>NC_043021.1:2803051-2844532 GCF_006345805.1 Octopus sinensis
ACTGAACCCGCATCCATGTGGTTGGTAAGCAAGCTACTTACCACACAGCCACTCCTACGCCTATATATATATATATATATATATATATTATATATATATATATATATAATATATATATATATGTATGTATGTGTGTGTGGATATATATAAGCGTGTGTGGTGTAATGGGGGTGTCCATAAGATGATATCGACTAAGGCTCCCTCATTCTGGTAATAGAAGCCTTGCACAGCACAGATGTCTGCAACCTGAGAGGATTGTATATATTAGACATCTTAAGAAAAGCTTAAGAAGGATCTTATATGCACCCTTAGTTCTGATGGATTCAAGATTACAATTGAGACCAGTCTTACCATTGTCAACCTTTTTAGAAGTTACGTTGGACCTGGGCACTTCAAACAAGCACTACTGCAACCCACATGAAAGGCTGTCATACATTAACACAACTTACAGCCACCCACTTGCCATGATCAACAACCTAGTGAAGGGTTTCCACATGAGGATTTCAAACCTCTCCTTCAGTCAATAAATTTTCGATACTGCAGCCAATATTACAAGGCTTTGGCATCCAGTGGATTCAAGGACCGCATCTCCTATGCACTGGACCTTAGTATTCACAAAAAAAAAGTGCCACTGTAAAGTCATTTGGTTTGTCCCACCCTTCTCGCTCAACGTCAAGACTTGTGAGGGAAGGACATTGCTTGGGTTAGTGGACAAACACTTCACACAGATGTGGGTATTTGTTTAATAGATATGACTTAAGGGCGAGCTGGCAGAAACGTTAGCACGCTGGGCGAAATGCTTAGCGGTATTTCGTCTGCGTTACGTTGTGAGTTCAAATTCCACCGAGGTCAACTTTGCCTTTCATCCTTTCGGGGTCGATAAATTAAGTACCAGTTATGCACTTTGGTCGATGTAATCGACTTGATACCTATGTCTGTCCTTGTTTGTCCCCTCTATGTTTAGCCCCTTGTGGGTAATAAAGAAATAGGTATTTCATCTGCATTACGTTGTGAGTTCAAATTCCGCTGAGGTCAACTTTGCCTTTCATCCTTTCGGGGTCGATAAATTAAGTACCAGTTATGCACTGGGGTCGATGTAATCGACTTGATACCTATGTCTGTCCTTGTTTGTCCCCTCTGTGTTTAGCCCCTTGTGGGTAATTTTTTAATAGATATGACTTAAGGGTCTCTTTTGGCTGTGTATCCAGCAGGGGATGGTCAATGCAACTCTGTATGAAGCTGAGGTGGTGGGCAACACCGGTGACCACAGCAGCAGCATTGGCAAAAACAGCAGCAACAACAAAGATGAAAGCAATTACAGTGGCAACGGTAGCAGCAGCACGTCAAGCAGCAGCAATATATGTTTCTTTATTAGCCACGCAGGGCTGCACACAGACAGGACAAATTATAAGGTAGAACTTTTCTTTTGGGGATAAAAAAGGGGGTTTGGTTTTCGATCAAAAGGGATCGTAAAAGGAAAGAAAGAGGAAAGTCAAAAAAAAAGGGGGGGGGAGGGGTTAAAAAATAAAAGGAAAAGGAAAAAAAGTCGATCAATAGGGATCGTTATCACAGAAATGTCAATATAAAGTGTAAAGGGGAGGACAGGTGAGGTTTACCCGTGGAAAGAAAAGCCTACGGAAAAGACCACGGTAACCTCGGTCAATGAAGTCACATGTTATATATATTATTTTTTTTTACAAATAAGCAACTCTCTGTATTAATTTTTACGGTTCATAGGATCATGGTCAAGGTGGCTTCGTCGTTCATACGTGCCATCCTTGCTACATTCACCCAGCTGCAACAACAGCAGCAATGCCCCCTGCAGTGGCAGCAACTGCGACACCAGCAGCAATAGCAGCGATGCCAGCAACAACAACATCATCACCATTGGGCCAGCTTTGACAGCAACATAAGCATCATTGGAGACGCAATGGCCCAGTGGTTAGGGCAGCGGACTTGCGGTCGGGGGATTGCGGTTTCGATTCCCAGACCGGGCGTTGTGAGCGTTTATTGATCAAAAACACCTAAAAGCTCCACAAGGCTCCGGCAGGGGGTGATGGCGATCCCTGCTGTACTCTTTCGCCACAACTTTCTCTCACTCTTTCTTCTGTTGGCCTGCTCGCTTAGCCAGCGAGGTGGCGTCATTTGAAGGCTAAAACAATGCGAAGCGCATTGTGACCAGCGATGTGTAGCAACATCTGATAGCCTGGTCGGTCACATGATGATGATGATGATAAGCATCATTAATGCAACAGCCGCTGTAGCACAAGAGCACAGACACAGAAACATGTTGGTTCCACAGGTTCAAGCAACGTCTGAGTAATCACTGGCCTTCTTTTAGGATACCAGAGAGGCACAACATCACATCCTTGTCCACCTACATATGGTGTTTAAAAGAGGAAAGCATGCCATACATGATTAAACAGAGGCTCCCAGAATAACCAGGGTCATATCTTTATGGGAGCACATGATGTAAGCTTTGCTTGAATGAAAGAGCAAGGATCCTAAAAAACTCATTTGATCCAGGCACCTTTTTAAACTCCAGACACAAAGGGTTTAGTCAATGCCCTCATAAGAGGAAATTCTTTTTGTAAACAGAATTCTGCTTTTGGTGGACCAGGAAACTGCTATCAATTTTGAAAGTAGTCGTTGACACAGCGGCAACTAATCTAAGGGGAGTAACTCTGCCTCATCCAAGACTGCATCAGTCGGTTTTGTTCCAGAAAATTTTTGTTTACAAAATTAACTGACTATAACGTTTTCCCCATGCATACATACTTGTATACATACATACATATTTACACACACACATATATCTCACATGTGTATGTATGTATGTGTATATATATATATATATATATATATATATTGGAAGGTTTAGAGATGATGTACAGGTATTTTATATTAGAAGAAATGAGGTACTCAGAAATTCGGATGGTTTTATATTTACAGATATTTATTTGTATATTACATTTTTTATATATCATATAACTTAGATCATGTAACTTATACATGATCTAAGTTATATGATATATAGAAAACATGTAATATACAAATAAATATCTGTAAATATAACCATCCGATTTTCTGAGTACCTCATTCTTCTAATATATATATATACTCACATATATATGTGTATGTATGTGTGTGTGTATATATATATATATATATATATATATATATATATATATTACCGTGATTACCGTGACCGACCAGGCTATCAGATGTTTCTACACATCGCTGGTCACAATGCGCTTCGCATTGTTTTAGCCTTCAAATGACGCTACCCCACTGGCTAAGCGAGCAGGCCAACAGAAGAGTGAGAGAAAGTTGTGGCGAAAGAGTACGGCAGGGATCGCCACCATCCCCTGCCGGAGCCTCGTAGAGCTTTAGGTGTTTTCGCTCAATAAACACTCACAAGGCCTGGTCTGGGAATCGAAACCGCGATCCTCCGACCACGAGTCTGCTGCCTAACCACTGGGCCATTGCGCCTCCACATATATATATATCAGTTATCATCCTCATCATTTAATGTCCATTTTCCATGCTGGCATGGGACAGCTTGACAGGAACTGGTAAGGCCAGGCAGGGTCTGCGCCAAGTTCCATAGTCTGTTTTGGCTTGGTTTCTACAACTGGATGCCCTTCCTAGCACCAACCCCTCCACAGATTCTGCTGGATGCCTTTCTTATGTAGCACCATCTCCTGTTTTAATTCTGTGCAGGCTCTATTCCTTAGTATGATACCTAAATAAACTAAATCATTAAAAACTGCACAAGCTATGTCTACTAATTACCAGATTAAGTATTTAAATGCATCAAAAAACTCTTTTTACTCTTTTACTCTTTTATTTGTTTCAGTCATTTGACTGTGGCCATGCTGGAGCACCGCCTTTTAGTCGAGCAAATCGATCCCAGGACTTATTTTTTGTAAGCCTAGTACTTATTCTATCGGTCTCTTTTCCTGAACCGCTAAGTTACGGGGACGTAAACACACCAGCATCAGTTGTCAAGCAATGCTAGGGGAACAAACACAGACACACAAACACACACACATACATATATATATATACATATATACGACGGGCTTCTTTCAGTTTCCGTCTACCAAATCCACTCACATGGCTTTGGTTGGCCCGAGGCTATAGTAGAAGACACTTGCCCAAGATGCCATGCAGTGGGACTGAACCCGGAACCATGTGGTTGGTTAGCAAGCTACTTACCACATTTCTATAAATAAATCTTTATTAAAATAATGCTGTCTATTTACAATATTGAGCAGTGTGGTGACTTCTGATATAGAAAGATAGAAAGGTTGCAATTGAAAAACTGTTGGTTATTGGTCGGATAGCCAAGTTTCTGCTATACCCGTGCATTAAGATCATGTGATAGCCGCATGGGAAGGCACATGGCTCAATGGCTTGCAATCTTGAGGTAGTGAGTTTGATTCTTGGACTGGGCTTTGTGTTGAGTCCTTGAGCAAGACACTTTATTACCTCCGCCAAGGAAGGACTTTATGTTTTCATCGGTGTTGGTTTGTCCATCTGTGGGCAAAATAACTCAAAAAGTTGTGAATGGTATTTGATAAAACTTGCAGGAAAAGTTGGTAATGACACAAGGAACAGATGATGAAATTTTGGTAGTGAGACATGAATTATAATACAAGTGGATACATTTAGAAAACACTTCTTTACAGGGGCAGGAGTGGCTGTGTGGTAAGTAGCTTGCTAACCAACCACATGGTTCCGGGTTCAGTCCCACTACGTGGCATCTTGGGCAAGTGTCTTCTGCTATAGCCCCGAGCCGACCAATGCCTTGTGAGTGGATTTGGTAGACGGAAACTGAAAGAAGCCTGTTGTATATATGTATGTATATCATCATCATCATCATCATCATCATCATCATCGCTTAACGTCCGTTTTCCATGCTAGCACGGGTTGGACGGTTCGACCGGGGTCTGGGAAGCCAGGGGCTGCACCAGGCTCCAGTCTGATCTGGCAGTGTTTCTACAGCTGGATGCCCTTCCTAACGCCAACCACTCCAAGAGTGTAGTATATATATATATATATATTTGTGTGTGTATGTGTTTGAGTGTCTGTGTTTGTCCCCCTAGCATTGCTTGACAACCGATGCTGGTGTGTTTACGTCCCCGTCGCTTAGCGGTTCGGCAAAAGAGACCGATAGAATAAGTACTGGGCTTACAAAGAATAAGTCCCGGGGTCGATTTGCTCGACTAAAGGCGGTGCTCCAGCATGGCTGCAGTCAAATGACTGAAACAAGTAAAAGAGAAAAGAGAAAGAGAAGAGTTGTTTAAAGCCCCAGGCTTCTTATAGTCCTTAAGAATTTTGGTTCTCTCCATGATGCAGATCTTGCAATGGCCCCTTCCATTAATATATGGGCCCAGATAATCAAGGCGGAAATCTTGGTTTGTTTACATCCTTGAAACTTAACAGTTTGGCAAAGAGAAACCAATAAAATAAGTTCTAAGCTAAAAAGAAAAAAAAAAAAGTCCTGGAGTCAATTCATTCAACTAAAACCCTTCAAGGTGTTGCTCCAGCATAGCCGCAGTCAAATGACAGAACCAAGTAAAAGATGAAAAGATAAAAAATACCTGCATTTACAATTCTGTCCATTACTATTCATAATTAACGACCAAATAAAGTGGAATTAATACAAAAATTAAATGAATGAATACTAATCAACATATATCACATGATCACATGACCGACCAGACCATCAGATGTTGTTACACATCGCTGGTCACAATGCGCTTCCCATTGTTTTAGCCTTCGAATGACGCCAACCCGCTGGCTAAGCGAGCAGGCCAATCAACATATATATTTAAGCTATTTCTATTCAAATATTTTTTATTTGGAAATTCTTTCATCAAAAGAATTCATAAATATTTCAATAAAATCTGAGTCTTTATGTTTCCTTCAGAACCTAATTTTGTATTTCCACATATTTTCCACCCTTTCTGTGAATACTTTCATTGTTGAATGCATACATCATGATTTAGCATCCGTTGTCCATACCAGCATTGGTTGGACGGTTTGAGCAGCGCTGTCAAGCTGGAAGACCCCACCAGACTCCAGTCTGGTTTTCGACAGCTGGAAGCTCTTCCTAACGCCAACCACTCTGTGAGTGTAATGAGTGCTTTTACATGCCACCGGCACGGATGCCATTTGCATGACACCGGTATCTGCCATGACTGGGATTTTGCTCAGCTTGATGGGTCTTCTTCTTCTCAAGCACGACATAAATGCCAAAGGTCTCGGTCATTGCTTCTGTGAGGCCCAACACTCAAAAGGAAGCTTTCCAAACACCTGATATGAATGCTCTTTGTCATGTGACAACTTGCTGGGGCTGCCTGCTGGAGCCTATGCGGCAGGTATTTAAAGGGAAAAAAATTTGACAAGACAGTCAGTCACCGGCTGACATTCACCGTTGACGATACATCGAAGAGGCCAGGGAACAGAAGAAAGAAGAAGAAAGAAGACACGCACCCAACACCAGAGCTGAAGACACCTCCGAAAGGAGGGGGCCCCGCTACGTCAAAACGGTAGAGGAGTAGGGGCTGAAACCGGACGTGGTTCCTCCTGATGATGTCTTGAGCTAACTGGATCCTATAAAGGAGCTGTTGTGGTAGCAGACCACGAAACACGGTTGTGATTCCTGATCAAAATTAAAATCTTCCATCAATATTTCATGCTTCTGTTCTCTCTATTCTTGTCTCATCTGGCATAATGTCACATTTCTCAATTCTATTCCTTCCTTCAGTCTTGTAAATTATTTGGTAACCTCACTGATGCTGGTGCCATTGAAAAAGCATCTAGTCCGTGCTGTAAAGTGGTTGGCATTAAGGAGGCCATCCAGCCATAGAAATACACACACACACACCACACACACACACACACACATACATAGACAGATAGATCGATATATAGGCAGATATAGGCATAATGGATTTCCACCTGCTTTCTTTCTTAACCCTTTAGCATTTAAACCGGCCATGTCTGGCCAAAAGTATTCTGCCTGTTTTATGTTCCAACAGGCCAGATCTGGTCTCTCACACCAGCCCTACAATATCGTTTTAAAAATTAACAGCTACTCATCAAAATCTCATAGCTACAAGATAATGCATGATTAGTTCAAAACAACGAGGACAAAAAGCATTAATTTTGGCAGAATAATGTGAACACTAAAGGGTTAAGGCATTAGCTGGGCCTGGGGCTAAAGCAGAAAACTTGCTCAAGATACTACTTCACAGTCAGACTGAACCCAAAACAATGTGGTTGGGAAGCAAACCTTTTAACCACACAGCCACACCTACCCCCATATCACATAATATTTCTGTATGACATTTAAGACTGCTTCTAATTAGACACAGTGATGCTGTGCAAGACACATTGCCAGGATGGAGAATTGTCAACTTTCCAAGGTCACACAGAAACAAGAACATCCTCTGATCACCATGATAAGGAAACACCAAAGAAGAGGTACAATGCTTCCCTAAAGAAATCTCTTAGCACCTATTTCTTTATTACCCACAAGGGGCTAAACACAGAGGAGACAAACAAGGACAGACAGACAGATTAAGTCGATTATATCAACCCCAGTGCATAACTGGTACTTAATTTATTGGCCCCGAAAGGATGAAAGGCAAACTCGACCTTGGAGGAATTTGAACTCAGAATGTAATGGCAGACGAAATACCGCTAAGCATTTCACCCGGCGTGCTAACGATTCTGCCAGCTCGCCGCCTTATAATACCACAATACCTGGCTCATAATACCACAATACTTTAACCACCAGGTCACACACCTTTGTACCTGATTGTATAAAGGTTGCTAGAAACTTATAAGCAGTCTTCTGCTTCACTTGGCTTCATGAACAAACATTTTCTGAGGGGGATGCCCACATCTGTTCCTGTCCAGTTCAAGACAAACAGGTACAACCACAGAGGCTAACCAGGGCAGGGTGTAATGTCCTTGTTTTCCATCTGTTCTTTCTTGTCTGCAAGGATGGTCCTGCAGGTGTCTTCAAAAAACGCTGTTGCCTGATGGACAATGAGGTGCCAGGCTTCATGGTCAGTGGGAAAAACAGTGGTGGCAAGCTGGTAGAAACGTTAGCATGCCGGGCGAAATGCTTAGCGGTATTTCGTCTGCCATTACATTCTGAGTTCAAATTCCTCCGAGGTCGAGTTTGCCTTTCATCCTTTCGGGGTCAATAAATTAAGTACCAGTTATGCACTGGGGTCGATATATTTATGAGCCAGGCTGTGGTTTAGGGAAGGACTGGAAGTGAGGAAGTACACATGTCCTGTCGGAAGTGTGGCCTGTGGGTCCCACTGGAAGGGCCACGGTGGGCATGTGGGGTTGGTGAGGCATGGGTGGTCAGTTGACAGTGGACAGCGTACGAGAGTAGACCTGTTAGACGGTACGGTGGAAGACAGAGCATGTGGACGCCACGAGTGACTCTTCCTTCTTTTCCTCCTTCACATCACGAGTATTCAACTCACGGTCGTAAACTCATGAGTTCAATTCCTAGGAGTGTGTTGCACCCTTCAGCAAGACCCTTTATTTCACTTTGTTCCAGTTTGCTCAGAAGGCAAAAATAAGCACCACATGCATTCTACAGAAACAGTCTTGTCACATTCTGTACCGTATTGAATCTCTCAGAACCATGTCAAGGGTACACGTGTCTGAGGAGCGGTCAGCCACTTGCAGGTTAAATTCACGTGTAGGTTGTTCTGTTGATAGGAGCAACGGGAACCCTTGTCATGGTAACCGATGGTGTGGCGCCAGTTTACAATCTGGGGAAGAGCGTTAGATAGAGACATACTGTGAAGGAGGGAATTTAACCTTGATGTCATGCTATTAGCCTGTCTTCCTCTCTTTGTCAAAGCACATGACATGTCAGACGGAGAAATAGACAAAGACAGTCTGTATATAATACAGGTATGTGTGTGTGAAGTGTTGTGTGTGTGTATGTGTCTGTCTGCGTGTGAATGTGTGTGTGTGTGTGAATGTGTGCGTATATGTGTGGGAGTGTGTGCACATGGGTGTGTGAATGTGTGTGAATGTGTGTGTATGTGTGTGTGTGAATGTGTGTGTGAATGTCCATGAGTGCTTGTCTGTACATGTGAGTGTGGGTGGCTATGTATGTGTGTGATTATGTGTGAATGTGCATGTGTGTACGTGTGAGAGAGAGAGAGAGAGATAGTGTGTGCGTGTGTGTGTGTGTGTGTGCATGTGTGTGTGTGAATGTGTGTGTGTGGGTATATGTGTGAGAGTGTGTGCACATGGGTGTGTGAATGTGTGTGAATGCCTGTCTGTACATGTGAGTGTGGGTGGGTATGTATGTGTGTGATTATGTGTGAATGTGCATGTGTGTACGTGTGAGAGAGAGAGAGATAGTGTGTGTGTGTGTGTGTATGTGTGTGAATGTGTGTGTGAATGTGTGCATGTGAGTGTGTGTGGGTATATGTGTGAGAGTGTGTGTGAATGAGCATGAGTGCCTGTCTGTACATGTGAGTGTGGGTGGGTATGTAAGTGTGTGATTATGTGTGAATGTGCATCTGTGTACGAGAGAGAGAGAGAGAGAGATAGTGTGTGTGAGTGTGTGTGTGTGTGTGTGTGAATGTGAGTGTGTGTGGGTATATGTGTGAGAGTGTGTGCACATGGGTGAATGTGTGTGAATGCCTGTCTGTGCATGTGAGTGTGGGTGGCTATATATGTATGTGATTATGTGTGAATGTGCATGTGTGTACATGTGAGAGAGAGAGATAGTGTGTGTGCGTGCGTGTGTGTGAATGTGTGCATGTGAGTGTGTGTGGGTATATGTGTGCACATGGGTGTGTGAATGTGTGTGAATGTACATGAGTGCCTGTCTGTACATGTGAGTGTGGGTGGGTATGTATGTGTGTGATTATGTGTGTGAGAGAGAGAGATAGTGTGTGTGTGTATGTGTGTGTATGTGTGTGTGAGTGTGATAAGCATCTCACAAATGATAAGTAGTTTTGGACAAAGGTTATACGAGTTTAAACAGCCTTGTATGTTTAAGAAATAAAAGAAATCGGAGAATGTAGAAAGTGAGAGAGAGAAAGGGTGGAACAAACTGCCGGCATCAGTTGCTAGTTGTCGGAGCACTGCATCCTTCAAAACTTCCATGCTTCCTGAGATTCGCCAACACTACACCTGATTTTCTCCCCTCCATACACACACAGGCATGTATCTAACTCATACATTGTTCGCTTTCCAGTATACCCATCATGACTACCCGTCTGATTTGGGTACACCAGGCACATGCATCACAACCATATGTGCGCGACATGGTGATCTCATATCAAGATAAACAGCACATGACCTTGCAGGTGGGGCCCAGTTAGAATTTTCTTCAGGTTGAGTAGCCCATCCTGCTCAAAAGGTCCCTGAATAAGGGTTGTTTAAGGATGTTGAAAGAACCGCCCATGTTTCCAGAGGTGAATTATTCAAACCCCAAAGAATACCTCTCAACACATGGCTATGATGCTCCCCACTACTTCTGCTCGTGATCAGAGATGCACATATCGTCAGCCACTAAGGGACATGCTCAACTGGTTTATTATTATTATTATTATTATTATTATTATTATTATTATTATTATTATTAAGGTGGTGTGCTGGTAGAATCATTAGCATGCTGGGCAAAATGCTTACCAGTTATTTCATCTGTTTTCATGTTTTGTGTTCAAATTCTGCTGAGGTCAACTTTGCCTTTGATCCTTTCAGGGGCGATGAAATAAGTACCAGTTACACACTGGGGTCGATGTAATCGGATTACTCCCACCCCAAAATGACTGAACAAAATAAAAGAACCACTGATTCCTTAGTGAAACTTAAAGCTAAGGGAGGTAACTCTTGTAACTCTCATGGTCACTTTACCTGCTAGAAATAGCAGCCCAAACGCTTTTAAATCAGATCCCAATGCTGGATGTTCAAGAACCAAATGAAGGGCAGATTTTCAACCCTGGGATCATCTTAATTCTAAGAAAAAAAAAGGGTATGTCTATGCAGAGCAAATGTAGACTGAGACACAGGTATCCCACACAGACAAAATTTCACTTTTATATATAGAAAGTCTAGAAAAGGCCCAAATTTTCTGTAAAAATATCTTTTCTGATGATTCTCCGAAATGATATGAAAGCATTAAATAAAATAAATATTCCAAATTGTGATTGCCTTCTTTTTCTTAAAAAAAATTACATATACACACACAACAGGCTTCTTCTTGCTTCCAACAAGCAAGTTCCCGTATAAGGTTTCTGCTATAGCCTGAGGCCATCAATAGTAGAAGACACTTGCCCAAGGTGCCACACAGTGGGATTGAACCCAAAACCATGTGGATGCGAAGCAAGCTTCTTACCACACTGCCATGCCTGTGTATTAGTTCTTTTACATACATACATACATACATACATATATATATATATATATATATATATATATATATATATATATATGTATATATATATATATGTATATATGTATATATATATATATATATCGGACCCCACCTGGCACCTGTGCAGGTGGCACGTAAAAAGCACCCACTACACTTGCGGAGTGGTTGGCGTTAGGAAGAGCATCCAGCCGTAGAAACTCTGCCAGATCAGACTGGAGCCTGGAGCAGCCCCTGGCTTCCCAGACCCCGGTCGAACCGTTCAACCCGTGCTAGCGCGGAAAACGGACATTAAACGATGATGATGATGATGATGATGATATATATATATATATATATATATATATCATCATCATCATTTAATATCCATTGTCCATGCTGGCATAGGCTGGACAGTTTGACTGGGTTGGCACACTGAAAGGCTGCACCAGACTCCAGTCTGATTTGGCATGGTTTTCTATGGCTGGATGCCCTTCCTAACACTAACCATTCTGTGAGTGTAATTGGTGCTTTTACATGCCACCAGCATGGGTACCAATTTGCGAAACACTGGTATCTGCCACAATTGTGATTTTGCTCAGCTTTTTTTCAAGCATAGCATAATGCCAAAGGTCTTTGGTTATTGCCTCCGTGAGGCCCAACACTCGAAAGGAACTCGGCCACCTTGCTTCTGTGAGGCCCAACGCTCGAACAGAACTCAGACACTTTGCCGCTGTCAGGCCAAACGCTTGAGAGGAACTCAATCACTTTGTGTCCGTGAGGCCCAGTGCTCAAAAGGAACTCAGACACTTTGCCTCCATCAGGCCCAATGCCCAAAAGGAACTCAGACACTTTGCCTCCGTGAGGCTCAACATTCAACATTTGGGTAGTGATTCAGTTATAAGAGCAAGGTCATCAGCATAGAGGAGCTCCCAGGGGCAGTCGTGGTTGGCATTAGGAAGGGCATCCACCCGTAGAAATCATGCCAAATAAGACTGGAACTTGGTACGGCTTTCTAGCTTCCTAGTTCCAATCAAACCATCTGACCCATGCCAGCATGGAAAGCAGATACTAAATGATGATGACTATGATGATGATATCTACTATTAGCAAATGAAATGAAACATGTGCTTTGGTGAGTAAATAATACCAAAAAATTTCCAATTTCCTGTTTTTTATTTAAGAACTAATCTATATTTTATATCTGTACCTAAATCTACATCTATCTATTTATCTCTTGAGGTGCAGGTGTGGCTGTGATCATAGGTGCAGGTGCGGCTGTGATCATAGGCACAGGTGTGGCTGTGTGGTAAGAAGTTTGCTTCTGAAACTCACGGTTCCAGGTTCAGTCCCACCATTAATATAAGTACTAGGCTTACAAAGAATAACTCCTGGGGTCGACTCGTTCAACTAAAGGTGATGCACCAGCATGGCCACAGTCAAAATGGCTGAAACAAGTAAAAGAATAAAAGAATATGAATGTGTGTGTGTGTGTGTGTATACAGGTGTTAGACAAAATAATGGAAACACCTTAAAATTTCAAACAAATTTATTTTGATATGGGGTAGGACTGCCTTTGTCAGTAATTACAGCTTGAATTCTACACGGTATGAACTCATACAAGGTTTGAATTATTTCCAAAGGAATTTTTGTACATTCTTCAGCTAAAACAGTCTCCAGTTCTTGTAGTGATGATGGTGGAGGATATTGGCTCCTTGTTTTTCTAAAATGCACCATAAATGTTCAATGATATTGGGATCTAGGGACTGTGGTGGCCAGATAAGATGTTCAACTTCACTAGAATGTTCCTTGTGCTATTCAGTAACAACATTAGCTGTGTGAATTTGCGCATTATCATCCTGAAAGATTGCGTTTCACTCTGTAAACAGTTCCGCAACCATATGATGAATTTGATGAGATAAAATGCTTAAATAGTCTTGACTATTAATTCTGCCATGAAGGGAAACCATTCAGCCAGTGGATTTCCAAGATATAGGCCCCAACAGATCATCACAGATCCTCCTCCATGTTTAATAGTTGGAAGAAGGCAGTCTGCGGCAAATGCTTCTTTTGGCTGTCTCCACATTTATAAACAGCTAGTAGTCGGAAATAAAGTAAAGGATAACTCGTCTGAGAAAATAACATTCTTCCACTGCTCTAGGGACCACTTCAGTAGGTTTTTATTCCACTCTAAATGCTTTGCAACATTTGTTTTTGAAAGTAGTGGTTTTTTTATTGCAGCCCTCTCATGAAATCTGGCTTTGTGCAGTTCCCGGCAAATAGTTTTGTGGAAACTAGGTTCTCACGGTAGTCATTAAGCTCTGCAGTAATTTTGGGAGCTGTATTTTTGTGCTCCTTTCTAACAATTCACGTAAGAGTCCAATGGTCCGTATCTGAAAGTTTTGGTTTTCTTCTAGAGTTTTGTTTCGACAAGGAAGTTTTTCCAACTTTCTCAAAGCCTGTCATTACTTTCAAGACAGTACTTCTTGATACACCAAACATTTCAACTGTTTTTGTTATGCTAGCGCCTGCCATATGAGCACCAACAGTTTGACCTCTTTGAAGGTCCAATAGATCTGTCATTTTAATGAATTTTAATTACGTTTTTCTGATGATATCTTAAAAGAAACAGCAATTTTAGCAAAACATATTAAGCAACACTAATGATAAAATAAAAAAAAAAAGCAGGAGTGGCTAGGCACAGGAGTGGCTGTGTGGTAAGTAGATTGTTTACTAACCACATGGTTCCAGGCTCAGTCCCACTGCATGGCATCTTGGGCAAGTGTCTTCTACTATAGCCTCGGGCCGACCAAAGCCTTGTGAGTGGATTTGGTAGACGGAAACTGATAGAAGCCCGTCGTATATATGTATATATATATATATATATATATATATATATATGCGTGTGTGTGTTTGTGTGTCTGTGTTTGTTCCCCCTAGCATTGCTCGACAACCGATGCTGGTGTGTTTACACCCCCCATTACTTAGTGGTTCGGCAAAAGAGACCGATAGAATAAGTACTGGGCTTACAAAAGAATAAGTCCCGGGGTCGAGTTGCTCGATTAAAGGCAGTGCTCCAGCATGGCCGCATTCAAATGACTGAAACAAGTAAAAGAGAGTAAAAGAGTATAAAAATAAACAAGCTTTTGACGGTTTTATAGATATTTCAAAATTATTATGCTATGGTGCTAGGTGTTTCCCTTATTTTGTCCAACCCCTGTAATAATGTGGGTGTGTCTTTATGTCTGTGTTTGTTCTCCCCCACCATTGCTTGACAACCGATGTTGATGTGTTTACGTCCCTGTAACTTAGCGGTTCGGCAATAGAGAACGATAGAATAAGTACCAGGCTTATAAGAAATAAGTTCTGGGGTCGATTTCTGTGACTGAAAATCTCTTTAAGGTGGTGCTCCAGCATGGCCGCAGTCAAATGACTGAAACAAGTAAAAGAGTAAAAGAATGTGTGTGTGTGTATACATACACACACACACACACATATATATATATATATACATATATATGTGTGTGTGTGTGTGTTTTATTAAACAAAAGCAAACAAGAAAGAAAGAAATACACACACACGAATACATATATATATATATATATATATATACATATATATATATGTATGTGTGTGTGTGTGTGTGTGTGTGTGTGTGTGTGTGTGTGTGTGTGTGTGTATGTGTGTGTAGGGCGGTGAGCTGGCAGAAACGTTAGCACGCCGGGCGAAATGCTTAGCGGTATTTCGTCTGCCGCTACGTTCTGAGTTCAAATTCCGCCGAGGTCCACTTTGCCTTTCATCCTTTCGGGGCCGATAAATTAAGTACCAGTTACGCACTGGGTCGATATAATCGACTTAATCCCTTTGTCTGTCCTTGTTTGTCCTCCCTATGTTTAGCCCCTTGTGGGTAGTAATGAAATAGGTATTTCGTCTGCTGTTACGTTCTGAGTTCAAATTCCGCCAAGGTCGACTTTGCCTTTCATCCCTTCGGGGTCGATTAAATAAGTACCAGTTACGCACTGGGGTCGATATAATCGACTTAATCCGTTTGTCTGTCCTTGTTTGTCCTCCCTATGTTTAGCCCCTTGTGGGTAGTAAAGAAATAGGTATTTCGTCTGCCGTTACATTCTGAGTTCAAATTCCGCCAAGGTCGACTTTGCCTTTCATCCTTTCGGGGTCGATAAATTAAGTACCAGTTACGCACTGGGGTCGATATAATCGACTTAATCCCTTGTCTGTCCTTGTCTGCCCCCCCCCCCCTCAATGTCTAGTCCCCTGTGTGCAATATAGAAATGTGTGTGTGTGTGTGTGCGTGTGTGTGTGTGCTTGTGTGCTTATGTATCTATGCGTGTAATGCGTATGTCTTACAATCGTGTTAAAAGTGGTTTTATTTAGTGATATTATTGAATAATGTTTATAAGTGAAATATGCTTTGCCATTTATTGCCGTGCTGTTGCCATTCGATTGTAATGTTAAACCCGGGGCAAATACCAAATCGAATAAAATGAAATAAAATGAAATTAGAGATAAAATAAAATATAAACCGATATTTTCGTCCTGTAACAGTTGTGTATTGCTATTGTGGTTTAGTGTGAGAGACGAGCTAAACTAATCGCCCACGGTTTTTTTTTCCTTTCTTTCTTTCTTGTTTGCTTTTGTTTAATAACACACCTGATAAGTGAAAGAGAAGAAGAGGAGGAAGAAGAGATAATGAAAGGCCATCGGTCTTTTTGTTTTCTTTTCTTTCTTTTCTTTTTTGTCCTATAATAATAATTATCTCATGTGACCGAATCGCATCACAATAAGCAACCCACCGGGATTAAGACCAGATTTTTTTTTATTTTCACTGTGGTACACGCCATCCCCAAAACTGAACGAATTTCCGTTAAAAAAACGACGGAAAAGAAGAAGATTAAAACATAACCAAGTGCTGCAGTAGAAACAACAGTGAAATAACAAGATTATAGTAATGGGTTATTGCGATTTTATTTTGAGTTTAATTTTCGAGTATGATACTCCGAAGATCGTCCACATCCACAGTAAGAAAGTCGGCGTCATCAATCGTTTATTACAACTGATTATAATAGGATATATTGTTGGGTAAGTCATTGTATCTTCTTCTCTTTCTCTCGTTTTTGATGGTTTTTAAATTCTTTTATTTATATGAAATAACAAGGAAAGAAAAGATAGAAGATGGAGAAAAGAAGAAAGAGTCTTTGTACTCCCCCAATATGATTAAAAATGGGAGTTTTCATATGTATATAAGGTATATATAACTGGTGCTAAGTACCAGTTGTTGATGAAGGACAGGCTCCTGGGAGAATGGAGGTGTTTTACGAGAGGGGTTTGATGAAAGTTTGCTGGTCGCAGTCTAAAGTAAGGATTATGAAACCTTGTCGGGTTTACAGAAAGAACAGATGACCCACCATCGACAACAAAAGGGCTGATGGAAGAAAATATTCTAGACCTAGATCTAGATGATTCTGGCTGAAAAAGGGGGCTGTTAGTGGAGATCAATTAAATGTCGTTTGGATACAGGCCTAAACTTGCTCAATTTGGGTCGAATTGCTTGGCTGAGGGTTGTTTTAGGACCCGAAAACATCTCGGATATACATGACGCTGACGACGTATCCAAATATTACATCCATAAATATGTGTTGAGTTAACAACGTTTGCTGTTGTTGAAGAAACAACGATAAATCGAAAGCATTGTACTTACGAAATGTTTTCGTCAATACTCACACATGTTGTCACAATAGCCGCAACAGGATGTCTGTGCGAGACAGACATTCCTTCGAGTTGTAATAACGAAAGTGAAAATATTGACATTAGCGACAATATCCCGTTGACTGGATCGAATAGATGCCTCGCCCACTTTTTTTCCCCCTTTCTCATATTTCTTTTCTTTTTCGTTTCCTTTTTCAAAAGTTTCTTGCTATTTCTGAAGTTTTTCCACAACGGAGATTGCGACTTCACTAAAAGGAAAAAGAAACGGCTTTTCACATTTTTCTTATTCCCCCTTCTTCTCAACATTTTTTTTCTTCTTTTTGACTTAAATTTAAAATAAAATTATTACAATTCTGCAAAAACATTTGTTTTTTAAAATTAAATTTTTTTTCAATCGCAAAATATATTTTTCTAAAATTTCTATACCCATTGCTTACAATAATTTTCGGCTTTCAATTTGTAATAATAAATTGAGAAAGTTCTCAATAGATACGTTGTAAACACAGCTAGTTCACTTATACTAAACTTGGAATCTTTCGGTTTAAGATCATGTAGTGAAAGTGAAAAACAAAATCGTCAATGAAATGAATATCACCTGATCTATTTGCATGATCTCTAGCATACCCTAAATGGTTATTTACTACCGAGTGCTACAAGGTAGAAATAAAAATTAGTGTTGTGAAGATTGAAACATTGGCCCTCACTAGAGAACCTTCTCAGTGCATTCTGCATGTTAATGTGGGACATCACTGTGCCAGGGAGCCGTGTTCATCAGCGATGGAAGGCAGAAGTTTGAATTTGGATGCTAAACTTGCAGGATCTTGCACAGTGGCGCAGGAGTGGCTGTGTGGTAAGTAGCTTGTTTACCAACCACATGGTTCCAGGTTCAGTCCCACTGCGTGGCACCTTGGGCAAGTGTCTTCTACTATAGCCTCGGGCCGACCAAAGCCTTGTGAGTGGATTTGGTAGACGGAAACTGAAAGAAGCCCGTCGTATATATGTATATATATGCGTGGGTGTGTTTGTGTGTCTGTGTTTGTCCCCCTAGCATTGCTTGACAACCGATGCTGGTGTGTTTATGTCCCCGTCACTTAGCGGTTCGGCAAAAGAGACCGATAGAATAAGTAATGGGCTTACAAAAGAATAAGTCCCGGGGTCGAGTTGCTCGATTAAAGGCGGTGCTCCAGCATGGCCGCAGTCAAATGACTGAAACAAGTAAAAGAGTGATGTGTCAGCCCCAACATTTGATCCACAGAAGAGAAAAGAGCCATTAAAAATGGTCAGACTTACTGTCTTTAATACAGTTTGAGAATTATTTTAGCTTCAATTTAATTAGCCAACATCCATGAGCAGACTGAAAGAGTTGTATCAGGAATACAAGTGGCCGAAATGCGATTTCTCTGATGGGTCTCTGGAGTAACCTTACTGGACTAGGTGCATAGACCAGAGATCAGATTGTCTCTCCAGGTTCAGCTGTTACTTCTCTGGATTGAAAGGTCATGGCTCTGGTCTTGCAGACATGAGATTAGAATGTCGCAGGAAAGAATTGCAAGACGGATTCTTCAAAGTGAGCCAAACTGGCAGGGACCCTAGGGACAGACTAAGAACAAAATGGTCGGATAATATCTATGATCTCAGTTGGTTATGTTTAGGAATACACCCAAAAAGTCTAACAACAGTTGCTTCTGTTAGGACCTGTGAGGACTCTTCCACCCATGACCCTCCTACAGATAGTTGACAGAGAAAATGGTTGAATGGATGGATGGATGGATGGATTCATTCATTCATTTTGAAAAGTCCAAGTGGCCCTTCATGAATGATAATTGATTATGAAATAACAGTGAATGTCTGAATCTCTTATGACTAATATATGAAAGTAAAAATATTTAATTTGTAGAGTAATAATGTGCATTAGAACTAAAAAGATTGCATAAATGGCTGGTTTAAATGGTTTATTTGCTAGCAAAATAATTTATTTACATAAATGGCTTATTTGCTAGCAAAATAGACGTAATGCACTTAATAAATTTTGTTTTCATATCACTTTGGTTTTACAAGAATGTTATTGAACAACTTCAGTTGAATTAGATGAAAGTTAGAGATAAGGAAACTGGTTTTTCCATTATCAAGTGCTTTCAAATTTCCAAATGTGGCCATCACAATAAGTATGGCTTGTGTCGGTGTGTAACATGCATCGGCTAATGGGGTTTTTTTGGCACCTCATGGACATCTAAAAGTTCACGAGCAGACATAGACATCCTTCTTGATGCTGTGATACCTGAAGGGAAAGAAGACTGCATTACGACTGACTTTGTTTCCATGAATTTTGTAAAATCTATCTATCTATCCGCTCAGTCGAAGTTGACTCTCGGTTACTCGATGGATCAGTGTCCTCCAGTCAGTTCTATCCTGGGCCGCTTCTTTCAGATTGGCTATGTCCATTACGGTATCACTCTTGATGGTGTCAAGCCAGCGGGTTCTTGGTCGGCCTCTTCCTCTCTTGCCACTGACCATTCCGTATATATATATATATTATATATATATCCGCTCAGTCGAAGTTGACTCTCGGTTACTCGATGGATCAGTGTCCTCCAGTCAGTTCTATCCTGGGCCGCTTCTTTCAGATTGGCTATGTCCATTACGGTATCACTCTTGATGGTGTCAAGCCAGCGGGTTCTTGGTCGGCCTCTTCCTCTCTTGCCACTGACCATTCCGTATATATATATATATATATATATATCCGCTCAGTCGAAGTTGACTCTCGGTTACTCGATGGATCAGTGTCCTCCAGTCAGTTCTATCCTGGGCCGCTTCTTTCAGATTGGCTATGTCCATTACGGTATCACTCTTGATGGTGTCAAGCCAGCGGGTTCTTGGTCGGCCTCTTCCTCTCTTGCCACTGACCATTCTGAGCATGATGTCCTTCTCCAGGGATTTTCTCCGCATAATATGACCAAAATATGCCAATCCATGCTTGGTGATCCTAGCTTCTAGCGACATTTTCGGCCCTATCTGCTTAAGAACTTCTCCATTGGTGAGCCTCGCTGTCCATGGAATCCGTAAAAGTCTTCTCCAACACCAAAGCTCGAATGCATTAATTCTCTTCTGGTCATTTGTAAAATAACTTTGTTATTATTAAGCTGGTGTTTAGAACATAAATTAAATGGGAATTTTAATGGAAGGTTTTGATTTATGCCACTTTAAAACAAGAAATTTATACCATAAAACCAACGTTGGTCAGAAACAAGTTAACCTTTTTGATGCCAGCCAGCTTTCAAGACTGCCCTGGTTCTCTAATACAAACTTCAAGTTTTTACGGGATCTGAATCAGAACCTTCCATCAAAATTTCATGTTAATTTATGTTGTAAACCCTAGATTAACAATAAATAGTCATTATTTTTTCTCAAAATAGATAAGTCTTCAGATTAAATAACAAAAGAAAAGGTTCACTACCCTGATAAAGGCTCCCTACACTGATAGATATTCCCTATCCTGATAGAATGTGCCACCCAGCTTCTGAAATACCCTGAAGTATATACAAAAATAAATATCTTATTCAAAAAGCAAGGTAGACAAATATTTTGTCTTTTGTACATAAAATAGATTCTCCCACTAATTACAGCATTATCGTTATATGTTCCCTACCCTAATAGAAGTTCCCTACCATGGTAGAGGTTTCCTATCCTGACAGAGGTTCCCTATCCCAATAGAGGTTCCCTACCCTGACAGAAGTTTTCTATCCCAACAGAGGTTCCCTATCCCAATAAAGGTTCCCTATCCCAATAAAGGTTCCCTATCCCAATAGAGGTTCCTTATCCTGACAGAGGTTACCTATCCCAACAGAGGTTCCCCACCCTGACAGAGGTTCCCTATCCTGATAGAGGCTCCCTCTAAATAGTTTATTTTTAATCCTTTCCCATTCAAGGCACATACGTTAAAACAAAAGTGTGAAACCTCTTCTGTTCCCGGTGGAAAGTGGAATGACATAAAAAGTAGGTTTTTTTAGTTTCCTATTCTACAATAAATATTTAAAACAATTTCTGCACAGATGTAGTTTTTCACATCAATTATGAAAACCATAACCATTTTTTGAGATATTAAGAGCAAAGAAGTTATGAATCTTTAAATATTGAAATTGTTTGGAATTTCTAGAAAAAAATTGGATCTGGTATGTGACATCGAAAATATCCTAAAATTCTGTAGAATGTTTCTGTGTTGGAAGAAAAAAGGAATTTTTAATTTTAGAATTTCATGAATTGACGTAAAATAACTCAGGCAACATTAATTAAAGTGTTATAATACATTAATTAGTCACACGATTATACTAATTTGATGCAAACATGAAAGGCACCACAGAGTATAATGTTGAGATTTTTATGAAAAATAATTTAAACAAAATGAAGTTTGTTTAGAATAATATAATTTTGAAGACAGGTGGTGCTCCAGCATGGCCACAACCAAATGACTGAAACAAGTAAAAGAATAAAAGAACATAAGGAGTCATGAATTATTAGAATGTCAGAAAAAAGTGTTTTGCAGAATTTGTTTCAATTCTTTACGCTGTGAGTTCAAATCCAACTGAGATTTAACTTTGCCTCTCATCCATCTGGGGGTCAATAAAATAAAGTACCGACCAAGTACTGGGGTCAAAGGCATCATCAAACCCTTTCCTTCAAAAAATTGTTGGTGTTGCACCTAAATGAAAGTTTTCTTTAAGTCAGCCTACCTTAATTGGCTGAGCACTTGGCGCTGAAAATTTGAATTATATGCTGGAAAATACGGTATTTGGCAATCGGCTAACAATTTGACCAAGTAACTAATTAATTGTTTGATTAATTCCTCAGTCAATCAATCAATCAGTCATCATCATTCACAACTTCTTCAATAATATATCCAAGTCTGCTTCAGGTTTGTTTGGTTTTCACTTGCATAATGGCCCTCCTTATATATAGCACGATGTCCAAGTGGAATAATATATATAAATATATCATCGTGATCACCGAGACCGACCAGGCTATCAGATGTTGCTACACATCGCTGGTCACAATGCGCTTCACATTGTTTTAGCCTTCAAACGACGCCACCCCGCTGGCTAAGCAAGCAGGCCAACAGAAGAAAGAGTGAGAGAAAGTTGTGGTGAAAGAGTACAGCAGGGATCACCACCACCCCCTGCTGGAGCCTCGTGAAGCTTTAGGTGTTTACGCTCAATAAACACTCACAACGCCTGGTCTGGGAATCAAAACTGCAATTCTACGACCGCGAGTCCGCTGCCCTAACCACTGGGCCATTGCGCCTCCACATATAAATATATGAAAGGTATTAAGTTTGGTCGATATAATTCCTTTGTATTGAAAAAAAAAATGTGCCACCCAGTTTCTGAAATACCCTGAAGTATACACAAAAGTAAATATCTTATTCAAAAAGCAAGGTAGACAAATATTTTGTCTTTTGTACATAAATTAGATTCTTCCACTAATTACAGCATTATCGTTATATGTTTCTGTCTTTGACAGGTATGTTATTATCTACAACAAAGGTTACCAAGAATTTGATTATGTAGTTGGATCTATCAGCACGAAAGTAAAAGGCATTTCTTTGACAAACCGAACAATTTTGTCAGACAAACCTGGAATCTGGGATGTGGCAGACTATGTTGTTCCACCTCAGGTGAGATAAACCGAAAATAATTTCTTAAAAAGGGTTAGTGACATTTTGGTGAACTGGATTCTTTGGTTTCTCTATGGAACCAGATTAACTGCAATGCTGCTAATAATGAAAGTGATTGAGCAATAGCAGAGAAACGATTGATTTGTATCCTTTAATTTTTGGTGGGATTTGGTATCTAATGAAAACATTTTACCCTCGACTCTACCAGTCCATTATCATCATCATCATCATCATCATTGTTTTAATGTTCGCTTTTCTATGCTTGCATACTCTTTTACTCTTTTACTTGTTTCAGTCATTTGACTGCGGCCATGCTGGAGCACCGCCTTTAATCGAGCAACTCGACCCCGGGACTTATTCTTTTGTAAGCCTGGTACTTATTCTATCGGTCTCTTTTGCCGAACTGCTAAGTAACGGGGACATAAACACACAAGCATCGGTTGTCAAGCAATGCTAGGGGGACAAACACATACACACAAACACACACACACATATATATACATATACATATATACGACGGGCTTCTTTCAGTTTCCGTCTACCAAATCCACTCACAAGGCTTTGGTTGGCCCGAGGTTATAGTAGTAGACACTTGCCCAAGGTGCCACGCAGTGGGACTGAACCCGGAACCATGTGGTTGGTAAACAAGCTACTTACCACACAGCCACTCCTGCGCCTTGGTTGGATAGAATTTGTTGAGGCAGGTTTTCTTTGGCTGGATACCTTCACCAACCTTCACCTGTTTCCAATATTTCCCCGTGACCAGACATGTTTTCATGGAAGACTGGAAATGAAGGACACTGCTTGTATGACAGTAACAGTACCCAGTCCACACTGTAAAGGGGTTGGTGTTCGGAAGGGCATCCAGCTGTAAAAATTCTGCCAAAACAGTTACAGAAGTCTGGCACAGGCTGCTGCCTGGCTGATTCTTGTCAAACCATCCCACTCATGCCAGCATGGAAGGTGGACGTTAAATGATGATGATGATGGTAAAAAGCACCCACTACACTCACGGAGTGGTTGGCGTTAGGAAGGGCATCCAGCCGTAGAAACACTGCCAGATTTGACTGGGCCTGATGAAGCCTTCTGGCTTCACAGACTCCAGTAGAACCGTCCAACCCATGCTAGCATGGAAAACGGATGCTAAACGATGATGATGATGATGATGATATATGTATGTATGTGTGTGTATGTGTTGATCCATTAACTCCTATACATTTTTCCCTCTCTCTGATTTTTTTCATTCTTTCTCCATTTTCTTCCCCTCAATCCTTTCTGTCAAAGAGCACAGGTTCAAAATGTCAAAGACTTTTCCGTTCTTCCCAAGCATCAAACGAATACACCTGCTTCTTGTTCATTCACCTGTCCTTTGTCTTTTGGTTCCTGTAAATTCGAACATATCTTGATATTTTACAGGAGAACGGGGCTGTGTTTGTAATGACCAATGCTGTTATAACTTACAACCAGACTCAAAGGTGTCCCCAGGTAAGTAAACTACTACTACTAATAATACTACTACTACTACTACTAGAAATGCTTTTATTGTTGTTCTTGCTACTGTTGTCAATGCTACGGCTATTACTGTGAGTAGAGTGAAAGTGTGAGGTGATAAAAGTGTGACTGGTGTTCACTGATACTATAAAGGAGATATCACCATGGATAAAGTCCAAGAAGATTAATAAGGAAGATATCACCATGATTAAGGTCCAAGAGGATTAATAAGGAAGATATTTCTCAATACATACTGCTGTTATGCCTTCACTCCCTCATTTTATGCCTACATCATAGATGGGTAGATTTGCAAGTATATATATATATATATTATTTATATTATTATATGATTGAACGCCACGCATCCTCTTCCAACTAAGTTTTGAAACACGTTGGAGTTGAACTAGGGACGGCTGATGAAGGGGATTTTTCCTTGTGTAGTTGTCTTGTACTCTGTTTTTTCGTTGTTAAAGGAATGGTCCGTTCCATGCTGTTTTTACTTTTTCGTTTCTCGTTGAGTTCTACGTCTATTTGTGGTGTCCTGTACACACGTATATATATTTATATATGCATGTATGTATACATGTAGATGTAGGTACGTACATATATGTTTGTATGTATGCATATATTTTATTTATTACACTATTGTATGACTGAGCGCCCTCGCGTCGATTCGATTCGATTCGTTTGGTTTCGTTTTGTTTCTTCTTCTTCTCTAAGCTGGTTTATATATATATATATATATATATATATATATATATATATATGTATACACACACATATGCCACAAGATTACCACCTACTCAATACCCCCTCCTCTCTCAAAGGGTCTTAGTCTTACAAGTTATTTGGTGACCCTTCCAGTGCTGGTGCTACATAAAAAGCATCGAGTCCTCAATGTAAAGTGATTGGCATTTGGAAGAGCATCCAGTTGTAAAGACCATGCCAAACTGACCTCTCCTGTGCTGGTGCCACATAAGCATTCAGTCCACTCTGTGGGGTGGTTGGTGTTAGCAAGGGTATCCACCCTGCCAAAGCAAACACTGAAGCTTGGTGCAGTCTTCTGCCCAACCAGCTCCTCTCAAGCCGTCCAACCCATGACAGCATGGAAGGAAGACGTTAAATGATGATGAAGTCAGACAAAATAGGTATCTATCTATCTATCTATCTATCTGTCTGTCTGTCTGTCTGTCTATCTATCTATCTATCTATCTATCTATCTATCTATCTATCTATCTATCTATCTATCTATCTATCTATCTATCTATCTATCTATCTATCTATATATATATATATATATATATATATATATATAAGCACCCACTACACTCATGGAGTGGTTGGCGTTAGGAAGGGCATCCAGCCGTAGAAACACTGCCAGATCAGACTGGGCCTGATGCAGCCTTCTGGCTTCACAGACCCCAGTTGAACCGTCCAACCCATGCTAGCATGGAAAGCGGACGCTAAACGATGATGATGATGATGATGATATATATATATATTGGTCAGTCGAGTAAGTTTCTTACAGAGTAACAGTTACAGTTTATCATTTAAGCAAGCTGTTTTGCCTCAAGTATTGGATAACCAAGTATTTGATAACAAAGTTGATTATCTTAAAAAGAAACATCCTGTTATCTAATATCCAATATCCACTGTGTGTATCCAATGTTAAATTGATTTGTAAGAAAGATGAAAATGGATCTGTAAAACTTTGCATGTGTGTACGTGTGTGTGTTTGTGTGTGCGTAAATATGTATATCTTATCTAGCTATTTATGTGCATGCATGTATGTATATGTGTGTGTATATACATATATATGTGTGTGTGTGTATATATATATATGCATGTGTGTGCATCTCCATATGTGTGTGTGTGTATGTATGTATATATATATATATAAAATGTATAAATATATGCATATATACATACATATATGTACATACCTACTTATATATGTATATATACATCAGTGCTTTTCAAACTTTTTGCTGAAGCGGAACCCCAAGGAAACATTCCACTGGCTCGAGGAACTCCTGTGCAATAATTTAATTGTTTTATGCACACATATCTGCACAGGAGAATTAAAAATTACTGTCGATTTTAGCAGTTTTGTAACTTCTTGCGGAACCCCTGGACTGTACTGGTGAAACCCTGGTTGAAAACCACTGATATACATGCATATCTGAGTACAGGACATCAAAAAAACGTTGAACACAATGAGAAACGAAAACATAAAAACAAAAACATAGAAACGAACTTTTTTCAAACAACAAAAAATATAGAGAAATGAGACATGCAACATAAAGAATATTCCCCTTCATCAGTTGTCCCCTGTTTCATCTACTCCGTGTTTCAAAGGTAAGGACAAGACACGACTTCATTGAAACAGTCCTTCCTGCAAAGCAAATTAAAATAAAATTTGGGATTTTATTGTGGAGGGTGAAAGTGGTAACAAGGACAGGACAGTGAGCACAAAACAGTAAAAACAAATGTTGAGGGCTGTTAAGCCAAGACGAGGAGTGGCTGTGTGGTAAGTAGCTTGTTTACCAACCACATGGTTCCAGGTTCAGTCCCACTGCGTGGCACCTTGGGTAAGTGTCTTCTACTATAGCCTCGGGCCGACCAAAGCCTTGTGAGTGGATTTGGTAGACGGAAACTGAAAGAAGCCTGTCGTATATATGTATATATATATATGTGTGTGTATGTGCTTGTGTGTCTGTGTTTGTCCCCCTAGCATTGCTTGACAACCGATGCTGGTGTGTTTATGTCCCCGTTACTTAGCGGTTCGGCAAAAGAGACCGATAAAATAAGTATGGGGCTTACAAAAGAATAAGTCCTGGGGTCGATTTGCTCGATTAAAGGCGGTGCTTCAGCATGGCCGCAGTCAAATGACTGAAACAAGTAAAAGAGAGAGAGTAAGAGTATATATATATACACATAGTTAATTCGAGGATGTTAAGTTTGCTTTAGGGATTATATAATCCAAGGTATTCCACTGGTTCAATCCGTATCATATAATGGTAAAGTCATTTGTATATGTTTAGGATTATTGAAATTATTAACAGAGGGAAAAACAAGGGGAAGAAAATGGAGAATAAATGGATGTAATTTCTGAATAGTCCTCACTAAAACCATCCAACCCATGCCAGCATGGAAAGCAGGTGTGTGTATATATATATACACACATATATATCATAGTTATGTAAATCCTGAAAGTATATATAATTCTTTACTACCCACAAGGGGTGAACATAGAGGGGGACAAACAAGGACAGA
Source organism: Octopus sinensis (assembly GCF_006345805.1). Classification (NCBI taxonomy): domain Eukaryota; kingdom Metazoa; phylum Mollusca; class Cephalopoda; order Octopoda; family Octopodidae; genus Octopus; species Octopus sinensis. Next base: position 2,830,633 of record NC_043021.1, read on the forward strand.
CAAAGGGATTAAGTTGATTACATCGACCCCAGTGCGTAACTGGTACTTTATTTATCGGCCCCGAAAGGATGAAAGGCAAAGTCGACCTCGGTGGAATTTGAACTCAGAGCATAACGACAGACGAAATACGGCTACACATTTCGCCCGGCGTGCTAACATTTCTGCCAGCTCGCCGCCTTTATATACACATATATATCATAGTTATGTAAATCCTGAAAGTATATAAGTTAGTCTGTGTAAATTCTTAGAGTCCTGTTTAAATATCAATGTCTATGTGTTGCAGGATGTTGCTTCCGGTGACTTTTGTACCTCCGACGCTGACTGCCCAGCTGAAACAAAGATACCAAGTGGCGATGGTAAGTAGTTTTGTGGATTTACGTTCAGTCCAAGATTATCCTGATCCAGGACACCTTAAACATTGTGTTGAAATAAAATGGATCTTTGTTTAGATTAGGGGTTGGCCAAACGGTCAAAAGTGAACCCCAGGGTCCATGTAGATATCCAAGGGGGTTGATAAACAGCCAAAACAATTTGGGGTATTAAGCTTTTTGTTACTACATTTCAGTTAAAATACACCACATTTGTTTGAATAAATTTTCTAAATTTCAGGTTGGTATTTTCCAAACACCAGCTTAATAATGATAAATACCATTTTGATGGAAGGTTATAGTTTAGATCCTTTTAAAATGCAAAGTTTGTAACATAGAACCAAGGCCTTTTTCAGGTGGATTGGTATTAAAAGGGTTAAGGGTGTTGAAATGTAAGTGAACTCAATCTGAAACTTAGGAATGAATTTTTATTGGTGGTGATGATGATGGTGGTGGTGGTGATGGTGGTGGTGGTGGTGATGATGATGGTGGTGGTGGTGGTTTTGATGATGATGCATTCAAAAGGTTCTAGATTATGTGAAGTGATTTTATATTTTCCAGGCTTCAGAACTGGTCTCTGTGTAAACTCTTCCCAAAATGGCACTAAAGTCTGTGAGATTTATGCCTGGTGTCCATTTGAAAATGATACTTTAAGGTAAGTGTTGGTTGAATAACTTTTTACCTGTTTTGCTTTTTCTTTTTTTTTTCTGATTTTTAACAAAAACTGTAAAAATAAGTTCATACCCAAATAATACAAAAAATACAAAAAAAAAACAGAAAACAGAAAAACAGGTCCTTCTGCTTGACATGCAATAAGTAGATTCCACTGGAAATTGTTTGCTTTTGCATTGCATTGCAACTATGAAAATCACAACAATTTTTGGAGAGATTGTTCATAAAAGTTTCACAGGTGTACTTGCCAGACAGGTGTTTTGATCTGAGACTGTGTTGAAACTAGAATAGTTACAGGGTGGATGACACATGTCGGCCATTCAAAAGCCAGGCCGTAGTTGGTGCAACGAAAATTTGGACACCAAATAATAAAGGGTTGAATGAAATCATGTCTTTGTGTGTTTTTCAAAGGCCAATATAATGTCTTCCATGCCACAATTGCATTGACCCTTTAAGTCCCAGAATACTTAAATTTCTGAATATTACTTTTAAATTTTTACAGATGATTGAAAATATGTTAAAAGGAAAAAAATAATTATTAAAACACTTTTACTTCAAGTAGAAATGGAAACACTCCGTGTCCTATAAATAGGACACTGGGATAATGTGATATAGCTTATTTAATGTTCTCATTTAGTGTCCTATTTATAGGACAGCGGGACTTAATGTGTTAATAAAACTTTGTTGTATCTCAGGAGAGACATTATGCCAATAAGAAACACATTTACTGGTTTTTATGAAGTGATTCTTCGTCCGTGTTCTCCCTTCTGATTACCTTTCTCTATCTTTAGAGTTTGCTCAGACACTTCCCTCCTCTACTACTACTACTACTAACTTGATAATTATTGTCTCTTGTAGTGAGCCCTTACTGAAATCAGCAGCTAATTTCACCATCTTCATCAAGAACAATGTTCATTTCCCTAAATTCAATGTCTCCAGGTAAGATTTTTAATTATTTTCTAAGACTCTGCTGTCATATGCAGGTAAACACACACACACACACACACACACACACACACACACACACACACACACACTTCTTTGTCTTTGCCAAGTGGTTTTCCTTGACTTCTGCTGTCAGAAATGGCTTCTTGTGTCTCCTGCATGAGTGGTAGCGATGGTCTCCATTCAGGACCCAGGTTCCTGTTCTCGGATCTTCAGTCACCTAGTTTTGCAGTTGTTGGATGAACCCCAGTGTGTGGATGTTGTCAGAATGCTTGCTATGCCCTTTCCTGCCGGCTCTGGCAATAAGCCATGTCATGTCTTAAAACCTTAACAGTATCCACAGATCATTGAACAGTGGTCACGATGTTGGCATTTTGATACCCAACACAAATCATCTTGATACAAACAAACCTTCTCCAATATTCAGATGGTCTCCTGTCTTCTATGTCAGCTTAACTTATTCTCAACTACATTTTTATGCTCTCCAATGCCTTTGACTATTCACCAATGCAGCAAACTGCTCTTGACAAAAGGAAACCATTTCTCAAATTTAGTTTGAACATCTTGTTTGGATGTATGAGGTGTAATCAGAAAGTATCAGACCTTTGACCACAAAACAAGTAATATTAAAAAAAAACTCCCTATTTTGATTTAGTCTTCTTCAAAGTGTTTTTCCTTTTTGAGTCTACACACTTCTACTAGCATTCCTGCCACTGCTGGAAACATTTCTGGAAATCACCTTTTGGGATTCTGTAGAGCTGTGCCATTGAATTTTACTTAATGTCCTCTGTTGACTCACATCTTTTCCCTTTGAGCTTTGGGAAAAGCCAAAAGTTGCATGGAACCAAGTCTGGTGAGTAGGAAGCCTGACGAACAAGTGGTGTGTTTTGCTTGACAAGGAATGCTCGGGCGACGTGGGTGGAATGAGCAGGAACATTGTCTTGGAGTTACCAGTTCTTTGCTGCCCACAGGTCAGGTTGTTTTTGCCACACAGCTTCAAGAAGGCAACAAAGAACCCCCAGGTGTTATTCTTTGTTAATTGTCTCACCTTGTAGTGCATATTTATGGCTCACTGTCCTCTGAGGTGTGGCCATCTTTGAACTGGTTGTACCACTCCTTTATTTGTGTTTTTCTCATAGCATCATCTTCAAAGGTCTTCCGAATCTTCTCAATAGTCTTGGCTTGCATCTCACCAAGTTTTTGGCAGAATTTGTTACGGTATCTTTACTCAAAACACTCAGTCATCTTGACTCAAACAGAAAAATTGCACAGTACACTCTTCACGTCTGTACTCAATGCATCACTGTGGGTAAGTGGCGCAACCTACAGACACGAGAATTTTTGCTCATGCTCAGGAAGGACTCAGCCACCTAATACCCATGCGGACTTTGATCATGCATTATTATTTTGTGCAAAAAAAAAAGAAAAATTCAAGGTCAGATACTTTTTGGTTAAACCTCATACAGTAGTGTGTGTGTGTGGGGGGGGGGGGTTGTCCCCCCTCCACTGCTTGACAACCAGTGTTCAAAACAAACCTCATGGACTTAGTACTAAGCTTTAATAAAATAAGTCCTGGGATTAGTTTGTTCAACTGAAAAACTCTTCAAGGCGGTGCCCCAGTATGGTCGCAGTAACGAGTAAAAGATCCAGTTTATATTTCAGCATGTCCCAAATAAGCTTCACCCCCCCCTTGCCCTATTTTAGCTCAAACCCTTGACCAAGGAGTGTTGTGTTGTTATCCTGTTATTTTGAGATTATAGTCCAGACACTTAACTCTCATATGAGATAACCTACATTTGAACAAACAGATTATGTAGGAGACAGTGAGGGAGACTTTGTGTGATTGCGGCTGCTGCCAGCGATAATAATCTACTTCCCCTCAAATAATACTTTTCCATTATAAAATGTATTGTACTCTTTACTCTCTTCACTCTTTCACTTGTTTCAGTCATTTGACTGCGGCCATGCTGGAGCACCGCCTTTTAGTCGAGCAAATCGACCCCCAGGACTCATTCTTTGTAAGCCTAGTACTTATTCTATCGGTCTCCTATGCTGAACCGCTAAGTTACAGGGACGTAAACACACCAGCATCGGTTGTCAAGCGATGTTGGGAGGACAAACACAGTCGAATCAAATCGACCCCAGGACTTATTCTTTGTAAGCCTAGTACTTATTCTATCGGTCTCCTATGCTGAACCGCTAAGTTACAGGGCCGTAAACACACCAGCATCGGTTGTCAAGCGATGTTGGGAGGACAAACACAGTCGAATCAAATCGACCCCAGGACTCATTCTTTGTAAGCCTAGTACTTATTCTATCGGTCCCTTTTGCCGAACCACTAAGTTACAGGGACGTAAACACACCAGCATCGGTTGTCAAGTGATGTTGGGAGGACAAACACAGTCGAATCAAATCGACCCCAGGACTTATTCTTTGTAAGCCTAGTACTTATTCTATCGGTCTCCTATGCTGAACCGCTAAGTTACAGGGCCGTAAACACACCAGCATCGGTTGTCAAGCGATGTTGGGAGGACAAACACAGTCGAATCAAATCGACCCCAGGACTTATTCTTTGTAAGCCTAGTACTTATTCTATCGGTCTCCTATGCCGAACCGCTAAGTTACAGGGCCGTAAACACACCAGCATCGGTTGTCAAGCGATGTTGGGAGGACAAACACAGTCGAATCAAATCGACCCCAGGACTCATTCTTTGTAAGCCTAGTACTTATTCTATCGGTCCCTTTTGCCGAACCACTAAGTTACAGGGACGTAAACACACCAGCATCGGTTGTCAAGCGATGTTGGGAGGACAAACACAGGCACACAAACATATACACACACATACATACATATATACATATATATGACGGGCTTCTTTCAGTTTCTGTCTACCAAATCCACTCACAAGGCTTTGGTTGGCCCGAGGCTATAGTAGAAGACACTTGCCCAAGGTGCCACGCTGTGGGAATGAACCTAGAACTATGTGGTTGGTAAGCAAGCTACTTACCACACAGCCACTCCTGCGCCTTATCATAAGAATTTTATAGACTTTCAAGAAGACACGAAATAATGCAGCACAGAATTTTGTCAGGTCTCATAGCACCATAAATATTTTGGCAAATTAAATTTTAATGTTGAAGAGGATCTAATGGTTTTTGTGTGTTTCTTAAATGGCTTATAAACACCTTCCACGCTGCAATTGCTTTTGTTCCAGCACACGATCACAGATCAGGTCTATGTTTGCTGAAGAGTAAAAGTACAGTTTTGTGCTTTTATCAGATCTTATCAGTAAATGGTCATTCCTCCTCCTCCTCATCATCATCATTTAACGTCCGTTTTCCATGCTGGCATGGGTTAGATGATTCGACTGGGCTCTGGGAAGCCAGTAGACTGAGACAGGCCCTAATCTGATCTGGCAGTGTTTCTACAGCTGGGTGCCCTTCCTAATGCCAACCCTCTCCAAGAGTGTAGTGGGTGCTTTTTACATGCCACCGGCACAGGAGCCAGTGGAGCTGGCATCGACCACGATCGGATAGTGCCTTTTACATGCCAGCTGCATGGAAGCCAGTCAAAGTGGCACAGGCATTGGCCACTTTTAGACGGCGCTTTTAACATGGTATTGGCACGGGGTCACAACTACAATTTCCATTTGATTTGATTTCGATGTTAACGAAGTTGAAAAATATAAATCTAAGGCGACATGAACTCTTTGAACTATCAATTTCATTGGTTTATACATTTGAAGAAGATCTTTTGTGTAGAATAATGTGAAATATTTATTTAGATTTATTAGTTCATAATTGATGTAAATAACTTTCAGATCAATAATTTGTTAATTGAATGAAGAGAAGCCAGTTATGTTTTGATCAATAACAGACCCTGATTTATATTGACAATCGATACAGTATTTGGGCTACCGGTGAAAGAATGTCACAGATTGCCGTTGGTTTTCTTAGTTTTCTTCTGTCAGATGTCTAAGAAATTACTTTCCATTTGATTATGATGGCAGTTAATCACATGTTTTTATTGGTGATTAAATTTGAACTCACTTCAGCAAGCTACCCTATTTTCTGGCAAACAAGTTGACATAGAATAAAAGCATAAACCATTCAAACCTCATCACTATCTCTTCAAATCCTGCTGCATTCCTTAGGGAATTTTTGGTCCCCCAAAGTTCTCTTGGTACATAAATTGATGTAGCATTTATGGCTGTCGATTTTAGTCTGAATGATCTGGCTTGTGTATACAGGCTCAAGAACTGTGGATGAAGTGGACGTGAGGACACGCCCTAAAGGTTTTTTTGTTGGGTGGGGGCCATTGGAAACACCTTGAACATCCTGGGTTGAACCTAGGCTTGCATTCTCTAAGCAAATTTCATTCCCGCACTTCTGCTTGTGCACCAGAAACTACAATAATGAAACAGTTTTAATTAAGAAGCTAATGATCCAGTCTTGTATTTAAATGAACAGGCCGTTTCAGTTTTATATTTATAAAGAATACATTGTCTGGAATTAAAAGATTTTGCCAAAAACATTGCAAAGGAGGGGTGTCCACCATGGGTAATACTTTTAAGTGGGGGCAGCACATTTGGATCTGCTATAGTTAATGCCACTGGAGTCAGTGGTAATTTATGAAAATTTAATGTTTAAGATTATAAACCAATATCCTAGTGATAAGACACTTGTGGAGTGGTTGGCGTTAGGAAGGGCATCCAGCTGTAGAAACACTGCCAGATCAGACTGGAGCCTGGTGCAGCCCCTGGCTTCCCAGACCCCGGTCGAACCGTCCAACTCGTGCTAGCGCGGAAAACGGACGTTAAACGATGATGATGATGATGATGATGAAGACAAGATGAATTTCTTTGAAAATCTCTTAAAACACAATTTGAATTTCATAACCTTTACATGTTAGAGAAACAGATTTTACAGACTTTGTCTCGATGGAATCTGGTGCAGCTGTGGCCTTGCCAGTTCCTGTTCAGCTGTCCAACCCATGCCAGCATGGGAAACAGATGTTAAATGATGATGATGATAGGCGCAGGAGTGGCTGTGTGGTTAGTAGCTTGTTTACCAACCACATGGTTCCGGGTTCAGTCCCACTGCGTGGCACCTTGGGCAAGTGTCTTCTACTATAGCCTCGGGCCGACCAAAGCTTTGTGAGTGGATTTGGTAGACGGAAACTGAAAGAAGCCCATCGTATATATGTATATATATGTGTGTTTGTGTGTCTGTGTTTGTCCCCCTAGCATTGCTTGATAACCGATGCTGGTGTGTTTATGTCCCCGTTACTTAGTGGTTTGGCAAAAGAGACCGATAGAATAAGTACTGGGCTTACAAAAGAATAAGTCACGGGGTCGAGTTGCTCGATTAAAGGTGGTGCTCCAGTATGGCTGCAGTCAAATGACTGAAACAAGTAAAAGAGTATGATGATACGTCTATTTGGCTGAACACATCATTTTTCAGTGGAATCAGATAATTGGTTGCTGCTGTTTAGGATGCTAATGAATTGGAATGGTTGAGCTTGGATGTAGAATTTATTTTAGCAACAATACATTTTTTGCACTGGAGGCAGAGGCAGACAATCACATACGGCACATATGCACACACAGAAATATATACACATACAGTGAGAGAGAAAGCGGGAGAGTGTGGGGGACATTGCAATTAATTAATTGATCACAGTTGGAATAAACATTTTCTTCTCCTCACAGACATACAGAGAAATATGCTACACACATAAAGTGACAGAGAAAGTGGGGTGGGGGGGAAGAGATGGGGGAAGGGGAGAAAGAGAGGGGAGGGAGGGAGGGAAAGAAAGAAAGAGGGAGGGGGGATGGATGTCAAAATGTCTCCTGCCCTTTTTCTGTGCATCTGCTGGAAGGATTTGAACTTAAGACAGCTGGTTTCCTGTTGTGTACAGCAATGAATTGTGCCTAAGCATGATATCTATTTAACTGTAAAGAAAAATAAACCCTCTGAGAGTTAAGTATCTTGCTCAAGAACCCAGTGTAACAGTAACAGGATATGTATGGGGAGCCCTTTGGGGTCTCTATTCGATTATGTCATCCCAATGAGTTGGAAATACCAGTTTCTGAAAACAGGATACAAAGCATTCAAAATATTTTAAAAAAAGGCATTTTTTGTCTTATTTTCCTAAATATTTGATATTAACTGAGATACACAGATGTAAAACCAAAAAAAAAATTTATATAATTCTGTTTATTCTTTTTTTATATTTTGTTTTTACCTCCTATTTCTTGGATTTTTAAAATATTTGTTTCTCTCTGTTTTTTTCTTTTTAATTTTTATTTTTGTTCATTAATACAGGGTAAATGTTGATTCGAATATGTCCAAAAACTGTACCTATGATCCCCATACTTTGAAATCCTGCCCCATTTTTCGCATGAGTACCATCACAGACATCATTGGAACACCTTTTAAAAACGTTGCCCTTCAGGTAGATAGCACGTTTGTGCCGGACATTTATTATTTATAATATTATAATAATCATTAACATTACTATTATCATCATCATCATCACAAAGGTGGTGAGCTGGCAGAATCATTAGCACACCAGGTGAAATGCTTAGTGGTATTTCACCTGATGCTACGTTCTGAGTTCAAATTCTGCCTAGGCCGACTTTGCCTTTTGTCCTTTCGAGTTCAGTAAATTGAACACTGGGGGGGTCAATGTAATTGACTCATCCTCTACCCCAGAATTGCTGCCCTTGTGGCAAAATTTGAAACCATTATTATTATTATTATTATTATTATTATTATTATTATTATTATTATTATCATCATCGTCATTATCCCTGCTGTACTCTTTCGCCGCAACTTTCTCCCACTTTCTTCTGTTGGCCTGCTCGCTTAACCAGTGGGGTGGCATCATTTGAAGACTAAAACAATGTGAAGCGCATTGTGATCAGTAATGTGTAGCACATCTGATAGCCTGGTCGGTCACGGTGATCACAGTGATATATATATATATATATATATATATATATATATATATATATATGTATATATTCTTCTATCTACTGTTTTACTCTTTGTTCTTCTATCTGCAAGTTAATTCCTTTACAAACTGTGAATTCCCTGTCAAGAACTTTCATACATACTCACTTTGTCTCTGATGATGGAATACCCAGTGTATGGAGATGCTAACCTATCACTTGGGATATCCTAGAAACAGCTGTAAGAATCCAATAAGTAATTAATTAATTAATTACTTCAAATTCATCTTACTCTTATTAAATATTCTAAATGACTTGAGACACTCATCCTGCTTTGGTTTTTGCCGTCCTTTTCCTCTAATATATATATATATATATATATATTATATATATATATATATATATATATACACATACAAACACATATATACATATACATATATATATATATAAAAATACAAAATGGGACAAGAACGCAAAACATTCAAATAGACGACACAAAAAACGGACGGGTCATTCGAAGCCTCTAATCTTCAGTCAAGAACCGGATCATCCTCACAATAAGATTAATCAGCCGAAATTGTGAGGATGATCCGGTTCTTGACTGAAGATTAGCGGCTTCGAATGACCCGTCCGTTTTTTTGTGTCATCTATTTGAATGTTTTGCGTTCTTGTCCCATTTTGTATTTTTATATATATTTTTTATACATAAATTATTGCGGCGTAACGTACACCTTGTTCTCTTATACATATATATATATATATATATATATATATATATATAATAAATATTAGGGAATAAATCCAAACTTACAGGGAAAAATCAAATTTAGGATTGAATCCAATTTTATAGTAAAATATTATATTATATTAAATTAGAGACAAAACCACTATTAGGCAAATCAAACAATGAAAGACTTAAGCCAATACATAAATTAATTTATATTATTTAAATATGTAACAATTATTAAAAAAATATAATTAATATCCACTTGATTTGCCTAATAGTGGTTTTGTCTCTAATTTAATATATATATATATATATATATATGGATGGATGGATATAAGTTTTTTTGTGAAAATTACTTGATACAATCACAATATTTGAAGAAATATTTTCTTAAAAGTTATCAAGTGTTTCAAAAATCTTAGTAAAACAGAACAACATGAACCCTTTGGAAGTAAGTCTTCATATTGTGTGTGTAAGCGCTTTCATTGTTAAATTTTCCAAACACATGTTATAGTCATAATCCATATAAAGGAAGTTGTTTTAAGTAGCAGTGTTGACTATTCCTCGTTTGGTTTCAGACTTAAAATTCTTGCAAAGTATTCTTCTTTTGATCATTTTCTTCTTTTATTTGAAAAAAAAGGAAATATTTTGAATTTTAAATGTGCACAAATGTCTAAATGAGATTTTTTTTTTGAATTGTAAAACAAACAAAAAAAAAAGAATCTGCTGTGGAAAAATCTACCACAACAAATTCCATCTGACCCATGCCAGCATGGAAAAGTAGATGTTAAACGATTCTGATGATGATGATGATGATGATGATGTAGTAGTAGTAGTAGTAACAACAGCAGTAGTAGTAGTAGTTGTAGTGCAGCTGCTACCCTTAATAATTGCAGTTCTTTTACAGCTGAGTTGGGTCCTTTCTGAAATCTGAAGAGCCATAAAAAGCTTATCTTCACCTTTGATATTTTTTTTTTATTTTGCTTTTTTTGCCAAAATGTGGAATGACAGATACAGTATCTGTAGGGACACAACTGCAAAAGAAATTCTTAGCGAAGAAACCCCTTCCCTCCATCACCTCTCCCCAACCTGCCCACTCACCCACACAGACAACCACTTCATTCCTTTTATTAATTGACTTCTAATTAAGCCACAGAAAATATGAGTTCTTTTAATTCCTCTTTTTTTATTCTTTATACATTATTCGGCCCCAGTCCATATGTTTACCATTCCTTCCTCATTTTGACTTTGTTCTTAAGGATTCTTGGTAGTTTCTAAACACCTCGGTTGGAAAAATCTCTTTCTTCAGATGAAGGTCCGGTCTTGTAATGTCAGATTCCTCTCCTCACAGCATCCAAACTTAAGAACAAACATTTTTAGTTTGCATCTGTTGATCTGTAAAATGGTTTTCATAAGAATCTTGTTATGATGTCTGGTGGGGGTAATGATGGTTAGTGCAGGGCATGGAGGAGAGCAGAATATAGAGATAAGAGGAAGAGAGACAAGTGATGTGGAAGAGGCACAAAGGCAACCAGTGATTCTCAGGGGTCGAGGCTACCGTTGAAATTGTATAAAGCAAGATGTAAGAAATCACACATCTGGTGTTTGATGCTGAGAGATTTCATACCAATATGTTGAGTTACCTATTCTTAGATACAGTCTATGATGTCTGTAAATATTGTTACAACACTGCTCATGGTTTTGAATGCCATTGTAAAGAGTTGGCACCAGAATGATAACCTGTAGTCTTGGAGGACTGAGAAGGCTTTGAACACAACCCTTTCCTCCAAACCAAACCATACTGTCCTCTAAAAAATGTCTTGTAACATTTGTATTAGGCCTGTATATGAATGTTCTTTGAAGAATTCAGTGTCCAAGAAAGGCTTCGGTTCATTATAATTCTTGAGACTGTAACATAAGTTAGGAAGTTTCATACACTGATGATCTGATGATTCTCATTGCAGAATCTGTCTGAGTTTCAGAAAAAGATCCTAACCCAGAAGCAAAATCTAAATCCAAAATAGCTAAACATGAACATGAAGGGCCAAAATGTTGCTTAATTTATGCAAAAAGGATATACAAAAAAGGGAATCTGACACATGTACCTATGAAATTGTCTAAAAGGGACGTCTCTCTTGTGAGTTCAAAGTCAGCAGGGCAGCAATTATTGGAGACAAATTATAGATCAATACTCAAACCTGAGGAATATAGATCTTCCAAAAAGCTACATGTTGTAATGTGGCAACCATCAGTTCCATGGTCACATGTGTTTATTGGCCAGTGACTGATTAACTAACGACTTAATTATTAGTCTTCTTCTGCCTGATATCTCAGTTATCTTTTAGTGATTTTTTTTTCTTCTCTCACTCTCTCCATCCAATTTCAGACGTAACATAATTGGTTTTGAAAATAATCGTCAGCTGATGACCTGCCGTTATGATCCCCGAAATGCTACAAATCGTTTTTGCCCCATCTTTATAATTCAGGATATTTTAGACTTAGTAAGAGGCGATGACAGTACCGAAAGCATTCTGAAAATGGTAAGGAGATTTGTTTACATTTCATTTTCCAACTTGCCCTCTCTCTTTCTCTTTCATGCCTCTCTCTTTCTCTTTCTTCCGTTTACTTCTGGGTGTTTGGTTAAATGCCTTGTTAGGGATCTATCTTGGTGCATCATATTTCATAGGGAGACATAGGGAGAATTCTGTCTCATAACCAAAATATTTCCATATTCCTACACAATCACTCTGAAACAAATGTTCTTAGAGACCTGCTTCCTCTTGTTGGACATGTTTCTCCTTGTCTTCATATCTTTTCTGCTTTCATAAAAGCCAAATTAATACAGATTTTGGTGAAACAAATGCTTTTTATGGAATTGACTCAAAATTCTGACTTTCTTTCCCTCCAAGATCAGTTTTGCTTTTCATTTTTCTTCTAATGATAATTCGTTAGACTGGTGGGAAAGTGGTTAGCAGTATTTCTTTCAGCTCTTTGTGTTTTGAGTTCAAATCCTGTTCAGATTGACTTTGCTTTTCATCTTTTTTAGAGTTAATTGAATAAAGTACCAGCTATATGCTGGGGTTGCCTCGAAACTGTTGGCCTTGAGTCTAAATTAGAAGCTGTGAGGTTAGGAAGGTGAGGAACGGGCAAAATTGTTTGAGCATAGGAAAAAAAAACTTTGAGTTTATTCTTTTCAGGTCAACTTTTGTCTTTCATTTTCCAAGGCTAATAAAAGAAGTACTAATTAATTACTGGGCGAGGCGAGGAGGTGGGGGTGATCTGATAAAATCAACTTACCCCCTCCACACCACACCCTTAAAATTGCCTGAATTAGAAACAATTATTTAAGGAAGGCAGCAAACTGGCAGAACCGTTAGAACCTCTGATAAAATGCTTTGCAGAGTATTTCCTCAAGTTTGCCACATTCTGAGTTCAAATCCTGTGAAGGCCAGCATTGCCTTTGTTTTTTTTTTTGATGCCAAGTATTGAGGTCAATGGTATCTGTTACAGCGGCAAGCTGGCAGAAACGTTAGCACGCCAGGCGAAATGCGTAGCCGTATTTCGTCTGCTGTTACGTTCTGAGTTCAAATTCCGCCGAGGCCGACTTTGCCTTTCATCCTTTCGGGGTCGATTAAATAAGTACCAGTTACACACTGGGGTCGATATAATCGACTTAATCCGTCTGTCTGTCCTTGTTTGTCCTCTCTGTGTTTAGCCCCTTGTGGGTAGTAAAGAAATAGGTATCGGTTACAGCCCCTCCCCTCAATATTGATGGCCTTGGGAGGTATATGACTAAGTGGTTAGAGTGTTGTACATAAGTGCATGCATATTTTGCCCTTACTTATAAATTGTTTATAAATTTAACCCTTAAAGGTATTTTTTAATATGCTGGCCATTGATAGAATTTTTTTCGAAAAATTTTATCCTACATTAGATATATATGTATATATATAAATGTATGTATGTATATATATATAAATATATTATATACTAATATTATATATAATATATATATATATATATATATATATATATATATATATATATATATAATATATAGTTAATCCAAACAAGAAAGCACAAAAAAACACAACGCGAGGACGTGGAACAAATATAGTATTATTGGACGCTCAGGAAAGAAGGAAAGAAGGAGGGTTTAACGTTTTGAGCAAGCTCTTCGTCGGGAACATAGGAGAAGGAAAGATCCAGATGTATATATATATATGTAT
>NC_043021.1:2844632-2847132 GCF_006345805.1 Octopus sinensis
TTGTGGGAAGAAGTTTGCTCCCCAACCATATGGTTCTGAGTTCAGTTCCACTGCGTGGCACTTTGAACTATGTGAAAATATCTGCCATACAAGAAATGTCAGGCTTGATATTTCTTAGTTCATCAGGAAGAACAGAACTAGAGTCTTGCAAGAATTCAACAAATGTTCCAAAAGGAGAACAGAAACATTTCACACAAGTTTCCCTTTGACAGTCCTTGAATTTCTGTGTGCAACAGCAATTATTCAAAATCTTCATTGTTTTCTGTGTGTAGAGCAGTCGAGGATTGAGAGCATGTGCCTTGATTTTATTCAAAGCTGTGATAACAGCACTTCACAATTTTTTAAGTCTACCACCTGGGTTGTGAATTATGCAGGTGCAGGAGTGGCTGTGTGGTAAGTAGCTTGCTAACCAACCACATGGTTCTGGGTTCAGTCCCACTGTGTGGCATCTTGGGCAAGTGTCTTCTGCTATAGCCCCGGGCCGACCAATGCCTTGTGAGTGGATTTGGTAGACGGAAACTGAAAGAAGCCTGTCGTGTATATGTATATATATATATATATATATAAGTGTGTGTGTATATGTTTTGTGTGTCTGTGTTTGTCCCCCTATCATTGCTTGACAAACCGATTGCTGGTGTGTTTACGTTCCCGTCACTTAGCAGTTCGGCAAAAGAAAGACCGATAGAAGTACTGGGCTTACAAAGAATAAGTCCTGGGGTCGATTTGCTCGACTAAAGGCGGTGCTCCAGCATGGCCGCAGTCAAATGACTGAAACAAGTAAAAGAGTAAAAGAGAAAAATACCAGGTACAACTTTTTTCATTAAACTAATGAAGCCATGATGACAACCTACCATCAATGATCCCCATCTGTTGCACATGCTAGAATATCGGAAAGCGGGATGTCTTTCTCTCTGAAAAACACATCAACATGAAATATTGATTCCCCTTTTGTGTCTGTTTTTAGTTCATTTGCAAATGGTAACCCCTGAACCAAACGCTAATCTTTGACAAAAGGAACACAGGCAAGAAGTAAACTTCTATTGCCTTGTAGAGGTGATTCATCTAACTCTAAGCTAAATCCAGTTCTTCTAAGAATGTTGCACAACATGTCTTCAATGTTTGCAGCCATTTCATCCACTTTTCTTTCAACAGAATTATCACTTAAAAGAATAGCTTTAATGATTTCTTCAGGTGATTCACGTACAATTGTGTGCAAAACCTCTCTTATTGCTGGCAGAATAAACTTCTCTCCTGTTGTAAGAGGCTTGCCAGTTCTAGCAATCTGTAATGAGGTGCTGTATGATGCACACAAACCACTACCAGCTTGTGAAATGCTAGCAAACATATTTCCAATGCTTTTTCAGTCAGAAAGTTTTCTTGAAGTTGTAAGAGGATGAGAGATTCCTGCACTGGATGGGTGCAGCTCGCATCATCATCATCATCATCATCATCATCATCATCATTAACGTCCGTTCTCCATGCTAGCATGGGTTGGACGGTTCGACCGGGGATCTGGGAAGCCAGAAGGCTGCCCCAGGCTCCGGTCTTATCTGGCAATGTTTCTACAGCTGGATGCCCTTCCTAATGCCAATCACTCCGTGAGTGTAGTGGGTGCTTTTTACGTGCCACCTGCACTGGTGCCAGGCGAGGCTGGCATCGGCCACGGTCGGATTGGTGCATTTTACGTGCCACCTGCACGGAAGCCAGTCGAGGCGGCACTGGCTTCGGCCACGATTCGGATAGTGCTTTTTACGTATCTCCAGTCCAGGGGTCCTGGCATCTGCCAGGTGCCAGTCATAGGATTGGTTCAATTTCGATTCCGATTCCGATTTCGATTTACATTAAATCCTTTACATTAAATATTAATTCAAGATGGCGTCACTACAAAGTGACTGGGAATATGTCAACTTTTTCTCTGCTTTTTCAGAGGGTATTTTTCTCAAATGTTCAAAAAGCCTGGAAGGTTTCATGGCCCAGAGGAAGGAAATGTTTATATTGCGAATCAAGAAATAAATATTTATACTGTTGAATTTAATCGGAAGTCTTGACTCTTTCTTCGATTAATATTAATGTAAAGGATGCGAGCTGCACCCATCCAGTGCGGGGACCTCTCACCCTGTTACAATTGGTGACCCCTACGTGATTCAAACACGCAACGGTAGCGCATCTGACTCAAGATCAGAAGGCTGTGTGTTCGAATCACGTTGGGGTCACCAATTGTAACAGGATCAGAGATTCCTGCACTGGATGGGTGCAGCTCGCATCCTTTACATTAAATATTAATCGAAGATGGTGTCACTACAAAGTTACTGGGAATATGTCAACTTTTTCTCTGCTTTTTCAGAGGGTATTTTTCTCAAATTTCCAAAAACCTGGAAGGTTTCATGGCTTTGTTTGAAAAAAACTTTCTCACCCAGTTGGAACATTGGTTGCCTCTTGTTATTTGGTATGGCACAAAACCATACTTAAGATATTCCACACTTCATTGCCTACACTTCAT
>NC_043021.1:2852132-2854632 GCF_006345805.1 Octopus sinensis
AGTAATAATAATAATAATAATAACAATAGGGAGTATAACTCCAAACTTACAGGGAAAATTCAATTTAGTATGAAATAAAATTTCACAATATAAATATATAATATATAAATTAGAGAAAATATATAAATTATTGTTTATATGTTTATTGACAGAAAAATATGGATTTTTAATTACTATATTTGTTGATTATAATTCAGATATATATTTTTATATATTTATTATTTCATAATTATTATATGTGAACTAAAATCTAAAAATATTAAGAGTGATTGTTTTGTAAAATAGTTTGGTAATTCAATATTAGAGTATAATTAGGTTAAAGATATTCCATAGTTTATTAATGTTTTTTATTAAGCTAAATTATATCCTCACAGATAAATACATTTTCTATCTATTTACTCTATTTTTTTTACCCTGAATATTTAACATAATAAATGTATTGTAGGCAAATGGTCCTAATATTTTAAGTTTCAAATTTAGTTAATGGAGTTTCTTCTATAAGAAAAAAATCATTATTTTATTTTTTTAATAAATATTGTTTAATTCTATTTGCTTATTTATTTAACTATTATTGTTATTATTGTTAACCCGAAGAGTGACTATATTTTTTAATTGAATTGATTTTCGATTAAATTTAAATGTAATTCGAATTTAATTTTCGCCATGAAATGTACATAGTTTTTTTTACTTATTATATATTGATTATTCATTTTTGTACTTTTTGTGATCTAGTTTAAAAAAAATATATTTTATTTTTTATTTATGATTAGGTTTATATCTATCATTGTTTGAATTGCATAATAGTGGTTTTTCTCTAATTTATACACACACACACAATCAATCTTACTATAATTGGCATTGTGTCCATCTGCCTGTACGTCTGTCTGTTCCCTCTTCACGGCTGGTTGGCTTGATCAAAATGGTTATGATATTTTTCGGGATTACAAAGACGGTTGACGGGAAGGATTTTAGCTTTAAAAAATCAGAAAGTATGATTTTTCGTGGATATCGATTTTTATAAAAAATTCACCAACCACGAGTAACTCTGGATTTTCATCGTATAGCTCGTGGCCCCATCGTAGATACAAAGGGAGTCACGAGGATGGTTAGTAGCAAAAGTAAAATGGGAAAAGTGTAAGTATATAGTGTGTGTGATTATTTAGTGGTTAATGAAGTGTGTCAGTCTGGAGCAGGATTCGATGCGGCTGTTGTTTACATCTCAGTTTTGTCAATCGAAATAACCCATGGTACAGAACATCCAGACATTATTCGCATAGAACAGGAAACCACGTGATTGAGAAGCAAATGGGATCTTTTCAGTTTGCCCGGCAGTTTTTAAAAATAATTTCCACTGTAGCTAAACACTTTTAAAGTTCGTATACTGGTAGAATGTGTTTATAAAACATCTTTTTCTCTTGGCTTTATTGAGAAAATTCTATAGTTTGTAAGATATTTGTTGTTTTTTTTTCTTCAATTTCTGCAATTTCAACCAATCAATGACGTCTATTGAGGTGAAGACATTCTGTGCCGTATGAATATGTCCCTCGTTTAAGAAACAGATTGGGTTTATTTACATTTCTGAAGAAAAAAAAGATACCCTTCCCCCCACCCCAAAACCTAACCCTAACCCTAAAACAGATTGAAATGCAATAGATCGATACTAGGGTCATAATTATGGGTGACAATTTCATATGACACCGCTAGAAAAAACTGCTGGTCAAACCGAAAAGATCCAGCAAATGTCTTAACCACACAACCATGCTCGTACTTATTGGTGTATGTTATAGAACGAAAAAATGATAAGAGAATTGGGCAAATCAAAGACATACAGAAACTTAGCAAATAATGAACGAGACAGATTAAAAACCATAAAAATGAAAGAAACGATTAACCAGGAATATTATAGATGCAGTAGATTAGTACTTAGAACTAAATTTGAAAAATAAGATAAGAGGCATCTGTATTCTAGACATCTTTAGTAATAAATTGTGGAGGCACAATGGCCCAGTGGTTAGGGAAGCGGACTCGCGGTCATAGGATCGCGGTTTCGATTCCCAGACCGGGCGTTGTGAGTGTTTATTGAGCGAAAACACCTAAAGCTCCACGAGGCTCCGGCAGGGGATGGTGGTGATCCTTGCTGTACTCTTTCACCACAACTTTCTCTCACTCTTACTTCCTGTTTCTGTTGTACCTGTATTTCAAAGGGCCGGCCTTGTCACTCTCTGTGTCACGCTGAATATCCCCGAGAACTACGTTAAGGGTACACGTGTCTGTGGAGTGCTCAGCCACTTACACGTTAATTTCACGAGCAGGCTGTTCCGTTGATTCAGATCAACCGGAACCCTCGTCGTCGTAACCGACGGAGTGCTTCCATCCATCCAGTAATAAATTGTAACAATTCCACTGGAAGCAAAGTGAGTTAACAAGACTAGAACAGGGAGAACAAGAAAAGAATGATTCCGTTTTGAGTACATTTTAAAAAGCTAAAATCCAGAAATTA
>NC_043021.1:2859632-2882132 GCF_006345805.1 Octopus sinensis
CCAGCCGTGACAAACACGCCTGTTTCGTGTGTTGGCTTTAGTCCTTTGACATTGCCTCCAAATCTGGGGCCTTTGTGGCCAATAAAAAGAAATCGTCGTCGTCACCACTACCACCACCACCATCATCATCATCATTGTCATCATCACTGAGTGAGAGAGCAATACATGCCATCAGAGTAACACTGGAGTACAGAAATACGAAGCCCAGTACATCTATTATAACTACCCGCCTGATAAGGGTACACCAGGCACATGCATCATAGCCATATGTGTGCGACATGGTGACCTTATATCAAGATAAACAGAACTACTATTATTATTATTATTATTATTATTATTATTATTACTATTACTATTACTATTATTATTATTATTATTATTATTATTAAGTGAGAGAGCAGTGCATGCCATCAAACATTTTAAAGGATTTAGGTGGAATGTCTCACGCAGAACATGGTTTACTTTGAACATTTTTGACAAAATTTCGTATTTTAGAAGTTATTTCAGTAGATATATAAAATCGGTTTTGTTCTGTTGAATATGTACATAGGGACCGAAACCGGACCTGCTTCCTCCTGATGATGTCTTTAGCTACTGAATCCGAAAAAGGAGCTGTAGAAGGTAGCGAACCACGAAACGTGGTTGGAATTCCTCTATGTACATATCTCTAGCTCTCCCTCTTCCTTTCTAAAAACGTGTGTTTACGCTCACGTATATATATATATATATATATATATATACACACATATATACACACGAACCCATACGCACGCACACACACACATACACACCCACAAAAGTGTGCGAGGAAGTGTCTGTATAGTGAGCACTTAAGATAACGTCGAGTCAGGGACAGAGCCTCTGCTCGGTCGCACGGTCTGCTAGAAATAGCAGCTACGTCGCCCTAAGATTCCCCCTTTACCTTTGTACTGAACACTTTGCATGATCTGGTCCTCGGCTCCGTGTACATAGAAAAGAAAGTGATAATAAAGACGAGATAGTCACGGATGGAATGCCATAAAAAAAAAAAACTACTGTTTTGTATGATGACAGCAAAACATCAACAGCGACTGAGCCTCTGCTCGGTCGCACGGTCTGCTAGAAATAGCAGCTACATCGTCCTAAGATTCCCCCTTTACCTTTGTACTGAACACTTTGCATGATGTGGTCCTCGGTTCCGTGTACATAGAAAAGAAAGTGATAATAATAAAGACGAGATAGTCACGGATGGAATGCCATTAAAAAAACAAAAACTACTGTTTTGTATGATGACAGCTAACTTGGAGCTAAACAATATCAACATCACTTGTTAAAAACCGATTCCGAGAGAATGGAAATAGTGGGTGATTTGTTGTTTCGATAAAATCGATATTTAGGCTAATATTAATATTTATAAAAAACGTGCGCTGGTTTAGTATCAGGAAAAAGAACCAACTTTTTCTATGCTTAAGTGTATTTTTCATTTTAATTTTAAAAAAATAATTTTTAATAATATTACTACTTTAAAAAAATAACGTTTGCTCTTTCTCTCTTATTACAAAAAAAATTATTTTAAATAATTTTAAAGTATTCCGATTAAGAATAAATCTTTTAATCGGTTGCTTTATATTTCTGACAATCCCCAGTAATAAAGCAATTAATACTACAAGGAAGGGCTGAAGGTTGTTGAATCAAACAGGCTTATAAAGCAATTAAGGAAGGGAGGAGGGGGGAGATGGAAATCGATCCTATGTACGACAGCTGTAATTTAACTAACATTAACTAACCCAGAACAATACGCCCGTAATTCAGCTAAAAATAAAGTCCAGACTCAGTATTTTACAATGTTTACTACCGTAATTGTCACCTTTAGTTTAAATATCAGGCGTTTGTATACATTCGTGAGTTGTCTGTATAAAATATAAAATACAAAATGCATTAAATAAAATGGTGGGTGTTGGTACTTTAAGTATATAATATATATATATAATGCGATGTAGTGCAAGTATATATATGTGAATGTATAGGTATGTTTATCTGTGTGTGTAGTTTTATTTGTGTGAATTGAAAGATACGTGCACACACTGACAGGGGTCACAGTAAGCGTTCAAAAATAGTGTGCACATCACGACAGTCATAAACGCGAATGCTGCAAGGGGACATCCCATTTATACATGGCGGAGAACAACACGATATTAGTCCGATGGCCTCTGGGAGATCTCGAGAACCAAGAACGTTGAAGTACAACTTCCATCTGGGGGAGCTGGTCCTGTGTTTCGAGCCGGATCCGACCAAAGCTAGGGTGCTCTACGATGCAAAGGTTCGTGTTATGTAAGCATTTTTGGCCAACCCAAAATCAATGCATTGTTTGTGAGGAGACAGAAATATACATACATGTATATACACACACATATATATATATATATATATTATATATATATATATATATATATATATATATAATTTTTTTTGTAGAGTAAGCTTTACACACAGAGCAGATATATACATACATGTATACACACACACACACACACCACACACACACACATATATATATATATATATATATATATATATATATATATACATGTATATATATCTATACAATAATATGTTACATTACTCGATAGTCAAGATAAAACTCTGAGTTTCAGATGCCGAAGTGGGAATCCACGACATCTCTTCGGTTATCTGGCTATTTGAAAAAAATATATATATATACACACACCTATATATATATATATATATATATATATATATATATATATGTATATATCTGCTGTGTGTGTAAAGCTTACTCTACAAAAATAATAATATAAACCTCATTTAAGAAAACACTTTGTTGTGTTTACGGTTTGTCATTTACCCTACGCCACAAAATTTAGTAAATATAAATTTATATATATATATAAATATATATATAAATGTGTGTGTGTGTGTGCGTTTGTTTATATGTAACATCTAATGGTTAATATTCCTTAGAGGTTTTAAATTACGTATAGTTACGGTAAGCACATTATGAGAATTGTATTAATAGTTATTCGCTTGCAGGTAACGTATATATATATATATAGTATATATCATTATACTCGCACACATATACTACACATATACAAATACAAAAGTAAATTTGTATTATATTAAATATATATATGCATACACAGTTCCAAAGTAAATATGTATATATAGTACATACACGCACATATACTAATATATCAATCTGTCTATCGATCGATCGACAGACTTATATATGCCTATGTAAAATGTAAAGTATACAATAAATATTATATATATAAAATTATACATGTATCTAATACTGTATATATATTTTTATATATTTGTATATATTGTATAGACGTGTGCCTATATATATATATGTATGTATATATAGCGAAACTTTCTTAAACTAGCAACACATAAACAAATATTACCCTTACGAGAATTTGAACCCCAAAGAAGGACCATATATGATGCGGTGTATAAAGCAAAACTACCTGAAATCAAGAACGCCTAGACTAGTTCAATCCCACAAAAATTAAAATTTCAATGAAGGACAATTTATAACCACGAGAACACGAGATGCAAACTGTACTCACGTATAATTATTTATATATGCATGTATATATACATGTAGATGTAGGTACGTACATATATGTTTGTATGTATGCATATATTTTTATTTATCACACACACACACACACACACACACACACACACACACACACACACAATATATATATATATTATATATATAATATATATATATAATATATATATATATATGTATATATATCTATACAATAATATGTTACATTACTCGATAGTCAAGATAAAACTCTGAGTTTCAGATGCCGAAGTGGGAATCCACGACATCTCTTCGGTTATCTGGCTATTTGAAAAAAAAATATATATATACACACACCTATATATATATATATATATATATATATGTATATATCTGCTGTGTGTGTAAAGCTTACTCTACAAAAATAATATAAACCTCATTTAAGAAAACACTTTGTTGTGTTTACGGTTTGTCATTTACCCTACGCCACAAAATTTAGTAAATATAAATTTATATATATATATAAATATATATATAAATGTGTGTGTGTGTGTGTGTGTGCGTTTGTTTATATGTAACATCTAATGGTTAATATTCCTTAGAGGTTTTAAATTACGTATAGTTACGGTAAGCACATTATGAGAATTGTATTAATAGTTATTCGCTTGCAGGTAACGTATATATATATATATATAGTATATATCATTATACTCGCACACATATACTACACATATACAAATACAAAAGTAAATTTGTATTATATTAAATATATATATGCATACACAGTTCCAAAGTAAATATGTATATATAGTACATACACGCACATATACTAATATATCAATCTGTCTATCGATCGATCGACAGACTTATATATGCCTATGTAAAATGTAAAGTATACAATAAATATTATATATATAAAATTATACATGTATCTAATACTGTATATATATTTTTATATATTTGTATATATTGTATAGACGTGTGCCTATATATATATATGTATGTATATATAGCGAAACTTTCTTAAACTAGCAACACATAAACAAATATTACCCTTACGAGAATTTGAACCCCAAAGAAGGACCATATATGATGCGGTGTATAAAGCAAAACTACCTGAAATCAAGAACGCCTAGACTAGTTCAATCCCACAAAAATTAAAATTTCAATGAAGGACAATTTATAACCACGAGAACACGAGATGCAAACTGTACTCACGTATAATTATTTATATATGCATGTATATATACATGTAGATGTAGGTACGTACATATATGTTTGTATGTATGCATATATTTTTATTTATCACACACACACACACACACACACACACACACACACACACATATATATATATATATGTCTATATATTTGTGTTTTTACATATTTGTGTGTGTGTATATAATGTATATAAATATATGTATATATTTATGTATATATATGTATATATATATGTATGTATATATGTATGTATGTATATATGTTTGTTTATATATGTATGTATGTATATGTATGTATGTATATGTATGTATATGTATATGTATGTATATATGCATATGTATGTATATATATATATGTATGTATATATATGTGTATATGTATATATATGTACAGGGACTGGACAAAATGATGGAAACACCTAGCATCATAATTTTGAAATATCTATAAAACCATCAAAAGCTTATTTATTTTTATGTTTTTTGATTTATTATTATTAGTATTGCTTAATGCTTTGCTAAAATTGCTGTTTCTTTTCAGATATCATCCGAAAAAGGTAATTAAAATTCATTAAAATGACTGATCTATTGGACCTTGAAAGAGGTCAAATTGTTGGTGATCATATGGCAGGCGCTAGCGTAACGAAAACAGCCAAAATGTTTGGTGTATCAAGAAGTACCATCACGAAAGTAATGACAGGCTTTGAGAAAGATGGAAAAACTGCCTCTTGGAAACAAAACTCCAGAAGAAAACCAAAAGTTTCAGATAAGGACCGTTGAACTCGTATGCGAATTGTCAGAAAAGATCACAAAAGTACAGGTCTCAGAATTACTGCAGAGCTTAATGGCCTTGAGAACCCCTTTTCCACAAAAACTTTTCGCCTGGAGCTGCACAAAGCCAGATTTTACAGGAGGGCTGCAATCAGAAATCCACTGCTTTCAAAAACAAACATTGCAAAAACCTACAGAATTGGTCCCTAGAGCAGTGGAAGAATGTTATTTTCTTGGATGAGTCATCCGTTACCTTATTTCCAACCACTGGCCAAGTATACGTGTGGAGACAGCCAAAAGAAGCATTTGACCCAGACTGCCTTCTTCCAACTATTAAACATGGAGGAGGATCTGTGATGATCTGTGGGGGCCTATATCTTGGAAATCCACTGGCTGAATGGTTTCCCTTCATGGCAGAATTAATAGTCAAGACTATTTAAGCATTTTATCTCATCAAATTCATCCTATGGTTGCGGAACTGTTTTCAGAGGGAAACACAATCTTCCAGGATGATAATGCACCAATTTACACAGCTAAAGTTGTTAATGAATGACACGAGGAACATTCTAGTGAAGTTGAACATCTTATCTGGCCACCACAGTCCCCCAAATTTATGGGACATTTTAGAAAAACAAGTAAGGAGTCAATATCTTCCACCATCATCACTACAAGAACTGGAAACTGTTTTAGCTGAAGAATGGACAAAAATTCCTTTGGAAATAATTCAAACATTGTATGAGTCCATACCGCATAGAATTCAAGCTGTAATTATTGCCAAAGGCGGTCCTACCGTATATTAAAATAAATTTGTTTGAAATCTTAAGGTGTTTCTATTAATTTGTCCAATCTGATCTAGCAGTGTTTCTACAGCTGGATGCCCTTCCTAATGCCAACCACTCTGAAAGTGACATAGGCGCTTTTTATGTGCCACCAGCACAGGGGCCAGACAGGGCTGGCATTGACCACTTTTGGACAGTATTTTTTACATGCCACCAGCATCGACCACGTTTGGATGGTGCTTTCACTGGCATGGGAGCCAGTCAAGGCGGTGCTGGCATCAGCCACATTCGGATGGTGCTTTTTATGTGCCACTGGCATAGGAGCCAGTCAAAGCGAGGGGACTGGCATCAACCTTGTTTGGATGGTGCTTTTATGTGCCACCGGCATGGGGAGCCAGATAGGCTGTGCTGGCATCAGCCACAACTACATTTCCGTTTGATTGTGGAATGATTTGATTTTGGTGTTGATATATTTGACTCAACAGGTCTCCCCAAGCATGGCATGCTGCCCTATGATCCAAGGCGCTTTTGAGTGGGCTTGTTATGCAACACTGGCATAGGCTGCTACTGTGATCTCACTTTATTTGCTGGGTCTTCTCAGTCACAGTATACCTCTCTGAGGCCCAGTGTTTGAGGGTCATGCTTCACCACCTCATCCCATATCTTCCTGGGTCTCCCCTACCATGAGTTCATTCCAAATGTATATATATATATGTATATATTTATGTGTATATATATATGTGTGTGTGTGTCTGTATATGTATATATATATATATATATGTATCTATCAAAAAGAATGTATAAATCACAAGATGAGTGTATCAATTAAAATATCATCATTGTTTAAATGTTCATTTTTTTCCCATGCTGGCTTTGGCTGGATGGTTCCACAGAATACAACAAACCAGTCTTGGCTGGGTGAAGTTCAGGGAATGTGGAGCATTGTTATATGGGAAAAGGTTCTCCTTGAACATGAAAGGAAGGGCTTATAGGAGTTGCGGGAAATCTGCAATGCTGTATGGGAATGAGACATGGTGTCTGAGGGAAAGTGAAATGGCAATTTTACGAAGGACCGAGGAGAGCAATGGTGAGAGGAATGTGTGGTGTAAATGCAAGCTTAAAAGGTACCAATGCATGTTGGCCACCCTTAAATGTCTTACATATGTAAATATATGTGTATATATGTATGTGTATATATATGTATATATATATATATGCTCATAGTACTGCATTTCTGCTTAACAGCCTGTGTTGGTGTATTCACGTCCCCATAACTTAGTGGTTCAACAAAAGAGACCAATAGACTAAGTACCATGCTTATAAAAAAATAAGTACCGGAGTCAATGCATTCAACTAATCATTCTTCAAGGTGGTGCCCTAGCATGGCCACAGTGTAATGAGTGAAACAAGTAAAAGATAAAGGAGACTGGATAAAATGCTTAGCGGCATTTTGTCTCTCTTTACAATCTGATTTCAAATTCTGCTGAGGTTGAATTTGCCTTGCGTTCCTTTTGGGGGTCGATAAAATAAGCATCACTCAAGTATAAGAGTTGATGCAATCAGCTTCCCCCGCCCACTAAAATCTGCTGGCCCTTGTTTTAAAATTTGAAACCATTTTTGCAGCAATTTAAAAATAATTTTTTTTGTTTTTTTATATTTCTTTCAAGATTTTGGACACAGCTTATGTGAAAGATAAATCGGGACGGAACATGCCTGCTTATCGAATTCACTTTCAGGGATGGAACAGCAGGTATTGTACTTCTCTTGTTTTCGACTTTCAGTATTCTATAGGTCTAAACTCATTTAATTTTTTAGTATTCTGATTACTCTTACAAATGTAATGTCTATTTATTCACCTGTGCCACCGGCTAAAAAGCACCAATCTGATCGTGGCCGTTGCCAGCCTCGCCTGGCACCTGTGCCGGTGGTACGTAAAAAGCACCCACTACACTCACGGAGTGGTTGGCGTTAGGAAGGGCATCCAGCTGTAGAAACACTGCCAGATCAGACTGGAGCCTGGTGCATCCTTCTGGCTTCCCAGATCCCAGTTGAACTGTCCAACCCATGCTAGCATGGAGAACGGATGTTAAACGATGATGATAATTGTTTTGAGTTAAATATGAATTATCTCATAGCCTTCAGATTTTGATGGTATGAATGTTTATTTTTAGAATAACATTGTGGCATAGGTGTGAGAGACCAGATCTGGCCATTTTCAACATGAAACCCGTAGAATATTTTAGCCAGATATGGATACTTTAAATGCTAAAGGGTTAAAAACAATCCCTTTTTTTTTCCTGGTAAACAATATTCCTAAGTTGACATCAGTTTTCTCTGCCATTGAAGTGAAGGAATAAAGCAATATGATTAATTAATTAAGATTTACAGCACGGTTTGGAGTATTGGGCTGGTTCCCAGTTTCTCTGATGTAGATGTTCCTCCCTGGACCAGATGCCGGTCCATCACAGAATTATTCCTTTTCACTAGCTCAGTGGACTGGAGCAATGTGAAATGAATGTTTTTGGACGATATGTATATAATTGTATGTCTGTGATGAGCTTTGAAATATAAACAAAAAAAAAAATTTCCTCAATTTATGTTACCCTATGTTTCTCTAATTCCTTTCAGCTGGGACAGAACTGTTGGTGAGAACTACATCTTAAAAGGCACCGAGGAAAACCGAACTCTAATGAAGCAGTTGGCAGAGACTGCAAAGTGCTAGTAAGTAAAACTCAGCCCATCAATTGCTTTGTGTAGATCGTACAAACAATAACTCTGAGCACCTTTTCAAACTCCACCCGTCTAACACCCGTGGACATATTTACAAAGTCAGAAAACAGCACAGCTCCCATGACTTCAGGAAACATTTTTTCACGCTGAGAGTTGCTGAAGCATGGAACAAACTGCCGGCGTCAGTTGTTAGTTGTCGGAGCACTGCATCCTTCAAAACTTCCATGCTTCCTGAGATTCGCCAACACTACACCTGATTTTCTCCCCTCCATACACACAGAGGCATGTATCTGACTCATACATTGTTCGCTTTCCAGACATTTGTACATTACTGCATATACTTTATACGCACTTTCTGACAAGTTGTGGTGCACCTGAGCACTGTTTACAATAATTTCATTATTATTTATTATTATAGATGCAGAGATAATACGTGCATCATCCTGATGCATGTATCATCTCTCGATCTTTGAGGGTTTTACTCTTGCCCCTCATCACTACCATATTATCTTTTTCCCATATCATCTATTGTTTGATCTCCATTGTAGATTGATGTTTTCCATTTCAAATATAATCTGTTTTTACCAATTGGTTGTCTCTGTTTCAATTGCAGTCGTAACAACAAGGCCCGCAAGAACAAAATTGACGACATTTTAGAGAAGGCCTTTAAACATAAACCTCTGTCATTTGACAGTAGTAGCGACTGTGAGTCAAGTGAGGAATCCTCAGAGCCAGATGGAGATGCTAACAGAAACAACGGTCGGAATGGAACCAATGGAAATGTGAGCTCGACTTTTTGCTTTCTGTTTCTGAAATATCCTTTTTGTTATGTCTTCATCATTTTGTTGACGATTTTGTTAATATTAATGGTTCTATATTTAAGAGATGAGGAATTATGTACATTATTTATAGTTGTCGGATATTTGTCCTCATCTTGTTTGTTGTTAACACAATGTTTTGGCTGCTGTACCCTCCAGCCTTCATCAGGTGTCTTGGGGAAATTTCGAACCTGGGTTCTCATTCCTAAGGTATTTTTCAATGTTGTTATTATTATTCAGGTCACTGCCTGGAATTGAACTCGGAATCTTGGGGTTAGTAGCCTGTGCTCTTAACCAATACGCTATATGCCCATGGGCATATAATTAAATATATGTATTTAAATAAATATATAAATAAATAAATATATATATATATATATATATATAAAATTATTTTATTTTATATATTAGGGAATAAAAATTCCGGCATCACAGGGAAATGTATATGTTATTTAGAGATAGTAGACCCCATCATCACACCATATAAAAGAATTTTAATTTAATACTACTCATTTCTCTGCTACACGTGTAGCAGAGAAATGGGTGAGTTCTCTCCCTTACTTAAGCTGGATGTTGATTATTTGTAATATTTGGCGAATGAAGTCTTTGGTCTCTTAAACCACAGAAACTAATAAACATTTAAAAAATTATTTGCAGAGAGATGACGACGAGGATGAGAACGAAGAAGAAAGTAATGATGTCGAGTCTGGAATCGAGCTGACCATTCCAAAAGTTCTTCGCCAGAAACTGGAAGAAGATTGCTACATGATTAACAAAAAGAAGAAAGTAAATCCTTTTCACTGTTTTCCATTTCTACACATTTACTAATTAGAACTACGGTCAAAGACGATAAAAGTAAAGTTGTATATAAACCCAAGATTCCTTTTTTTTTAACGACTTAGCTTTCACTCCTTCTTGCCTCTATCTTCTTGGTCTTCCTCTTCTGCTAGTTCCTTTCACATGGATCTCTTGGCCTTTCTTTATGCAACTATTATCATCTACACACATTACATGTCTGTACCAATGCAGTTGTCTCTCCTTCTCTCTCTCTTGCACACTACAGCTTCTTTCTCTCTCATCCAATTCTTCTCTAAGCTAATCCACATCTCATTTGTTCTTGTATGCCAACATTATCTAACCAGCAGGTCATAATTGTTTGTTTGTTTCCTTCCTTCCCTCACCCGCCCTCTGCATTCAATGCTCATATTTCACTAATATGCAACATCCATACTTTCTACCTCAATACCATGGATGCTAAAGCATTAAATCTGTGTACAATAGTCAGAAAATTATTCTTAACTTAACCCTTTAGCATTCAAAACCGGCCATATCTGGCCAAAATATTTAACCTGTTTTATATTGAAACTGACCAGATCCCACCTTTCATCTCAGCCCAACCATGTCGTTCTAAAACTAAAAAAATCACATCACCGAAATCTCTAAACTACAAGATAATGCATGATTAATTCAAACCATTTTAAATAAACAAACATCACATTTGACAGAATAATCTGAACACTAAAGGGTTAAATTATTTCTCTCTTTCCAGTTCCTGCGTCTTCCAGCCGAAATTAATGTTGTGTCGGTATTAGAAGGTTATGTCAAAAATTTTTCCGTCAATGTTCTCTATGGTTTGTCTGACCGTTGTAAACAGAGAGGAAACGGTAAAAACCCTGCCATCAATATCAAAAGGTTGGATTCTACTTTAATTTCTGCAATTTATATATTTTTTGTGGCTTAATGGTTTAGCGAAAGAGGTCGATACAGTAAGTACCAGGTTTTAGAATAAGTACTGGGGTTGATATACAATACTCTTGTTGCAGGCATGGCTGTGTAGTTAAGAAGTTTGCTTCCCAACCACAAAGTTTTGGGTTCAGTCCCACTGTGCGGTACCTTGTCCACATGCCAACCAAAGCCTTGTGAGTGGACATGGTAGGTGGAAAATGAAAGAAGCCCTTTGTACATACATACATACATACATACAGATATGTTTATGATTTTGTCTCCATGCCTTGACATAATGTGATTGTTGTGAGTGGGTGTCATTCATCTCCTACATTCTGCAAAACCATGCCATGCCATCATGAGGAAATATCACCTTGCTTGAAAACAGGAGAGAGTTGGCAACAGGAAGGGCATCTGGCCATAGAAAATATACCTCACTAAACTCTTTGACCCATGCAAGCTTGAAAAAGTGAATGTTAAAACAGTAATGATGATGACTCCTGCTTTTAACTACAGTGAAATGCACCTAAGCATGGGACCTGTTTGTACCTAGCTGCTCTGTACTCAAATTGAGAGTTAACCATTGGGTTACAGTCAGTGCTGCATGTACAACTATGTGGTTCAGTATTGTAGTGATTTAATTAACATATTAATACCAATCTGTGTGATCCATCCATCCTTCTCCACTCACTTTTCCTTAGAGACTTGCTAGATTCCCAAGCATGACCAACTGAGACTATGGACTTTATCCAACCATATCATTCTTGGTCTACTCCTAGGTCCTCCCCCACTGGTTGGCTCAGCTTGAAGAATCCATCTTGCGATTCTTTGCTGTGGCATTCTAATCACATGTCTGTGGTACCTCTCCATGCAGAGGCAGCTTGACCTGGAGAGACTTCCTGTTGAGTAATGTTACCCTAGAGATTCTCTGGAGGAGAGCCCCATTTTGACAGTCATACTCTTTCGGTTATTACCCCATATTAATGATCATAGATGAGGATAGGCATGACAACTTGATGGTGATGAGTCTGTAAGTCTACGATATCTCTGTATCATCACTGAACATTTTGTTGGTATGTGTTGTGCCTAGAATGAACATTGGTGATATTTCACATACTGTTGCTCTGATGAGACTAGCTCAACTCTCAGAATAGCTGAAAACTCATCATCATCATTGTATAACATCCGTTTTCCATGCTGGCATGGGTTGGACAGTTTAACAGGAGCTGGCCAGCTGGGGAGCTGTCCAGGCTCCAATTGTCTGCTGTGGCAAGGTTTCTACAGCTGGATGCCCTTCTTAATGCCAACCACTTTACAGTGTGTGCTGGGTGCCTTTTACATTCCACTGGCACAGATGCATTTTATGTGGCACCTGGAAAGGACAAACCTGTATGTATGGATGATTGTGGTTTTACTTCGTTTGACGCATCTTCTCAAATACTGCAAATCGCCACAACCAATCATTTTGTTAATTCTTCTGGGTAATTTGTTCTTAACCGTTTTCTTTTCCTTTTCTTTTTCTTTTTCCTGTTGCAGCATTCCTATATGTCGGGAAGTAGTAGATGGAATTCGTGTCTGTTTTGACTTCTCTTTATCAACTATTTTATTGTACAGTTTTGAAAAAGATCATTATTCAAAGTTTATTAGTCATCGTTACAGGTAAATAACTTTTGTCATATTAAACCCTGTCTCTCACTTTTTCTCTCTCTCTCACTCTCTCTCTCTCCTATATATCTATTTGTCCCCACTCTCTCTCCCCTATCTATCTATTCTATCTATCCCTCTCTTTCTCTATGTCTCTCTCTTTCTCTCTCTCTGGACACAACCATGACCAAATGGTTAATAAGTTTACTTTGCAATCATGAACTGGGATCAATTTCACTGTGTGAACTCTTCAGCAAGTCTTTCACCACACCTTGAGCTACACCTGAGCTTTGTGAATGAAATTGGGTTGACAAACCATTTGGAAACCTTTTGGATGGATTTGGTCTTGTGATTAGACCCACAATGAGTAAAAGATTTTGTTGGGTACAACACGTGTTTCAAACCATTCTGGGTCTCTTCGGGTACATCAATAAAAAGTCTCACTAGAGATTTTCTGAGTCAGCTTACACACTGCTAGATGTCCATCAAATTCAAGAATGAATGAAAAACAGAGAAAAATTATTGAAATGCAAAAAATTCAAATATGAACGTGAAAATTATACATTCTAGTTTAGAGAAAATACAGGAGGATCAGTTAGTTATGATTTTATTCAACATATTCCCCTCTCAGATTCACACGCTTATCGCAGCAGTTGTGTGTGTGTGTCATCATCATCATCATCATCATCATCGTTTAACATCCGTTTTCCGCGCTAGCACGGGTTGGACGGTTTGACCGGGGTCTGGGAAGCCAGGGGCTGCTCCAGGCTCCAGTCTGATCTGGCAGAGTTTCTACGGCTGGATGCCCTTCCTAACGCCAACCACTCCGCGAGTGTAGTGGGTGCTTTTTACGTGCCACCTGCACAGGTGCCAGGCGAGGCTGGCAACGGCCACGGTCGGATTGGTGTATTTTACGTGCCACCGTCACGGAAGCCAGTCGAGGCGGCACTGGCATCGGCCACGAGTCGGATAGTGCTTTTTACGTACCACCAGACCAGGGGTCCTGGCTGGTTCAATTCGATTTCGATTTCGCTTGCCCCAACATGTCTTCGCAAGCAAAGGGGGTTGGCATGGGTGCCTGTTGTCGGATGAGGTTCTATATCGACTTCGCTTGCCTCAACAGGTCTTTGTGTCCAAGGGAGGAAAGGCATAATGTATGTATCTATTATTTTATTTATATATATATATAATGTATGTGTTTGTTATTTTATTTCCACACTGTATTAACATTGTGTTTCTATATGTTTCACAGCCAACAGAAACTGTCATCGCCTCAGCCTGACACTTCCAGTTGTAGTCCTGTTAATAATAACACAAACAATTGCAGCAGCCAGTGTACCCCAGAATTCAGTTCTTCTTGCGAAACGGGTCAAAGAGATAAAATTCGCAGAATATCCGAGAACTGTGTGGCGAGGTCAAACTCTGAGGAAATCTCAACGGACAGCGAGTGTTCAGTGTCTGTGGTTTCGGCACCACTGACGCGGCGGGTGACGAGACAGTCTGTCGCGGAAACGGCTAGAATCAGTCGGAAATCGAAGCAAAAGAAACGAATTAGTTCACGGAACACGGGTAGGTGGAAGCCGGTTGCTAAGTGCAGCAACAGTAGTACGGAAATCTCAAGTGATGGCTGTGGTAATGACAACATCAATGGCAGCGGCGATTTCTCGGTGCCGTCTGCTAGCCTTTCCGCGACTCTTAGTTCTTCTATGTGCAGCAAAGATTCTAAACAAACTGCCAATCAAACGGACAGTTGGACGAATTGCCCCACCGAGGCTTCATTTCCGCAACACCAGCTGCACGATCAGCTGCAGTGGAACACACAGGGTGCAGTGAAGACCGAGACTGTTGACGCTGCATCTTCATCCTCTCCCACAACACCTTGCATGGCTTATTTCTGTGATTCGCATTTGAAAATTGAGGACAATCTGCCATTACCATCATCCCCTTGCCCTCAAATTGCTGCTGTGATCAACCCGTCTTGTGCAGAATCAAATATGTTGTCACTTCGTCAGGCATTATTAAGTTCCTGTCATCGTTCACCTTGTCAGGATCTTCTCAAAGAGGTAGGTTTGTGCTTGCACGCACACACAGATGCATGCTCATGTACACATATATAAGTTTTTGGTGTTTTTTGTTTCATACCAGTCTTTATCTTTGCCAGTATGGTATATTCAGCTGTGTGTATTTTGTGAGTGGAGGTTAAGCAGAGAGAGAGAGAGAGAAAGACTGTGTGTGCGTGTGTGTGTGTGTGTGTGTGTGTGTGTGTGTGTATAAGCTTTGCTGTGTGGCAAGAAGAATTTACGTAAGGCGGCGAGCTGGCAGAAACGTTAGCACACCGGGCAAAATGCTTACCAGTATTTCGTCCGCCGCTACCTTCTGAGTTCAAATTCCGCCGAGGTCGACTTTGCCTTTCATCCTTTCGGGGTCGATTAAATAAGTACCAGTTACGCACTGGGGTCGATATAATCGACTTAATCCGTTTGTCTGTCCTTGTTTGTCCCCTCTCTGTGTTTAGCTCCTTGTGGGTAGTAAAGAAATAGGTATTTCGTCTGCTGCTATGTTCTGAGTTCAAATTCCGCTGAGGTCCTCATGATTGTGAGCCAAATACCCTAGACACTAACCCACATGCCTTCACTTGTAGTTCATTTACAAAGAACCTGTTCTTTGTATATCTATGTATGGAGATTGAAGTGTTTGGGGAAGACTGGAGTGCATTGTTTGGGAGTAATGAAAGCATGCTCCATGCTGGTATGGGTTAGATGCTTGACAGAATCTTATGTGTCCAAAGACTGCATTATGCTCCAGTGTCTGGCATGGTTTCCGTTGCTGGATGCCCTTCCTAATGCCAACCACAATGCAGCATGTCCTAGGTGTCCTTTGTTTTTTGCGAGCCATTGGCACTAGCAAGGTTGCCTCCACTTGGATTGTTGCAAGTTGATAGTTGTAAGAAAAGGATATAGAGGGAGAGAACTCCGGGGGTGGGGGGAGGAAGGACTGGGTGTAGTGGTTAGTGCGGTGCTTGTGGGAGTGTATATAACGAGTGTTGAGAAGTGGGAAGATGAATGGGCCGGGAGCGACTGAGTGGAGGTGACAAGATCCAAAGCAGCTCAAGGAGCAGAAGCCATTGTCCTAGCGGTAGACGAAGTGGAGAGAAAGGAAGAACTGTGGTTAACAATTTTGCCTGACATGCTAACAATGCGGCCAAATTGCTTTCTACTTCAACTTCTACTACTGCTACTGCTACTGCTACTACTACGCTGCTGCTGCTGCTGCTGCTGCTACTACTGCTACTGCTACTACTACTACTACTAATAATAATAATAATAATAATAATTCTTTCTAAAAGAGCACAAGGTATGGAGTTTTCAGGAGGAAGGAGTTACTTGGTTACATCACATCAACCCCCAGTTCTTGACTGGTACTTATTTTATCAACCCCGAAAGGATGAAAGGCAAAGTTGACCTCAGTTGAATTTGAACTCAGAGTGTGAAGACGGATGAAATGCCCTTTAGCATTTCGCCCTATGGGCCAACGGTTTGATGCTGAGTATTTTGTCTGATCCAGTAACTTATCTGCCAGCTTGTTGCCTTAATAATTATAAAAACCCTTTCTACTATAGGCACAAGACCTGAAATTGTTTTGGGGGTAGTGGGGAGTAGTCAATTACCCCATTGATCCCAGTATTTCACTGGTACTTAATCTATTGACTCCAAAAGGAGGAAAGGCAAAGTCGACCTTTCCAAAATTTGATCTCAGAATGTAAAGACGGATGAAATGCTGCTAAACATTTTGGGCAGTGTGCTAATGATTCTGCAAGCTCGCCTCCTTAATAGTAATAATAATAATAATTCCAATTTTTGGCTCAAAGCCAGCAATTTTGGGGGCAGAGGTAAGTCGACTTGAATTCAGAATGTGAAGATGGATGAAATGCCGTTAAGCATTTCGCCCGGTGCTCTAATGATTCTGTAAATTCACTGCCTTAAAGGAATGGTACTAAGTATTTGTCTTAATAATAATAATAATAATAATAATGGGTGGGATGGGCAACATAACATGAAGAAATCTAACTGGCCCCACCTATGAGATCATGCACCGTCTATCTCATTATGAGATCACCTTGGTGCGCACATATGGTTGTTGTGATACATGTGCCTGGTGTACCCTTATCAGATGGGTAGTTGTGATGATGGGTATGTTTGGCTTCATATATTTGTACCCCTGTGTCACTTTGATGGCATGCAGTGCTCTCGCACTCAATAATAGTAATAATAATAATGATGATAATAATCACAAATTAAACTTAAATGTTGAAGTGAATCGAACGGCTTTTGTGTGTTTCTTAAATGGCTTACAAACACCTTCCACGCTGCAATTGTTTTCGTTTCAGCACACGATCTCAGATCAAATCACCTGCTATGCAAGTACATCTCTGATAATAATAATAATAATGATATTAATAATAATGATAATAATAATAATAGCAATAATAATAATGATTTCATTTATTTGAGACTAGGGCAAAGAATGAGTAGGACAGTACAAAGACAGACAAAAATGAAATGATAAAACATAAATAACAAAAAATAAATCTTTAATTAGATTTTTTATTTAACGAGATTGTTGTTCTTGCTTGCAGGTCTTCCATTCACAAACGGATCAAAGTAGTATTGATGAAATCTTCACGTGGAGATTGTTACCTCAATCTTTCTATAGTCAATGTCCTCCACAACCCTCCATCATCTGTGGTCCTCAGCAATTGTTACGTTTATTTGGTAAGTAGTTCCATTTCAGTACATACGCTTAAGTTGATACCTGTAAACCCCCTTTTTTTTTTTGTGTTTGGATCAACTTACAGTAAGTTGGTGCCTTTGAACTTTTAACATTCTGCTGAAAATTTTCTAATTCAAAATCTCTGTCACATCATAATTGAGTAGGAAGTGTCTAAGTCTGGGTTGCTTTATTCAAATGTTTATAGTGTCTTTATTTGTGGTCAGGTTATAATGGAAATTGGCTGTATTGTGAAAAAGACTTTTTAAAAAAAATATTAATAGCCAGTGAAAGATCTTGGGAGTTCCACAAAGATTGCTATTTCTACACTGCCTTTGTTGACCTCGAGGTAGCTTTCGACGCGGTTGAGCACACACCCCTCTAGAAAATTCTCAAGCTTGTCAGTGCACCCACCAAGATCACTGCTCTGTTTTAATGGCTCTATAGCAATGCTGAGAGCTGTTTGGGTGAATGGAAAAGATTCTGACTGGTCCTCTACCAACAGCAGAGTCAGACAGGGCTGTGTGGCTAACCCTGACCTTTTCAACTGTGTCATTGATTATCTGATGACCAGGGTCTGTGAGTGAGTCTCTGGCATTATCTTTGGGAACTACTACCTTACTGACCTGGAGTATGCGGACGATGTCACTCTGTTCAGCAATTTGATTGACCACCTCAGGGTCAATCAAATTGCTGAATAAACAATTCAAGTGGTACAGGAGAGACACGTACTTATACTGTTGGGTAGGTTTGTATTGTATAAGATATTAAGGGTTTAAGGATTGCCTTAAAAATGCTCTAATACAGATAGGAATTGCAGCTGGTAATTGGGAGAGGGAGGCACAAGACTGTGATGGATGGAGGAAGACAGTGCATGATGTTTGTTTAAGGTTTAAGAGGTAGAGAGTGAAGTATGAGAGAATTAGGAGGGGGCTTAGAGGGGGGGGACATGTGGAAAGTGAGAGTGTTGCTTTTTGTGTGTGGTTTGTGGGAAGAGGTGTTTGAGTTTCACAGGAATTGACTCATGATAAACAGTGATGTGGCTATTAAAGTTCACAACAGAACATGTGTAAAATGTGGAAGGGTGTGCCTCTCAGCTGGAGGTCTGAAAAGACATGTTAAGGAGTGCATATGGTGGCACCTGTTCCTCTTGGCAGCCAGCACAGTTGTGCAGTATGAAATAAAATGTGTTAAAGTTTGGCTGGGCTTAAAAGTCATATAAGGGCATCACATGGCATCAGTAAAGAATCATTTCAGTAAAGCTTTTTGGCAATGGGTTTTCTTGTATAACAAGGCTGCAGCTATGATCTGTGTGTGTGTGTGTGTGTGTGTGTGTGTGTGTGTACATATGTATGTATATATGTATGTAAGTACGTATGTATGTGTATATATGTGTGTATATATGTGTGTATATATGTGTGTATATATATGTGTGTATATATATATATATATGTGTGTATATATATGTATGTATATATATATGTATATATCATCATCATCGTTTAACGTCCGTTTTCCACGCTAGCACGGGTTGGACGGTTCGACTGGGGTCTGGGAAGCCAGAGGCTGCACCAGGCTCCAGTCTGATCTGGCAGTGTTTCTACAGCTGGATGCCCTTCCTAACGCCAACCACTCCGCGAGTGTAGTGGGTGCTTTTTACGTGCCAGGGGGTTCTGGCATCGGCCACGATCGGTTGGTGCTTTTAACGTGCCACCGGCACGGAAGCCAGCCACATTCGGATGGTGCTTTTTATGTGACACCGGCACAGGTATCACAACTACTATTTCCATTGATATTGGTTCGATGTTCATGTACATGCACTTGACTCAACAGGTCTCCTCAAGCACAGCGAGATGTTCCGGGATCCAAGGTACTTTGAATGGGCAGGGGCTTTGCGGAACTGGTATTTATCTACATGGCAGTGAAACATGGGCCGTGACTGCTGAGGACATGTGTAAGCTTGCAAGGAATGAAGCCAGTATGCTCTGCTGGATGTAAAATGTCTGTGTGCACACTTGACAGAGTGTAAGTGCCTTGAGAGAAAAGTTGGACCTAAGAAGCATCAGATGTGGTATGCAAGAGAGACAACTGTGCTTGTATGGTCATGTGGTGAGAATGGATGAGGACAGCTGTGTGAAACAGTGTCACACTCTAGCGGTTGAGGGAACCTGTGGAAGAAGTAGACCCAGGAAGACCTGGGATGAGGTGGTGAAGCATGACCTTTGAACATTAGGCCTCACCGAGGCAATGACTAGTGACCGAGACATTTGGAAATATGCTGTGCTTGAGAAGACTTGGCAAGCCAAGTGAGACCATAACCCGTGGCCTATGCCAGGGGTGTAACCAACCCACTTATGTGTACCTTTCCTTCATTGGACCTGGTTGGCTCTACACATCATGACATCTCTGGGGACACTAACCTAGGATGACCCCAGCCATATCAATCAAGAGCATGAAACAAGCAAGAAACAAACAAACATCAGTTGTGCATGAGACTGTGCGGAGTATATACAATGTTCAAAATTCATGAAGCAAAGTAGATGTCAAAGACAAAGTTTATGATGACTGGGTGTCTGGCTAATCTGTGTGTGTGTGTGTGTGGTGTGTGTGTGTGTGTGTGTGTGTGTGTGTCACTTTTTTTTAAGTGGTTGTAAATTATGGATTTAAATGGGATGGAGTTACAAACCCATCTAATGTAGAGCAAATGTTATATGAATTGAAAATGGTGAAAGGTGAATCGTAGTACCTGACAAAGCTTAAAATTCACCAATTTATATCTGTTTCATTTTAGTTAAATTACCAGAAGTGCTTGGCAAAATGGACTTGCCTGAACTAAAACTTGGAATACTTCTTGGATATTTGGAAAATTTCCTAGAGTAAGTGAAATATTTTTTTCATTTTGGTCACTTTTGAACATTATTTCATGTTGGATAATTGCAGTATAGAGAACTGGTGTGTTTCACTCCATGTCAAACTAAAAGCCCACCTGTCTCACTCCTCGTCACACTGATAGCTTATGTGTTTCATTCTATTTCAAGCTAATAGCTTTCCTCTCTGACTCTTTGTCAAATCAGCTGTCAAATAAGAAGAACATCATAAAAGTGGTCCTTCTGTTCATTTGGTAGGCCCACTTGAGGGGCACAGGCAGAGATAATTGTCACTATACTATTCTGTAAGACAGCTTAAGCTTGAGCATTCTATCGCACACTCTGGCTACCTTTATGACCTTATCCAGCCACTTCCCTGTAAGAAGTATGTCCACACCATCTACCCCGTCACTGTTATTCGGTTGTTCTGAAAATAACGGCCGATTTCAGAAACATAAGTTTATTCTGGGAAAATTAACAATAGAAATGTTTTGATCAGTCAAAATATGAGCCCTGAACATCTATGCTTCTCTGCCATCAACATTGAGATTATTTATGCCTCGTTGATAAAAAACTTATTGGCTTTGATGCTAAGAAATCTTTGAAAGCTGATTCCACTTCTGGTTTGGACCTGAAAGTTTTATCACTTAAAAACGTGTTTAAATGCTTAAAAAATGTTAGTCAGTGGGTGAAAGATCAGGAGAATATGGAGGATGTGGTAAAGTCTCTGCAGCGTCACTCTTGGAACATGTGGCTTTGCATTATTGTGGAGCAGAATTGGGCCACACCAATTCACCAATGCAGGTCTCAATTTTTGCAAGTGAGCATGAATTTCAGCGAGTTGATTGCAGTAAACCTCTGCTGTAATGCTCTAATTGGCTTCCAGAAAGCTGTAATGGACGACACCAATTGCAGACCACCAGACAGTCACCATAATCTTTGGCTGATGCAACTTTGGCTTTGGGAAGTGTTTAGGGGACTCATCACGATCAAGCCATTGGCCTGATCATTCATGGTTATCATAAAGGATCCACTTTTCGTCATAAGTGACTATTTGGTCAAGAAAAAGATCATTGGTGTTTTGCAGAAAGAGCATCGAGCACACTTCAAAATACTGGATTTAAGACATTGATGTCCAAGATACAAAAGCAAAGTTTGAAGGGAGTAGTAGTCGTTTCCTTTGACTTTTAGATAGAAGCAAATAGAAAACAACATTTACTGACCAAAGACAACAAAAAATATTAAAAATAAAAATTTTGTTACACATGAGTGGTTGTGTGGTAAGTAGCTTGTTTACCGACCATATGGTTCCAGGTTCAGTCCCGCTGTGTGGCACCTTGGGCAAGTGTCTTCTACTATAGCCTCAGGCCGACCAAAGCCTTGTGAGTGGATTTGGTAGACGGAAACTGAAAGAAGCCTGTCGTATATATATATATATATGTATGTATGTGTTTGTGTGTCTGTGTTTGTCCCCCTTGCATTGCTTGACAACCGATGCTGGTGTGTTTATGTCCCCGTTACTTAGCGGTTCGACAAAAGAGACCGATAGAATAAGTACTGGGCTTACAAAAGAATAAGTCCCGGGGTCGATTTGCTCGATTAAAGGCGGTGCTTCAGCATGGCCGCAGTCAAATGACT
>NC_043021.1:2887132-2907866 GCF_006345805.1 Octopus sinensis
CCCCTCCTCCCACAAATGACATTCCCACCATCCTTCTCATCCCACAACACCTCATCCTTTCATATGACATCCCATCATGCCACATGGTTTCCCCATGGTACCTCATCATGCAGCATCACCTCACATGTCATGGTTTTCTTTGCACCACATCACATGACCTCCCATCATGCCATATGACTTCCTATTACACCACATCACAAACTGTGTGTGATTATTTCTAATTTGTGTATCATGTAATTTAAAAAAAAAAATTTTGCTTTTGAAATCTTCATTTTTTTTTTGTTTTTAGAAGCCATTTTCCTCTTTTACTCTTTTTCCTTCTTTGTATCTCACGAGAAATAGCTGACACTTGGCAGTCACCAACTGTGCTCCTTATTTCTCTTTTGCCCAATGATTTAGAGATGCCAGACAAAATGTTTTGTGGTATTTAATTACATCCCTTTATATTCTGAGTTCAAATCCTGCCAGGGTCCACTTGGCCTCTTCTTTGTCCTGGAAAAATCTGTATAATAAAAGTACCGGTCAAACATTGAAGGGTCAGTTTAATCAACTGGTCTCTTTCCCCCCAGTTTCTAGCCTTGTGCCTATGTAAGAGAGATTATTATGTTTTCATTGGTTTTGTGTGGTTGTGCAGTGCTTAGCCTTGTTGCACCATTCAGGGGTGGGTGGGGCACTTCATGTTCTTGAGGTTTATGTAGCATTGATATAGAAGTGTGTTTCTATACTATATCAGTGTTGCTTTGTTGTGAGGTGTGTTTCTGGTATTGTGATGTAGTTTCCAGTGTTGTCAGGTTTGTTCATGATGTTAGGTTTTGTTTCTGGTGTTGTGAGATTTTGTTCCTGGAGTATTGGGCGTTTGTTTGCTGGCCTTAGGAAGGGCATCCAACTGTATTGTGAGATTTGTCCCCAGTGTTGTAAGATTTGGTTTCCAGTGTTGTGATGTTTGTTTTTTATGTTGTGAGGTTTTGTTTTTGATGTTCTGAATTTTGTTTCTGGTGTTGTGAGATTTGTTTCTGGTGTTATTTTAGTATCTTGTTTGTTGTGCAGTATCTTTTAGTCTCTTATTTGTTGTGCAATGTGAGTTGTGTTAGTTTGTTTGGTGGTGATGTTTGTGCCAGACTGCAGTTATGCAGTGTATGTGCCATGCAGGCTACTACATTACTGGATTGTTTAGGGTGTGTGTTGTGTGGCTTGTGATTCAGTATTTGATGGCGATTCAGTAGAGATCTGGTTCCCAGCCTCTTTCTCTACCCCTCTCCCTATCCCTAAGAAACGTTTGATTAATTATCACACTCCTACATAGGTGCAAGAGTGGCTGTGTGGTAAGTAGCTTGCTAACCAACCACATGGTTTCGGGTTCAGTCCCACTGCGTGGCATCTTGGGCAAGTGTCTTTTGCTATTAGCCCCAGGCCGACCAATGCCTTGTGAGTGGATTTGGTAGACGGAAACTGAAAGAAGCCTGTCGTATATATGTATATATATATATATGTATGTATGTATGTGTGTGTGTTTGTGTGTCTGTGTTTGTCCCCCTAGCGTTGCTTGACAACCGATGGTGGTGTGTTTGCGTCCCCGTCACTTAGCGGCTCGGCAAAAAGAGACCTATAGAATAAGTACTGGGCTTACAAAAGAATAAGTCTCGGGGTCGATTTGCTCGACTAAAGGCGGTGCTCCAGCATGGCCGCAGTCAAATGACTGAAACAAGTAAAAGAGTAAAAGAATAAGTAATATCATATTTGAAAATGAACACAAAAGTCACTTTTCTAATAACTAGTTTATTTTCCAAAGACTGAATTACAATGTTCTTGATGTGCTTAACAGAGCAAAATTATTTCCTTGTGAGCAAGCTTAACCTTTTTGATACTAAACCACTGGAGACCACACCTTGGTCCTATGACACAAATTCCCTGTTTTCAAGAGATTTAAATTAAAACCTTCCATCAGACTTCTAAGCTAATTTAATCCTTTAGCATTCGGATTATTCTGTGAAATGTAAAGCTTATTTATCCACATTGTTTTGAATTAATCACGCAATAATCTTGTAGCTTTGAGATCTTGATCATGTGACTGTTTATGTTTACAATGACATAGTAAGGTAGGTGTGAGATGCCAGATCTAGCTGGCTTTGGCATAAATCAGGTAGAATATTTTGGCAGGATATGGCCAGTTTAAGTCAGGGGTTCTCAACCATATTTTATTTATGGACCCCTTTGCTTGCTATTTTATTCTGGTGGATCCCAATAGCCATTGGATGCTTTAAAAACTAGTTTTAGAGAAACTGCTTTCAAAATTCCGATTTTGTTTTTCACACATTAACTTGGCACGTAAAAAGCACCATCTGAATCGTGGCCGAAGCCAGTGCCGCCTCGACTGGCTTCCGTGCAGGTGGCACGTAAAAAGCACCATCCGAATCGTGGCCGATGCCAGTGCCGCCTCGACTGGC
Source organism: Octopus sinensis (assembly GCF_006345805.1). Taxonomy (NCBI): domain Eukaryota; kingdom Metazoa; phylum Mollusca; class Cephalopoda; order Octopoda; family Octopodidae; genus Octopus; species Octopus sinensis. Next base: position 2,889,577 of record NC_043021.1, read on the forward strand.
TTCCGTGCAGGTGGCACGTAAAAAGCACCATCCGAATCGTGGCCGAAGCCAGTGCCGCCTCGACTGGCTTCCGTGCAGGTGGCACGTAAAATGCACCAATCCGACCGTGGCCGTTGCCAGTGCCGCCTCGACTGTCTTCCGTGCAGGTGGCACGTAAACTGCACCAATCCGACCGTGGCCGATGCCAGCCGTGCCTGGCTCCAGTGCAGGTGGCACGTAAAAAGCACCCACTACACTCACGGAGTGGTTGGCGTTAGGAAGGGCATCCAGCTGTAGAAACATTGCCAGATAAGACTGGAGCCTGGTGCAGCCTTCTGGCTTCCCAGATCCCCGGTCGAACTGTCCAACCCATGCTAGCATGGAGAACGGACGTTAAACGTTGATGATGATGATGGTGAACTTGTGTAGATTGAACTATGTAAAAAATACTAGGGGAAAAAAAAAAGCTTAGCTGTTTCTTGCAAAACATACCAATACATACATCTAAAGTAAAATTTTTTCAGGGGACCATAAAATACTATTATCAATCCCCAATTTACTGCTTTGTTGCATGTACCCACCAAAATCTTATTTGGACCCTCGGGCCATAAGGACCCCAGTTGTGAACCACTGGTTTAAATGCTAAAATGTTAATGTTCTAAATGCCAGATTAACCCTTAAGCATTCTGATTACTCTATCAAATGTAATGCTTATTAATTCATGTTTTATTTGAATTAATCAGGAATTATCTCATAGCTTTGTGATTTTGATGATGTGATTATAGGGAAGGTGTAAGAAGCCAGGTCTGGCCAGTTTGAACGTGAAGCTGGTAAAATATTTGGGCCGAATATGGCCAGTTTAAGTGCTAAAGAGTAGTAAAGGTAAAGGTTAGCTTTTTGAGTCATGCTGACTCATAAAGGCTGGTTTCCCAGTTTCCATGGCGTATATATTCCCCACCTGGACGGGACGCCGGTCCGTCACAGAATTATTACTCACTTTTGCCAGATGAGTGGACTGGAGCAACGTGAAATGAAGTGTTTTTCTCAGGAACACAACGCGTCACCCAGTCTAGGAATCTTACGATCATGAGTCCAACACCCTAACCACTAAGCCATGCGCCTCCTTGTGCTAAAGGGGGAATAATGACAAATTATATTTCACTAAGTCCCTCGTTATTTTCAAAATTAATCGAAACAAAGCATTGTGTATTTCAATAGAAACAAAGGGGTCGATTCTATTTCTGAGAAACAGTTTTAACGAAGCATACACTTCCCTTCTTTGCTTTACATAACTTGACATGCCATGTCAAAGAACACTCCAAAAGGTGTGGTCTCCTCTGGTGTGGAGCACGTGTTATGTCAGTATGTTATGTGATTGTATAGGCTGTGTGCTGTGGTATGTTTAGGTGTTGATTTTGCTTAGTATGTGTTGTGTTGGTTGTGCTTGTATTATTGGATGGTGACTATACTTGAGTATGTGTTGTATAGGTTGTGGTATTGAATTGTAAGTGCATTGTATGGGATGTAGGCTGTGCTTAGCAATCCTATATTATTATCATTATCATTAATATATTATTATTATTTTGCTAAGGTGCTGAGCTGGCAGACTCGTTTGCAGTTGGGCAAAATGTTTGGCTGCATTTTCTCTGTCTTACGTTCTGAGTTCAAATTCTGTCGAGGTCAGCTTTGCCTTTCATCTTTTCTGGGTTGCATACTGGGGTCAGTGGAACTGACTAGCCCCCTCTCCCCAAAATTTCAGACCTTGTCCCTATTGTAGAAAGGATTACTATTATTATTATTATTATTATTGCCTAGGCAACAGAAGCATGTGGTGGGAGGGATTAAATGCCGGACTCTTACTTCATTTCCTCACTCTGTGTTCTGAGTGCAGCTCAGGTGAGGGCTCACTCTACTTCTTTCCATCCCTCCAGATTTTGTAAGCAAAGTAGCAGTCATTGCTTGGTGTTAATTTCAATGTCCCTGCCTCACTCCCCTAACCAAGAAATTGGGATCTTCTGTCTTCTGCCGACACTAGAAAAATTCTAACATAATTTGTTACAATTATTGGTGGTGCTTGTTAGACGTGGATCAATTTAACTTATTCCCAGATTGTCGGATCAAATCCATTGCCGGGCACTTCATTCTGTTTCTAACCAGAATATTTTATTCCGCATTACCTCACTTCATCCAGCTGTGAATGTAACTCGCAAAATAGACTGGTGCTATCTCCATGATGCTATGAAAAGAAAACAAAAAAACAAAAAAAAAAAACTTAAGCTAGGCGCAGGAGTGGCTGTGTGGTAAGTAGCTTGCTTACCAACCACATGGTTCTGGGTTCAGTCCCACTGCGTGGCACCTTGGGCAAGTGTCTTCTGCTATAGCCCCGGGCCGACCAATGCCTTGTGAGTGGATTTGGTAGACGGAAACTGAAAGAAGCCCGTCGTATATATGTATATGTGCGTGTATGTTTGTGTGTGTGTTTGTCCCCCTAGCATTGCTTGACAACCGATGCTGGTGTGTTGACGTCCACGTCACTTAGCGGTTCGGCAAAAGAGACCGATAGAATAAGTACTGGGCTTACAAAAGAATAAGTCCCGGGGTCGATTTGCTCGACTAAAGGCGGTGCTCCAGCATGGCCGGCCACAGTCAAATGACTGAAACAAGTAACAGAGTAAGTACTGGACTCAACCCCTCCCCCCCAACCTTCTTCGGGTGGAGGTGATGTAGGGTGGGGTTGGGTGTGGGGGGTGGGGGTTTAAGGGAGTCGGTGGGGGGGGGGAATGATAGGGATTTGCAGATATTTGTTTTGATTTTGGTGTGATTGTTGGCACTATCTTGTTGCTGAAGACTGTGACTTTGGATTCTCTTCCTTATTTCTTCATCTGCTATTTTCCTTCTCACTCTTGCAGTCTCTCCTCTCCCGCCCCGCCCCTCCCCCCTCACCATCTCTCTCAGCTTTCCTTCCTTCCTTTTGATTCAAGTGTCTCTGTTATACTTTCTAATAAATGGCAAGCAGCAAAAGGTAAACACGCATGAATGAATACATATACATAAATACTACATATTATACATATATATAAATATATATATATATATATCTATATATATATAATATATTATTATATATATATATATATATATATATATATATATATATATATATAAGATATATATAAATATAATTATTATATATATAAATATATATATAATATTATAATATATTAAATATTATATATATATATATATATATCTATATATATATATAATATATTAATATATATATATTATATATAAATATATATATAATATATAATATTATATCTATATATATAGTATATAAATAATATAATATATAATATATATATATATATAATATATATAATATATTTATATAAATAATATATATATTAATATATATATAATATATATATAATTATTATAATTATATATATACATACATATATATATAATATATAATAATATATATATATATATATACAACATATATATATAATATATATAAATATATATATATATATAATACATACATATATACTATATATATATATATATATATCACAATCAAGGAACGGCCATAATAGGCATACTGATTTAATATCTATATATATATATATATATATAATATATATATATATATACGCATATACATGCATACATACATATATATATATATATATTATGATGATGATGATATACGCATATACATGCATACATACATATATACACACACACACACACACACACACACAACATACAACGTATATATATATATATAATTTCTTAAATTGCAAAAGCATTCACTTGCTGGCTTGTACCAGTCAACCCTATGCTTGTTCCATTCAACCGTTGGCTGAAGTCTCTCATCAAAAGCAAAAAAAAAAAAAAAAAAGGAAAGAAAAAATAATAATGAAACAAAATAAAATAAAAACAAAGCGAAAAAATAAAAGCAATTTTTTAATTTAATTTTTTTTCATAATCGTTTTTAATTTCCAATTTTTTTCCTATCTGTTTCAAAATTAAATTTGTTTCACTTTGTTTAACAGCTAAGTCCCTCTTTTTGCAGACCCTACAGCATGCTGAGCATCGTGGGGGCCAGTAAGCAGATAGGGTATTTTCAGGGTGCCTGTAGATATAGGTGGGGGCGTGATCCTTGGAAGGGGTAGTGTTACTCAGAGTAGTGTTAACTAGACATATCCTGGGACCAAGGGTGTCAATTCCAAATTTAAAAAAAAAGAAGACTATTGAGTGGCTGTGTGGTAAGTAGCTTGTCTACCAACCTCATGGTTCCGGGTTCAGTCCCACTGCGTGGCACCTTGGGCAAGTGTCTTCTGCTATAGCCCCGGGCCGACCAAAGCCTTGTGAGTGGATTTGGTAGACGGAAACTGAAAAAATCCGTCGTATATATGTACATATATATATGTGTGTGTGTGTGTGTGTTTGTGTGTCTGTTTGTCCCCCTAGCATTGCTTGATAACCGATGCTGGTGTGTTTATGTCCCCGTTACTTAGCGGTTCGGTAGAAGAGACCGATAGAATAAGTACTGGGCTTACAAAAGAATAAGTCCCGGGGTCGAGTTGCTCGACTAAAAGGCGGTGCTCCAGCATGGCCGCAGTCAAATGACTGAAACAAGTAAAAGAGTAAAGAAGAGAGAGAGAGAGAGAGAGAGAGTTAAAAGGCACTAAAGATGAAAAAAAGTGCAAACAAAAAACAATCACTGAAGCAAAATTGTTGATTTAAATCTTTCGATATTTACACCTGTATCATTTCTAATTAACTTAGATTACCTTGTACGCGCAAGCGAAAGCAGGGTATTGTAATTACTCCTGTTTGTCTGTGTGTTTGCAAAATTTCTGGAAAACGGCTGAACGGATTTTCACCAAATTTGGCAGAAATACTCATTGGGTGAATGGCCCGAAATGATGAAAATTTGGTTTGATTATCTTCAACCATACATAAATGCATACATAGATATGCAACTGTGTGTGTGTGTGTGTACAGTGATGGATTCGAGGGTTTCGTTTATTTACGGGTTGATTTCTTAATTTTACCGGAGTATAAATACCTATCTCTTTCTCTCTTTTACTTGTTTCAGTCATTTGACTGCGGCCATGCTGGAGCACCGCCTTTAGTCGAGCAAATCGACCCCGGGACTTATTCTTTTTTGTAAGCCCAGTACTTATTCTATCGGTCTCTTTTTGCCGAACCGCTAAGTGACGGGGACATAAACACACCCGCATCGGTTGTCAAACAATGCTAGGGGGACAAGCACACACACACACACACACACACACACACACACACACACACACACACACACACAACACACACAGACACACATATTATAATATAATATATATATATATATATATATAATATAATCACGACAGGCTTCTTTCAGTTTCCGTCTACCAAATCCACTCACAAGGCATTGGTCGGCCCGGGGCTATAGCAGAAGACAACTTGCCCAAGATGCCACACGCAGTGGGACTGAACCCGAACCATGTGGTTGGTTAGCAAGCTACTTACCACACAGCCACTCCTGCGCCTATAATAGTGATACTTAAAAAATAAAAAAAATATCGAGCTTACAAATTTTCTGATAAGCAGGTGGTCATATTATTCATATCCTAAAACGAACTGCAGTGCGTTTGATTCACCTGCCATCATTGAAAGATGTTGAAAATACTTCTTAAATTCTATCCAATAATTTCTATAATTATTTCATTTTGTTCACTTTCTTTTTCATATGCGTGTGTCTAGATCATGGTGTACCTATGCGTGTAGACACGTGTGAGTACATAAATACGGAGGCGCAATGGCCCAGTGGTTAGGGAAGCGGACTCGCGGTCGTAGGATCGCGGTTTCGATTTCCAGACCGGGCGTTGTGAGTGTTTATTGAGCGAAAACACCTAAAGCTCCACGAGGCTCCGGCAGGGGGTGGTGGTGATCCCTGCTGTACTCTTTCGCCACAACTTTCTCTCGCTCTTTCTTCCTGTTTCTGTTGTACCTGTATTTCAAGGGGCCGGCCTTGTCACTCTCTGTGTCACGCTGAATATCCCCGAGAACTACGTTAAGGGTACACGTGTCTGTGGAGTGCTCAGCCACTCACACGTTAATTTCACGAGCAGGCTGTTCCGTTGGTCGGATCAACCGGAACCCTCATCGTCGTAACCGACGGAGTGCTTCCATCCACATAAATACATACATAGATATGCGACTGTGTGTGTACAGTGATAGATTCGAGGGTTTCGTTTATTTACGAGTTGATTTCTTAATGTGATATTTAAAAAAGAAAATCGAACTTACAAATTTTCCGATAAGCAAGTTTAGTCAAACACTTACAAAGCTTAATTAAGTTCAATTAAAAAGCAATGGCAAGCAAAGCATTGTAATTTGCGAAAAAATTTATCTGTGTGCAGGGTACGCATTGCCCCCTCCAATGCCTTTTTTCATTACATTTCAGTTTTACTTCATAATATTTTTGAAGGATTCCTCATTATTTTCTTTTAATGCAGACCAGCACTGATAATGGTGCCACATCAAAAAGCACTGGTACCATGTAAAAACATTGGTGCTGGTGCCAGGTAATAAGAACCGTAGATATTACGTAAAAAAGTGCCACGTAAAAAAAACCCCACTGATGATGGTGATGCCACATCAAAAAGCACTGATGATGCCATGTAAAAAGCGCCCAGTGCGCTCTGTAAAGTGATTGGCGTTAGGAAGGGCATCAAGCCGTAGAAATATCCCAAAACTGGTGCCTGGTGCAGCCCTCTGGCTTGCCAGTTCCTGTCGAACCGTCCACCCCGTGCCAGCATGGAAAACGGGCATTAAATGATGATAATGATGGTAGACTTAAGCCACCCCGTTCACCACCACCATCATCACACCACTTCCTGGTATCTTGGGTTACGTTCGGCAGAGAGTTCATTGTGCTTCAAGTATTCTGCTGCAAAGTAAGTCTCCGGTTTGAAGATACTTTCCTTCCCCCTTTCTGTCAGTTTTAGAGTCCCTGTAAAGGGTCATGGCAGTATTCTCTGTCCTAATTATATTACAACAACAACGAGCAAATAAAATCTATTTTGTATTTTAAACCAGCCGAAAGAAACTAACTATCAGGACTTGGTCGACGAGAGACTTGCTTAGGGAAGACACACGGCCTCATTTCTGATAGAAATCGGTTGCCGTGGCTTTCCATCTAAGTCGGTGTGCTATTTCCGATTGAAGAATGGTTTGGAAACCAGACAACTAAAGAAAGCCACTAAGGAGATAGACGTGGCAGATGAAACTGGTTCAAGGGGGCTGTGGTTGATAAGAAACTGTATGTGGAACCCTTCCGCTGGCAAATATTAATTCAATCCTAACTGTCCCATTAAGACGAAGCGTACAGGCTAAGGGACGTAACTTATGCGATCTGAGAAATCTGCTGATGATACGGGAATATTTTCGACATTGCAATGGATTTTAGAAGAGCCTGCAAAAATTCTGAGTATCTCCTGCAGTTTCTTCGTGGGTACAAAGCATCTCCGCTTGTTTATTTCACCAGTAAAAACAAACAAACAAAACAAATAGTTCTCCGGATGGTATCTGCCGTGTGACTGTGTCTGTGCTGGAGCATTTGTGACTCTTGTGCTTTACTTAAACATTTTAAGAGAAAGGGTTTTGTAGAAAATCCTCAACTAGGAATCTTTTACGAGAACTAATAAATACAGGCGCAGGAGTGGCTGTGTGGTAAGTAGCTTGCTAACCAACCACATGGTTCCGGGTTCAGTCCCACTGCGTGGCATCTTGGGCAAGTGTCTTCTGCTATAGCCCCGGGCCGACCAATGCCTTGTGAGTGGATTTGGTAGACGGAAACTGAAAGAAGCCTGTCGTATATATGTATATATATATATATATATATATATATGTATATATGTATGTGTCTGAATGTGTTTGCGTGTCTGTGTTTGTCTCCCTAGCATTGCTTGACAACCGATGCTGGTGTATTCACGTCCCCGTCACTTAGCGGTTCGGCAAAAGAGACCGATAGAATAAGTACTGGGCTTACAAAGAATAAGTCCCGGGGTCGATTTGCTCGACTAAGGGCTGTGCTCCAGCATGGCCGCAGTCAAATGACTGAAACAACTAAAGAGTATGTCTGAAAACCCAGGATGCTTAGCTTGCCCACCGGAAGAAAATAAAGACGTTTTAAAAACAGTTGTACTAGAATAAAAGAAAAAAGAAGAAAACACTAGTCGAATGAAATGATTTAATTATTAATTAACATCCAAATATTTGTTGAAATTAACAAAAAAGTTTAGTTCTCTTTTTAACTACGAATTACCCGTGAACATGGTAAAGTGATATAGAATGGACGCAGGACTGGTTGCTCTGTTATCTTGGTACAGCGTCCCAGCAAGGTTTTCATATCTGTTCCTGTTATTGTGACAACTTGTTCGTCAGAGATCATGATGAAATATCTACAAATAAAGACATTCGATGATAAAATTAAAATCATATATAGATACACAAATGCACACGCACACACATTTATCAACAAATATACATGTACGCATGCATATTATGTTCACACTTCGGGAGACGAGAAAACGCTGAAAAGCTTGCAGAATTCGAACGCCGAGTTTGCTGTAAACCTTACAGCTGCGCTAACCACTGCCCCAAAGCTATATCAAAAGTTTGACCATCGAAATTGGAAGATTTAACCCAAATCATTTAGATTACATATAGCAGCAACTTGTCAGCGGAGAATATTATTAAATGTTTAATAATAATAATAATAATAATAATATATATAAATATATATATATATATATATATATATATATAATTATAGAGAGAGAGAGAGAGGAGAAGAGGGAGACAGTCAGAATTTGTATATATATATATATATATATATATATATATAATATAAAGAGGGAAGAGAGAGAGAGGAGAGAGGAGACAAGTCAGAAGTCAGAATTTATATATATATATAATCTATAATATATATATATAATAATTTAATAAATAAAATATATGCATACATACATACATATATGTACGTACCTACATCTACATGTATATATACATGCGTTAAAAAAAGTCCGTTTCCTAGTTGTTTTTATGTTTTCGTTTCTCGTTGTGTTCTACGTTTATTTGTGGTGTCCTGTACTCACATATGTATATATACATGTAGATGTAGGTACGTACATATATGGTATGTATGCATATATTTTATTTATTAAATTATTGTATGACTGAGCGCCCTCGCGTCGTTTCGTTTCGTTTCTTTTCTTTTCTCCCAGTAAGTTTTTATATATAATTAAGACGCGAACTCTGTAATCCTTTGCTTGACCTTTTCTTCCTTCCTATCTGTCTTCCTCTTTGCCTGTCTCTCTCCTTCTTATTTTTTCACCCTTTCTGCTTTCCTTTCCGCTCTCTCTCTCTCTCTCTCTCTCTTCTCTCTCTTCTCTCTCACTCCTCCTCATCTCTCTCACTGCCGAGTCGACTACCTACTTCCTTTCACTGTCAGCTTTCTACAAGTCAACATGACTTTTTTTGCGCTCTGAATTTTTCCATCGTCCAGACTTAAAAAAACAGCCCGTAATGTTGGTTTCTTTGTCCTGTTTTTATTCTTTATGTGTACTGTATTTTTTTGTATTTGTATTTTTATTTTGTATTTGTAATTGTATTTTATTTGTATTGCTTTTACGTCCTGTTCTTGTCACATTTTTTCTTTCCTTGTTTTTACCCCTCTGCAAAGGAATTTTATTTAATTCTTTTTCAGGAAGGACTGCATCGACGGGTCGTGTTCTGTACTTACCTTCGAAACACGCATTGAGTCGATCCAGGGACAGCTGATGAGGGAATATTCCTTGTATTGTTTGTCTTGTACTCTGTTTTTTCGTTGTTAAAAAAAAGTCCGTTTCCTAGTTGTTTTTATGTTTTCGTTTCTCGTTGTGTTCTACGTTTATTTGTGGTGTCCTGTACTCATATATATATATATATATATGCATGTATATATACATGTAGATGTAGGTACGTACATATATGTATGTATGCATATATTTTATTTATTTAATTATTGTATGACTGAGCGCCATCGCATCGTTTCGTTTCGTTTCTTTTCTTTTCTCCCAGTAAGTTATATTATACTATATATATATAATATATATATATTATATATATATATATGACATACATACACACCACACTATATTTATACATACAACATATATAATATATATGATGGACTATATCGTCTAGATACATATAGACGTTCAATTTGTATATTGTGATTAAATGTATGTGCTAGTTATACATACAGACATACCTACCATACATATATAGGTTGTATGTATGTATATATATATATATATATACGATATATATATATTATATATATATATATATATATATATATGTGTGTTATATATATATATGTGTGTGTGTATATATATATATGGTATTATATATATATATATACATACATGCATACAGCACGCACACACACACACACATATATATATACTATACACATGTATATACATACATATATATATATATATATATATACATATAATACATGCATATACTATATATATACAAACATATATGTGTATATATATGTATATACAGAAAAGGAAGAATTTTGATTATCCCTATGTGGTGAGTTGTAATATATATAAGAAATTATAGAAGGAAAATGCACACACTTTACATAGTTTTAATATAATTTTTAATGTATCGACCGGTTTCACTTTCGTTATTCATGACATTTAGATTTGATAATTTAAATGCGTAATTTCGTAAGAAGAAATTTTTGGTCCATATTGTGTGTGATAGTTTTGACACACACACATACACACACACACATACACCACACACACACACACACACACACACATACACACACACACACACACACATGAAGCAGCAGTTGTGTAGAAGAATAGAAATGGAAGAAGAGAGGTGTGAGAGGGAGAAAGAGAAAAAATGATATAGAGAAAAGGAAACAGAGTAAATAGCAATGGGAGAGCAGGTTAAAAGAAGACTACTTTGACTGAATATGAACTTATCCTCAACTAGGAATCTTTTACGAGAACTAAGAAATATGTCTGAAAACCCAGGATGCTTAGCTTGTCCACCGGAAGAAAATAAAGACGTTTTAAAAACAGTTGTACTAGAATAAAAGAAAAAAGAAAACACTAGTCGAATGAAATGATCTGAAAACCTAGGATGCTTAACTTTTCCACCGGAAAAAAATAAAGACGTTTTAAAAACAGTTGTACTAGAATAAAAGAAAAAAAGAAAACACTAGTCGAATGAAATGATCTGAAAACCTAGGATGCTTAACTTCTCCACCGGAAAAAAATAAAGACGTTTTAAAAACAGTTGTACTAGAATAAAAGAAAAAGAAGAAAACACTAGTCGAATGAAATGATTTAATTATTAATTGACATCAAATATTTGTTGAAATTAACAAAAAAGTTTAGTTCTCTTTTTAACTACGAATTATGTCCCTTGAACATGGAAAAGAGACGGCACGCATGACTGGCTATTTTGTTATCTTGTTACAGCGTCCCAGCAAGGTTTTCATAACTTTTTCTGATTCTGTGACAATTTGTTCGTCAGCGTTCATGGTGAAATATCTACAAATAAAGACATTCGATTATAAAATTAAAATCATACATAGATACACAAATGCACACGCACACACATTTATCAACAAATATACATGTACGCATGCATATTATGTTCACACTTCGGGAGACGAGAAAACGCTGAAAAGCTTGCAGAATTCGAACGCCGAGTTTGCTGTAAACCTTACAGCTGCGCTAACCACTGCCCCAAAGCTATATCAAAAGTTTGACCATCGAAATTGGAAGATTTAACCCAAATCATTTAGATTACATATAGCAGCAACTTGTCAGCGGAGAATATTATTAAATGTTTAATAATAATAATAATAATAAATGCCCTGATGCAGTGCCAGGCAGTGGCTCTCATGGCTTCTGATCTTAACCGATTGGAAGTGTTATCATGTACATTGTTTTGTCTTGGTATAAAAGATGGACTACAGCAAATATTCTGCTCAATACCACAGATTTGCTTGTTAGTTGTTTGACCGTAACCAGTTGAGCATGTCCCTTAGTGGCTGACGATATGTGCGTCTCTGATCACGAGCAGAAGCAGTGAGGGAGCATCATAGTGATGTGTTGAGAGGGATGCTTTGGGGTTTGAATAATTCACCACTGGAAACATGGGTGTTTCGTTCAACATCATTAAACAACCCTTATTCAAGGACCTTTTGGACGGGATAGGCTACTCGACCAGAAGAAAATTCTAACTGGGCCCCACCTGCAAGGTCATGTGCTGTTTATCTTGATATGAGATCACCATGTCGCGCACATATGGCTGTGATGCATGTGCCTGGTGTACCCTTATCAGACGGGTAGTCATGATGGGTATACTGGGCTTCGTATATTTTACCCCAGTGTCACTTTGATGGCATGAACTGCTCTCTCACTCAATAATAATAACGATAATAACATATACAATACATACATACATACATACATCCATACATACATACATACATACATACATACATACATACATACAACATACATACATACATACATACATACATACATACATATATATATATATATATAATATATATATATATATATATATATATATATCAGAAATATTAAATTTCTAATATCTCATAGAGATATGTACGTTGGTGGGAAGATAGAATGGTTATCGTCAATTTAACGTGACAGTAGGGGATTCCACTACCGCTGTTAGCCCTAGGAAGCATCGACCCTCCTGATGCTTCGACACATTTTCTTCCCGTGTCCTTATATATTTGTCTCGCCTTCGTAAATATATAAGGACACAGGAAGAAAATGTGTCGAAGCCCTCAGGAAGGCGTCGATGCTTCCTAGGGCTAAACAGCGGTGGTGTAATCCCCTACTGTCACGTTAAATTGACAGTATACAACCATTCTATATATGCATATATATATATATATTATATATATATATTATATATATAGAAGAGAGATAGAAAAGGAGGCATGTAAGCGTTCAGTGTTTGCCGAACAACCTGCACAGATGATTTGTATATTGTGATTAATGTGGTGTATATATATATATATATATATCTATATATATATATATATATATATATATATATTATATATATATATCTATTAAGTGTAGGAAGAAATGGAGCTGAACGACGATTTAACAAAATTCCTTTTTATTATTTTCTACATATGTTTCGAAGGCTGCAAAGTCCCTAATTCGGATTGAATAAGGAGTCCATTTTGCACGCTCTCTTCAGGAAAATCCAGGAACTTAATTCTCCAACAAAATGCACAACACTTTTCGACAAACGCTCACGAGGAGCCCATGGAATAAATGGCACAAACTGTCTATCTATATGCGTTGACGCCAGACTGGGTGAAAGCAGAAGAGATTGTCCGTTGAGATAGTCAAGGTCAGAATCCGGTTAGCAGAAGGGGTGGGACAGGAAATCAAAGAGTGTGAATGTATTCTGTATGACTGGTGTTTATATTTGAATTATTTAAGAATGAGTGTTAGAGTGTTTAGTGCGGAGAAATTGCTTTCATGTATGTGTGTGTGCGTCTATGTATGTGTGACAGTGTATTTCGAAGGCAGAAAGAGAGAGAGATATAGCAGGTATTAATGGTCAATAACTGAAAAACTGTGTCTGTGTGTTCGCATGTGACCACTTGATAGAGAGAGAGGGTGTCCACAATGGCCATTGCAGGATACAGTGCTGCTGTCACGGATGGCAGCAGTTCTTATACTAACAGGAAGGGATATCCCCTTTCAAATATATAATATATATATATATATATATATATATATTATAATATATAATACAGAAAAGGAAGAATTTCTATTATCCCCACGCGGTGAGTTGTAATATATATATAAGAAATTATAGAAGGAAAATGCACACACGTTACATAGTTTTAATACAATCTTTAATGTATCGACCGGTTTCACTTTCGCTATTCATGACATTTAGATTTGATTATTTAAATGCGTAATTTCGTAAGAAGAAATTTTTTGGTCCATGTTGTGTGTAATAGTTTTGACACACACACACACACACACACACATGAAGCAGCAGTTGTGTAGAATAATAGAAATGGGAAGAAGAAAGGTGTGAGAGGGAGAAAGAGAAAAAATGATATAGAGAGAAAAGGAAAGATAGAGTAAATAGCAATGGGAGAGCAGGTTAAAAGAAGGGTACTCTGACTGAATATGAACTTATCACATCTGTTTACTAGTTATCACTGCATCAAAAAGAAAAAGGAAAGGAAAACAACCCATTTCTGATGAGAAAAAGGTTCACTTACTTTTCACCTGAAAGGAAAGCGATTTCTTTGTTGACTGACAGAATGGCGTCTAAATGGTTTGGTACACCAATGAAGAAGTCGTGGTACTTCAAAGTTGATTCGGGAGTCAACTGTTCATAATATGGCACCCATTCTCTTATACTGTCATTCTGAAAGGCGCATAAATGTTTAATAATAATGATAATAATAATAATAACAACAACAATAATAACAATAATATAATAATAATAATGGATAATAATGAATAATGATAATAATAATAAGATAATGAATAATAATGATTAAATAATATAATAATAATAATAATAATGATGATGATAATAATACTGATAATAATAATATTATATCTCAAAATACAAAGACCTGGAAATAGAGGTAACTAGAATGTGGAATCTGAAAACAGAAACAATTCCTATCATAGTAGTGCATTAGGCATGATAAAAAAATATTCAGACAAATACATAACAAAAACAACCGGACTTACAAACACATATAACATACAGAAAATTGCACTACTAGGCACTGCACACATCCTACGCAGAACACTTTCCATACAATAACCATCAGAGCATCACAACAAATCACACAGCACATACCCAAGGCACACAGAGCTGCGCTCGGTAGTGAAGTGAAAGCACGCTATAAAATAAAACTACTGAATGATAATAATAATAATAATGATAGTAATAATAATTATAATAATAATAAAAATAATAATAATGATAATAATGATAATAATATAATAATAATAATAATTGATAATAATAATAATATGATAATGATAATAATAATAGTATGCTAATAATAATGAATGATAATAATAATAATAATATAATGATGATATATATAATATATATAATATAGATAGAAAGGAGAGAGAGAGAGAGAGAGAGCGAAAGAGAGAGAGAGAGATAGAGAGAGAGAGAGAGGAGGGAGAGGGAGAAAGGAGGGATTCAGAATTTTGGATAATTCTTTATTAGCGAATTCGTTCGTTTACCGAATTCGCCATGGCAAAATTAAAACGGTAAAAACGGAACGGTTCATTGTTTATTTATTTGAATCGGATGTCTTTTTGCTTTCTTTAGAAAGGGAGAAAAATATTTTTGCTTTTTTTGGGGGGGGGAAAAAGATCAATCAGGTGACTCTGCTTGCCAGATTGATTTCAATCTCACCAGACAGCGGGATGTATGGTTGCTCTTAAATAAAAAGACCTTCCCTGGTGAAGAATGTACTCCCCTCCCCCCAGCATAGACTAGGCATAAAAGACATACACACTTACATGCATACATACATATATGCATTCAAACATGCACACACACATTCACAGACACACACACAAACACAGACACACAATTTTGACAAAAATGAGCTCAGAGAAAAATCTAGACTGGCCAGTGGCGCGTGCGCGCGTGCACACACGCATACGCACGCGCGCACACAAGTACATATTGAAAGAAATGCAATTATCTTTACAACATATTCTTTGTGGTTTTCGTCACTGCCTACAATTTTGTTCCAATTGTTTTAAAATTTGGTATATTGATTACGTTTTGTATACTGATTATGAACATGAAATTCATTTTCCCAATAAATTCATAATTAAAAAGTTATTAGCCTTTAAAATTTTCAAAATTTGGGTATTTTAACCAATCAGGAGCGAGTATTTTACACATCACCGTGGCGAATACTTGTATTTCCGTAGTAACCAAAGCAAAGAAGCACCACGTGTTGCATAGCTGATTGCGAAGAACTGTTTCCAGAGTAACCAAAGATGCTGCGCATGTGCACAAAGAGAAAGAGATACGTGAAAGCTAATTTATCCTAGATTAATGTTTTGACATGTCGATGTCCCCCTCCCCCCGGAGGATGGAAGAAGCAGCGAACGTACTGTTTTCTGATCGGCTGAAAATTCTGAAAATTTATCAAATTTTGAATAATTGTAGCATTTTTGCGAAATTTTTCTAGAATAAATGTATAACACTTTCGGATTCAGCGTCAAAAATTACATCTATATGATACATTAAAAACATTTTAAAAAGATAATTGTAAACGGTGACGAAATCCACGAAGATCTTGGTGTTGTTTTTAATATTTAACTTGTATAGTTATTCGCTGAAATAAACTAAAATCTCCCGCTTACTTTGAATAAAACCATTCATAAAAAATATATAAATTCCTCGTACTTAGTTTAAACAATACAACACAAGACAGTTCACTTATTAGCAATGAATAAAAATCGTTTGCGATGTACACAAGCAATGATTTGAATTAAACTGATGGAAGCACTCCGTCGGTTACGACGATGAGGGTTCCGGTTGATCCGAATCAACGGAACAGCCTGCTCGTGAAATTAACGTGTAAGTGGCTGAGCACTCCACAGACACGTGCACCCTTAACGTAGTTCTCGGGGATATTCAGCGTGACACAGAGTGACAAGGCCGGCCCCTTGAAATACAGTACAACAACAGGAAACAGGAAGTAAGAGTGAGAGAAAGTTGTGGTGAAAGAGTACAGCAGGGATCACCACCATCCCCAGCCGGAGCCTCGTGAGCTTTAAGTGTTTTCGCTCAATAAACACTCACAACGCCCGGTCTGGAATCGAAACCACGATCCTATGACCGCGAGTCCGCTGCCCTAACCACTGGGCCATTGCGCCTCCTAAATTAAACTGAACAAGCATATCAAAGGACTGACTTACTTTGAATACAAACACTCGCTCTACGTGTTCAAAATCTTTCATGATCATGGCAGCGTCCGGTTTACTGAACACCTCATCACTGTGAGTTTTGGGGTAGCCGTAGTTTAAGTAGAACTTACCACCACTTAGAGAATACGACCATACCTGGTTGTCTGTGTATTTAAAGAGTAAAAAGAAAAAAGAAATCAGTCGATGCGGTCCTGTCTGTTGATATGCATTTCGTTGTAAGAAGTTTGCTTTCTAACTACATGGTTCCTCGGGCAAGTGAGCTTTTGTATAGCCCCAGGTCGATCAAAGCCTTGTGAGTGGATTTGGTAGACAGAAACTGAAAGAAGCCCATTGTATATACCTATAATATAAATCCCGTTCTATGTGTGTGTGTGTGTAAAAGATTATAACTGCCGTATTTTCCAACTGATTTTCTTCAGACTGGAAACATACATTACTTATGTTACAGAGATGGTTTGAGACTTAAAGTTTTTCACGCAATGAGTAACGGGGCCGCTGGGGGTAGAGACTACCCCTTCATGGGTTACGTGAAGAAGGGAGGTAACTCTCTGCGAAGTAATTTTACAGTATTGTTGACTTGTGTAGTTATGTTGAACACCTGCTGTCGCGTGTAGGACGAACCGGGCTATAGGTCGACTCCATCGTAAAGTTCACTGCACCGCCTCCCTTTGGCCGGAAGGTGCAAACAATTTTATCTGTCTGATGGCTATGGCAAAAAAGGTTGTGCGATGGACGTGATTTAAAGGGCTGAAGACAGGCACTTTTATCTTCGGGCCAAGCCCTTATCAACAGCTGGAAAGCAAATGAGGGTGGAGAGCGAAGTGCTATAGCTCAGTAAATTTGTTAAAAGTAGTGAGAGTGGCTCGAGTAAGTGGATCCACTCTAAGCATGCAGCTGTAGGCTGGAATTTACTGAAGAGAGAGGAACACTTACAATCGTGCATCTGGTGAGCAGGGTAACTCGGGATCTGCGAGGTTCCTCAGTCGCCCTTGGCTGGTACGCCCCCTGTTGTCATTTTATTGTTGTTATTGCTTTTATGGTTTACAAGTGTTTTATATAGACTCCACTGTCCTTTATTTTGTGTCATCCTCGTGTTTTGTGTGCGACGCTTGCGTCCAATAAAGAAAGAGTTATCGTTTTTTATGAATTAAGGTATTGCTTTTTTGCCTTACCCGTGAACAACAATGCTTTTTGAGT
>NC_043021.1:2910466-2952966 GCF_006345805.1 Octopus sinensis
AACAAGCCAAGCGTTGGGAACTCTCCTGTATAAACCACGAGTGTTTAGGAAAAATCATATTTCATTTGTTTACAGTTTGTTTTTTCTGCTCTTAAAACTATAAAATATGTTGTTTACTCTTTTTTTTTTTCGCTTTAAGCGCACATTGAATGTTTACTTGTCTATTTGTCCTTTTTCGCTTTTTAAATGCTTGAGACACGTGCCATCGTCGCAATGTTGACATTATTGTTTTGTCGTCTTACGATTGCAGTCACACACAAAATGACTGCTTCCAAATTCTGTTTTCTGACTGGGTAAAAATGATAAAACTTTAAATCTCTAACTTTAAAAAAAAAAAATTGCAGAAATAAGTGAATTATGCCCTGAGATTCAGTGTGAAAAATTACATCAAATTTTAAAATTTTCACTTAATTTTAAAATTTCAAAAAGTGCAACCAAATAGAAAAGATCCCGTGTCTGTTTTTTTTAATTCCATTATAATCGTAATGTACACACTCTAAAAGGAATGAACACTTCATGCCTTCCGGTTACTGTATATCATTCCTCATACGTTACCGGAAGTCCACAATAAGCATATATCTTTTAAAAATTATATCGAAGATATGACAGACTTCTTTCTGTTTCAGTCTACCAAATCCGCCTACAATGCTATAGTTGGCCCAGGGCTTTAATAAAAGACACTTCCCCGAGGTGTCACACACTGGGACTGAACTCAACTCCAGGTGATTGGAAAGCAATCTACTTAACCACACAGCCACCACGCAGTACCTATGATTTGTTTCCCCATTATTTAACGATGTAGACTGGTGTACATGAGTCATTAATCAATCAACTAAGAACGGATCGATATTCGATTGAGTATTCTGTCTGTTGTAGCAGACGACTCACAACGAAATGTAGACTGTACGATGTCTGCGGATGCAAACGTCGATGGCTTGGTTGTGTAGTTAAGAATTTCACTTCACAATCACGTGGTTCCGGGTTCGCAGCAACACTGAGCAGCTCTATAAGCAAGTATCTACGACTGTAGGTCTTTGTTAGACAAATAAAAACTTTGCGAGTGAAATTCGGAAGACTGTGATTGTGCGGAAGACCATTGCGTGTATGTGAGATTGTATGTATGTGAGCAGGTCTTTCTCTCTCTCTGTAGTCGAGTAATATGTATCTGATTATGGCATATAACTTGTTAAAAAGTTACCGTTGATTTCATGTTCACTATTGCACTTAGCAACCCATCAGACTTCTGTGCTCCCGGCTTTACATGCATACATACACACATACATACATACACACACACACACACATACACACACATACATACATACATACATATTCGTTTCCCTACTCGCAATTTTATCGAATGCAGCTGTGCATCGTTAACCAGATACAGGAGATGTCCTCTTAGGGTTAAAATATCACAGTAGAGTCCGCTCGAACGGACAGCCAAGTTAAAGAGTCTACGAATATATATATGTTCGTCGTGCCTGCAGGACAGGACAAGGGACATGTTTGTGTGTGTATTTCACTTACAGGGTTTATTTTTTTGTTCGTTTGCTTTGTATCATCTCAAATGGGAAAATGTCACTTGAAGGCAGCAAAATCATTGCAAGGTTCCGTGTGTTCATTTGACGCCATTTTGATTTTGCTCAAACGCCTGCTACGAACGCGCAGGCGATGTTGTAAATATTTTCTTTAAAGTAAAATATTCAGTATCTTAGGTTTGTTTGTTTTTTTAATCAGTATCAAGGAACATCGGTTTAAACAATCATTTAGAAAATTAAATATCATGGCTAGACATAATGCAGTGAGGCAAGTGGAGAGACGTGATGAGTTTAACGCCATAAAGAAACTTATATTAGGCAAAACCAAGACAGCAAAGATGTTTTGTTTGTTCATAGTCTGCTTCGCCTTTCTACAAGAATTACTGTATATTTCATTGTGTGGGTAGGTAGATACAATTTGCCTTTTCTTCTTTGTATTTCATTTCTGCTTTTATAGACATTAAGGTTTTGTTGTAAAATCTAGAAGGTACGCGGAAATACTTTAGGTATAACTACAAAAGTGTGCTCCTTTCTGAAAATTAAATAGTTTTTAATGAAATTTTCCAGAAATATCTTTTAAATGGTGTAGATGACGATTAAATAGGAATTTGTCGTGAACATATTTTTTGATGGGAGTGAGAGGAGGGAGTTTCGTATAATTTACACGACTCCACTTTGTTTCCTCATACGTTTTGATGCAGTAGAATTCAATTATGCTAAACAAAAAATTGTTTTGAGGACAGTTCCACCATTCTCCCTTCTGGAATTTGTCACATAAGTATTTTTTTAATAAAATGTAAATTTCCAGGCCTATTGCATGCCAAACAACCCTACTCAGCAAATTCACCACCGATAAGTTTTTTCTTTTTCTTTTTTAAATTATACCAGTATCTCTGAAAATTTTCTCTTTTTCAAAATATATTCATTTATCAAATTCCAGGAGGAAAAGGATGGAATAATCTTTAAAAGTAATTTTCTCAACATAATTTCAATATTATAGGTGCAGCCATAGTTGTGTGGTAAGAAGCTTGCTTCCCAACCACATAAGTTCGGGGTTCAGTCCAACTGCGTGGCATCTTGCGCGAGTATCTTCTACTATAGTTTTGGGCAGACCAAAGGTTTGTGAGTGAATTTAGTAGACAAAAACTGAAAGAAGCCCGTCGTGTATGTGTATGTGTGTGTGTGTGTGCATGTATGTCTTTGTGTCTGTTTGTCCCCCGCTACCGCTTGACAACTGGTGTTGATTTGCTTTTGGTCCCGTAACTTAGCGGTTTGTGGTCGGTTCATTCAACTAAAAGTTCTTCAAGGCAATGCCCAAGCATGACCACTGTCAAATGACTGTAACAGATAAAGGATGAAAGGTAATTGTAGTCTACATCATCAAAACACAGGAAACAAAGTCGACATGCGTGAAATATCCCGCCTCACACGCCTTTCTTTTTTTACCTTAAATTCCGATATAATCAATCGCATAATCTATATCATCTGAAAGTTTTTCGTAGAAAATTTCACTAAAAAAATACCCATTTTTTCTAAAAGTTATGAAGAAATAAAGTCGATGGGTATATACTTATGTAGTTATGCCTTTTTTTCTGTATTTCTTTTTTTATGCTTGTAAAATCAATAAGGTACAAGAAAACGCTGTACACCTTAGAAAATGGCTGTAAAATGTTTATCGTGAAATGTTCTTTCCTTTTTTTATTCATTATCTACTTATTTTATAACATGGTTGATCTCTTTTTAAATGGGCACGAAGAAAGTCTGAGATTAAATCCATCAAAGTCAAGCTTTGCCTTTCATCCTTCTGGAGTCAATTAAAATATAGCACCAGTGAAGTAGTGGCACTAATCTTATTCCTGCAATGTATCTCGGATGAGAACGAAACTATATTGGTTTCAAATTTTTGGCACCAGGCCAGCAATTTCGGGGGAAGGTGGGTAAATCGATTGCATCAACCACAGTGCTTATCAACACCGAAAGGCGGAATTTGAAACTCTGGGTAATATTTCTTTCAAGTTTTGACAAAAGGCTAACAACTTCCGGTAAAGGGATAAGTCGAAAACATCGCCCTCAGTGGGTGATCGGTACTTATTTTGGCGACCCCGAAAGGATGAAAGGGCAAAGTCGACCACGGCGAACTCAGAATGTGAAGACGGACGAAACGCCGCTAAGTATTTTGCTCTGCGTGATAGCGATTCTGCCAGCTCACCACCCTATGAATGGAACTGTATTGAGAGAAGTCATTTGACGGAACAAGGAGTGAGTATATTAATCGAAAGGGGTACGGAACCAGCATGATGTGGCAGGGGTAAACCAGCATATGGTGTCGGGCCCCGCTGCTGATATTGGGGGCTGCGTTCTATACCTTGACCTGAGCATATTTCAGTTTCCGTCTACCAAATCCACTCACAAGGCATTGGTCGGCCCGGGGCTATAGCAGAGGACACTTGCCCAAGATGCCACGCAGTGGGACTGAACCCGGAACCATGTGGTTGGTTAGCAAGGTACTTACCACACAGCCACTCCTGCGCCTATCCAATATTTTTTTTAATGTTTCAGTAGAGGTTCCTTTTATGCTTCTTATTTCTTTAGGTAAGCAGTTGAATAGTTGAGGACCTCTAAACATCAGGCTGATACAATAGAATAATAGATTGTACAGAATATACACATTTAATGTTTGTTTGTTGCTGTTTTCTTAGACATAAAGATCTTAAAATTTCCAGTCGTTTTCCTTTGACGTTTCACTTCGTGTGCGTGCGTGTGTATGTGTGTGTGTGTGTGTGTGTATGTGCATGGGTATGTGTGCATGGGGGTGGAGTGGTTAGGGCTGTGATGATGCTTAAATTTTCTTTTTTTTTAACCACAAATAAAACTTTGATGTTTTACTGACTGAGCTGTAGCCTACGCTACAACTACTACCATCAACGCCACTTTCGCGACTGGTACCACTGCAGATACTGCTGCTGCTGCTACAGCAGCTGCTAACTACTACTACTACTACTACTGCTGCTGCTGCTGGTACTACTACTACTACTACTACCACCATTACCACCACCACCACCACTATTTCTACTACTACTACTACCACCACCACCACCACCACTACCACCACCACCACTATTTCTACTACTACTACTACTACTACTACTACTACTACTACTGCTACTACTACTACCACTACCACCACCACCACTATTTCTACTACTACTACTACTACTGCTGCTGCTACTACTACTACTACCACCACCACCACCACCACCACCACTATTTCTACTACTACTACTACTACTACTACTACTACTACTACTACTGCTGCTACTACTACTACCACTACCACCACCACCACTATTTCTACTACTACTACTACTACTGCTGCTGCTGCTGCTACTACTACTACTACTACCACCACCACCACCACCACCACTATTTCTACTACTACTACTACTACTACTACTACTACTACTACTACTATCGCTGCTGCTTTTCTGTTATAACTATCATCATCATCGTCACCACCACCACTACTGCCGCTTCTGCAACTACTATTATTACTACTGCTACTACCTCCACCACAGCTATTTTTCTATTACAACAACCATCACCAACACCACTACTACTACTACTACTACTTTCTTACGATTGCCAGCATTGTTACTACTATTAATACAGACATCGCTACTACTACTACCGCCTCCACTACTTACTTGTACTACATATTACCACCGCGATAAATGCTTTCATTATCGCGACCATCTCCACTACCGCCTTCACCTCTCTTCACCACTGCTACTACTACCACTGCTTTTTTTTTTCCCTACCACCACGACTACTACTATTAATTTTCTATCACAACTACCAACATCAACACCACCCATCCACGCCCCCCCCTGCGGTACCCACCCCCCAACGCCCAGCCCAGCTCCGCCCCCCCCCACTTACTACTACTACTACTACTACTACTACCACCATCACCACCACCACTACTACTACTACTACTACTACCACACCACCACCACTACTACCACCACCACCACCACTACTACTACTACTACCACTACTACTACTACCACCACCACCACCACTACTACTACCACCACCACCACCACTACTACTACTACCACCACCACTACTACTACTACTACCACCACCACCACTACTACTACTACTACTACCACAACCACCACCACTACTACTACTGCTACCACCACCACCACCACTACTACTACTACTACTACCACCACCACTACTACTGCTACCACCACCACCACTACTACTACTACTACTACTACTACTACTACCACCACCACCACCACTACTACTACTGCTGCTGCTGCTGCTGTCATGTTTTTGCTGTTGCAGCTGTTATAGATAGTCATTCATCTTGTCAACTATTTTTGTGAATTTTATATTTTTTTCATTCTTTTTTGTTTGTTTTTTTTGTTTGTTTGTTTTTTTGGTTTTTTTGTTCACACATCTTCTGAAGTCATGTTTTACAAAGTCTTCTTCGGGTTTTTTTTTTTTATCCTCATTTTATTTTTTATGTTTTCATTTTGGATTTTATTATCATTATTTATTTTATTTTTATTTTTGTAAATTTTTTTTTTTTTTTTTACCTTAACCTGTATTCATTTTCCAATTCAGTTATTTTTAAGCTCTTTCTCCTCTCCAAATCTGTGCTGTTACACTTAATATGATTGAAATATTGGGAAAGCGATAGATAGATAGATAGATAGATAGATAGATAGATAGATAGATAGATAGATAGATAGACAGATGAACCATTTAACTAATACAATTTGGTACATGGTCGGTTGGTCTGGTCAACGACTGTGGAATAAACTACCTCCCAATGTCCTACACCCTTTTAATAGTAGTTCTCAACTATAAGATTTGGTTGGGGGGGTGTCCCCGCAACAAAATAGTAAACTGAGGACTCCTAATAGTATTTTAGGGGCCCCTGAAAATAGTTTTGCTTTAGATGTATGTGCTGGTATGTATTGCAAGAAACACTTAGGTTTCTTCCCCTAACGTTTTACAGAGTTCAACCTGCACAAGTTAATGTGTGAAAAACGAAATAGGAATTTCTAAAGAAGTTTCTATAAAACTAGTTTTTAAACATTGAATGGCTATGGGGTCCACCAGAATAAAATAGTAATCAAAGGCACAGGAGTGGATCTGTGGTAAGTAGCTTGCTAATCAACCACATGGTTCCGGGTTCAGTCCCACTGCGTGGCATCTTGGGCAAGTGTCTTCTGCTATAGCCCCGGGCCAACCAATGCCTTGTGAGTGGATTTGGTAGACAGAAACTAAAAAGAAGCCTGTCGTATATATGTATATATATATATGTATGTGTGTGTATGTGTTTGTGTGATTGTCCCCCTAGCATTGCTTGACATCCGGTGCTGGTGTGTTTACGTCCCCGTCACTTAGCGGTAAGTACCGGGGTCGATTTGCTCGACTAAAGGCGGTGCTCTAGCATGGCCGCAGTCAAATGTCTGAAACAAGTAAAAGAGTAAAATAGTAATCAAAGGGGTCCATAGATTTTTTTAAATGGTTGAGAACCCCTGGCTTAATTGAATGGCTTGTCATAGGGTAGCAGAAGCTCTCACAAAGAAGCTAATGGACAAACTGTGCTAGACGGGACAAGAACCACCAGGTTTTCTCCCCATTGAAACATGCCGTGGTTGGTATCAATAACATCCTGAACCCTTTTGTTTCTGTATTTCTGTTGAAATTCATACCTTTATGTTACTGAGTTTGCATAAAGAAGTGCTGCTCACTTAAAGTGGAAGGAAATTGTGGAAAAGAGAGACCCAGGAAGACATGGGATGAAATATTGAAGACCGATCTCAAAATGCTGAATCTTCCAAAGGAGTTGACAGAGAACCGAGATATGTAGTGCATTATTGTACTTGAGAAGGCCCACCCACCACAACAGAATTGAGGTTTTAAAACCAAGGTGCCATGTAAAAAGTATTGGTGTGGGAGCTGGTTTCACATAAAGAGCTTTGATGTGGGTGCTGGTGCCATGTAAAAAGCATTGGTGTGGATGCTGGTGATAGTGCCACATAAAAAGCACCCAGTATACTCTGTGGAGTGGTTGGTGTTAGGAAGGGCATCCATCCATAGAAACCAAGCCAAAACAGATTATGGGACCTGGTGCGGCCCCTAACCTTATCAATTCCTGTCAAGTTGTCCAACCCATGCCAGCATGGAAAACGGACGTTAAATGATGACGATGTTGATGATGATGATGAAAGGAAGAAAGGCAAAGTTGACCTCAGCGGAATTTGGACTCAGAACGTAACGGCAGATGAAATACCGCTAAGCATTTCACCCGGCATGCTAAAGATTCTACCAGCTCGCCACCTTAGATATCTGGCCCAAATATTCTACCTGTTTTATGTTTAACAGCGCAGGCATGGCTGTAAGCTAAGAAGCTTGCTTCCCAACCACATAGTTTCGGGTTCAGTCCCACTGCATGGTACTTTGGACATGTGTCTTCTACTCTAAGCCTTGGGCTGACCAAAGCCTTGTCAGAGGATTTGGTAGGTGGAAACTGAAAGAACCCTCTGTGTGTGTGTGTTTGATCACCACTTGACAACCAGTGTTGGTGTGTTTACTTCCCCGTAACTTAGCAGTTGGTGAATGAAACCGATAGATTAAGCACCAGGCTTTAAAAAAGTCCTGGGGTTGATTTGTTTTACTAAAACCCTTCAAAGCAGTGCCCAAGCTTGACCACAGTCAAATAACTGAAACAAGTAGAATCATCATCATCATCATCATCGTTTAACGTCCGTTTTCCATGCTGGCATGGGTTGGACGGTTCAACTGGGGTCTGGCAAGCCCGAAGGCTGCACCAGGCCAGTCAGATCTGGCAGTGTTTCTACAGCTGGATGCCCTTCCTAACGCCAACCACTCCGAGAGTGTAGTGGGTGATTTTATGTGCCACCGTCACAGGTGCCAGACGAGGCTGGCAGACGGCCACGCTCGGATGGTGTTTTTATGTGCCACCGTCACAGGTGCCAGACGAGGCTGGCAGACGGCCACGCTCGGATGGTGTTTTTTGTGCCACTGACACAGGTGCCAGACGAGGCTGGCAGACGGCCACGCTCGATGGTGTTTTTTATGTGCCATGACACAGGTGCCAGACGAGGCTGGCAGACGGCCACGCTCGGATGGTGTTTTTTATGTGCCACCGACACAGGGTGGCCAGACGAGGCTGGCAGACGGCCACGCTCGGATGGTGTTTTTTATGTGCCACCGACACAGGTGCCAGACGAGGCTGGCAGACGGCCACGCTCGGATGGTGTTTTTTATGTGCCACTGACACAGGTGCCAGACGAGGCTGGCAGACGGCCACGCTCGGATGGTGTTTTTTTTGTGCCACTGACAAGATGCCAGACGAGGCTGGCAGGACGGCCACGCTCGGATGGTGTTTTTTATGTGCCACCGACACAGGTGCCAGACGAGGCTGGCAGACGACCACGCTCGGATGGTGTTTTTTATGTGCCACCGTCACAGGTGCCAGACGAGCTGGCAGACGGCCACGCTCTATGGTGTTTTTTATGTGCCACCGACACAATGCAGACGAGGCTGGCAGACGGCCACGCTCGGATGGTGTTTTTTATGTGCCACTGACACAGATGCCAGACGAGGCTGGTGAAAAAAGATAAAAGATAAATCAGTCACATCCAACCTCTCACACCTCCCCTACAATGTCATTCTAAAAATAATCATATCATCGAAATCTAAAAGCTTAATGCAGGATTAATTCAAAACAATGTGAGTAAATAAGCATTAAATTTAAGAGAGTAATCTGAATACTGAAGGATTAAGCACTTTTGAATAAACAAATACTCAGTCTTTTAGACTTTCATGTGCTAAATTCCGTGCGACAAGTTTATATTTGATACAGTTAAGTAAATTAAAACCACTTTTCTTCCTCGAATTTCTATTTCTTCAAAAACACCTGGCAAATATGAAAGGATGCTGGAATCAACCGAATTTAACTGACACTGGATTAACACTCACTTAAAGAGTGTTATTATTGGCTAGCAGTATCGCCCGGCGTTGCTCGGGTTTGTAAGGGAAATAACTATATAAGCATTTTTAGAGAGTTACTTCCCTTATAGATGCCAATTCGGGCTTTCTTAGCCATTTCTGTTTTGGTGTCTTCAAGCCATGAAGTTGTTGTTCTAAAAGAACGCTGGTCTCCTTGACAACGCTTTACGACCTTGATTTCCTTACACTCCCTTCCCCACAGCTTCACGAGGGAGGGAAGAAGGGGGAGAAGCAAACAGGTGCAGGTGTGACCATGGACGCCAACTCCGCCGCCATTGACACATGAAAAATTATGCATTAAAATGGAATAAAAAATGATGTTAAATTATTTTTAAAATCGTAGACTCATTGTAGACGCACGCTAATACTCAGGCGGGCTCGATATGAATCACGACTATAAGATACCCGAATTTGGTTAAACTGCACCGCAAAATGTGGGAGTAGTTAGGAATCTAAATCGAAGGGGACAGACACTCACACAACTACAGTTTTATATATATAGATATGTTTGTAGAAAGTAGTGCAATGAAATGTATGAGAGGGGAAGGGAACTCTATCTCACAGAGAATTAAAAGCAGTTTTTTGTGGTTGATATCTCCAATAATAAAAGAAAACCATATTTTGACTGAAAAAAATTATATTAAAATTACAATTCTCAAGAATGTGTAGTCTTTGATAATGTGTTGTTTTTTTTTCACATACTCCCATAAATTAATAAGCAAATTTCTTCATTATACATAGATAATGTTCTTTCTCTCATTACTTCTTCTTTAGCTCCAGGCAAATATTGAAAAGTTACAAAAAACGAATGATTTTGTTTTGTTGTCGGAATATGAAGCATAAATTGTGACTCCTAAGTCACAATTTATCAGACAGCTCAACAAATTGACTAAACAAGCTGACAGAACATACAGCCATAGTCTCTTGATATAAGAAGCTTCACATGTGATACATACTCTTTTACTCTTTTACTTGTTTCAGTCATTTGACTGCGGCCATGCTGGAGCACCGCCTTTAGTCGAGCGACTCGACCCCGGGACTTATTCTTTTGTAAGCCCAGGATTTATTCTATCGGTCTCATTTGCCGAACCGCTAAGTGACGGGGACGTAAACACACCAGCATCGGTTGTCAAACAATGCTAGGGGGACAGACACAGACACACAAACATACACGCACACACATATATATATATACATATATACAACGGGCTTCTTTCAGTTTCCGTCTACCAAATCCACTCACAAGGCATTGGTCGGCCCGGGGCTATAGCAGAAGACACTTGCCCAAGGTGCCACGCAGTGGGACTGAACCCGGAACCATGTGGTTGGTTAGCAAGCTACTTACCACACAGCCAATTTTTTTTAACTTTTACCACTTATTTTCTAGCATATATCTATGTATTAGTAAGGCAAGAAGTCTTTGATCATATACCTATTTCTTTACTACCCACAAGGGGCTAAACACAGAGGGGACAAACAAGGACAGACAAACAACTAAGTCGATTACATCGACCCCAGTGCGTAACTGGTACTTATTTAATCGACCCCGAAAGGATGAAAGGCAAAGTTGACCTCGGCGAAATTTGAACTTAGAACGTAGCGACAGACGAAATACCTATTTCTTTATTACCCACAAGGAGCTAAACACAGAGGGGACAAACAAGGACAGACAAACGACTAAGCCGATTACATCGACCCCAGTGCGTAACTGGTACTTATTTAATCGACGCCGAAAGGATGAAAGGCAAAGTTGACCTCGGCGAAATTTGAACTTAGAACGTAGCGACAGACGAAATACCTATTTCTTTATTACCCACAAGGAGCTAAACACAGAGGGGACAAACAAGGACAGACAAACGACTAAGCCGATTACATCGACCCCAGTGCGTAACTGGTACTTATTCAATCGACGCCGAAAGGATGAAAGGCAAAGTTGACCTCGGCGAAATTTGAACTTAGAACGTAGCGACAGACGAAATACCTATTTCTTTATTACCCACAAGGGGCTAAACACAGAAGGGACAAACAAGGACAGACATAGGTATTAAGTCGATTACATCGACCCTAGTGTGTAACTGGTACTTAATTTATCGACCCCGAAAGGATGAAAGGCAAAGTTGACCTCGGCGAAATTTGAACTTAGAACATAGCGACAGACGAAATACCGCTAAGCATTTCGCCCGGTGTGCTAACGTTTCTGCCAGCTCGACGCCACAATTATAAAGCCATTCTTGTTTCATCTCTTTTCCATCTTTACATAACCCCACTTCTCATCATAAAACTGATGAAGTCGGCTGCTATAGTTTCAGTTTTGAGTCAGGGTGTTCATTGCCCCCCTTTGAAATTTCTGACTTAATCTTCAATCTTAAGCCTTTGACCTTTCATGCTAAGTAAGAGTACAGTTAGTGTCTTTAATTGCGATTGTTATTGTATAATGTTCTACAATATTCCCTTTTCTGAACTTACCTTAGCTTCTCTCTCCCCTCTTTTCTCTCTCTCTCTCTCTCTCTCCTCTTTCTCTCTCTCTCTCTCTCTCTCTCTCTCTCCCTCTCTCTCTCTCTCTCTCCCCTCTCTCAGATCTTTGTGATTTTCATCACTGCCTACAATTTTGTTCCAATTGTTTTCAAATTTGGTATATAGATTAAGTTTTGTATACTGATTATGAAAATAATGTTTTAATGTTTTTCATTGTTTACTGGCTGCCCCCGAATGTCTACTAGATACTCTTTTGCTTGTTTCAGTCATTTGACTGCGGCCATGCTGGAGCACCGCCTTTTAGTCGAGCAAATCGACCCCAGGACTTATTCTTTTGTAAGCCTAGTACTTATTCTATCGGTCTCTTTTGCCGAACCGAACCGCTAAGTTACGGGGACGCAAACACACCAGCATCGGTTGTCAAGCGATGTTGGGGGGGGGAGGCAAACACAGACACTCACACACACACACACCATTCTTGCGCTAACCCATCCTAGCCCTTCCCTCCGTTCACATACTCCTACAAATCTAAACACTCAAGTCAATAGAAGTAAAACCTCTATATGTCTTTTATGCTTAGGGCTTTTCATATAAATTAAGTTGTGGCTGCAGACACAAAGGACTTGACATAAAAGAGAAGGAAAATGAGTATTTTGTGTCTCTCTCTGGTTCTACGCTTGCACTTAATGAGAAAAACATACACGTGTTCTTTGTGCGTTCGGAAATTAACCCTAACTCCACCCCCCACACACACCACTACCATTTCTATCACTTCCACCAACATAATGTACGTCTGTATATATATATATATGTATATATATATATATAATATATATTATATATATTATATATATATATATCTATATATATATACATATATATAATAATATATATATATATGTATGTATGATGTATGTATGTATGTATATATGTATGTATATATATATATATATATTATATAGATATATATATTATATATATGTATATATGTATGTATGTATGTATGTATATATTTGTGTATGTGTATACATATATACATGCACACATACATATATATATAGACACCTACGCATACATATATGTAAATATATATCTGGATGTAATGTACTATATATACATGTGTATGTATGTGTATATATGTGTGTATATGTGCATGCGTGTGTACGTATGTCTATATGACTATGTATTTGTGTGTGCGTGTGTTAGCATATATATATATATATATATACATACATATATATATATACATACATATATATATATATATATATATATATATATATATATTGGGGGGCTCCAAATTAGAGGAACAACCATTTAGCTCTTATTTACTTGGTAGTTCTTTTAAAATCAGAAAATTCTTTTAAAAGCCAAAATATTAACAAGCGCAGAAGAAAATCAATCGACAAATGAACGAAATCCGACTGAATTATTTCAAAAGCAGCAATGCTACAGCATGGTCTTGCGCTTGACGACTAAAACAAACTTAAACGAAAGAGCAAAGAGCGTCGTTTTTTTTTTTTTTTCTTGTTAGTTTTCACTTAACTAATTTCTAAGACTCGTTATTACTAACGAAGAAATGACTAGACTGCTGTGACGCTAACCGAAAGTAGCAGAAGCCATTAGCGAGAACAACCCTTCACATTAAATCCAATCGTTTTATTTTTCCATCACACTGATGTATTAGTATAATGCTCGGAAATTGAAAAAGTCTTTAACGTTTCGAGCCTATGCTCTTCCACAGAAAGGAACACAGAACGAAACAAGGAGAGGAAAATGTGTGTAGTGGCTAGCGATCTATCATGATGACAATGATGATGATGACAATGACAACAATCATGATGATGATGATAATGATGATGATGATGATGACGATGACGATGATAACAATGATGATGATGATAACAATCATGATGATGATGGTAATGATGATGATGATGATCACGATGACGATGATGATTGATGATGATGATGATGACGATGACAATGATGATGATTATGATGATGATGATGATGACGATGACAATGATGATGATTATGATGATGATGACAATGACAACAATCATGATGATGATGATAAGGTTCAACTTCAACTACTGATGATAATAACTGACATGCATCTTTTTGCCAGCATCATCCAAAATACATGTGTTGTTAGACCTCGATTTTTCAGCCTCTTTTGCTGGAGATTATTCTCTCGATGCAGTTCATCCTGTCCTATTTTACTTCGCTGACTCCTGCAAATGTCCCTCACACAGATTTACCAAAGAAACATGCTTCCAGTCGATTTCTCTCCTCTTGTCATTCTTCAGCATATTTTAACTCGAGGGAAGTAACCATTAATAGATAACGTATCTGTCATGTAGAGTTTTCCATATTTACTCAAAAAACTGCCAGCAGAGCTTTCATTCTAGACCAAGTCTACGTTTGGAACATTAGTTTTTAGGGATAAACACATTATGTTTGGCACTGGTTCAGCTTTCTGCTGCAACTGGTTTGCTCTTTGAGCTTCAGTGAACCTTTAGTTTCTTCAGCCTGATGGAATCTTTTTTCGGTTACATTTTTGTTATGTTTGAGAAATTCTTCTGCCTGCCATTGGTTCCTTTTTGGGTTTTTTTCTTTTGTATTTCTTTTCTTAATTTTCAACTTTTACACTTCAAGTTGTCACTCATACACATAAAACTTCTGTACTAGACTTCAACACATTCATGCACACACACACACACACACACACACACACACACTCTTTCTCTCTCAGATTTTCTCTTAATTTTCAGCTTTTACACTAGAAACTATCACTCACTTATAACACATAAAATGTCCATAGTTTTGTCAAAAAATGCACACTTATGTAAATACACTTCTGTACTCAACATTAACCAAGCATATACACACACACACACTCTCTCTCTCTCCCTCTCCTTCTCTTTCTCCATCTTTCCTTTCTTCCCTTTAAAAATATCTCATATCAATGCAGAGTGTGTGTGTGTGTCTTTGTGTCTGTGTTTGTGTGTCTGTGTTTGTGTGTTTGTGTTTGTCCCCTAGCATTGCTTGACAACCGATGCTGGTGTGTTTATGTCCCCGTTACTTAGCAGTTTGGCAAAAGAGACCGATAGAATAAGTACTGGGCTTACAAAAGAATAAGCCCCAGGATCGAGTTGCTCGATTAAAGGTGGTGCTCCAGCATGGCCGATGTCAAATGACTGAAACAAGTAAAAGCGTAAAGAGAGAGTAAAAGAGTATATATTGGAATGAAACCATGTTGTCTTCAAAACATATGTTGAGAGTAAAGGAATTTTGTTAACATCTTCGTTCGACTCCATTCTTTCATTTATACATATACAACACACAAAATTCTGCACATGAACCCGGAGTTTCTACCATTGGACAGGTCGCTTCAACCGTGTTTCTGACGTGAATTTGCTACCCTGGTTTCGGTTCAACGAATTTTCCATGCTGACGATAAACATAGGATAATTCATTCACCGATTTAAATATATATATATAATATATATATATATATATATATTAGATATATATATACATATATATATATGTCTGTTTGTATATATATATATATATATATATATATAACATCAAATAGCATAAATTTTAAAACTTCACTCATCAATGACAAAAAACAAAAAAAATTACAGAATGGTATGAGAAGTAAGATGAGGTTGGAGGTGGTGGTGGTGGTGGTGGTGGTGGTGGTGGTGGCGGTGGGGGTGGCAACAGCAGCAGCAGCAGCAGTGGCAGAGTAACTGTCCCTTCTATCATTTTACCTGTCTTGCAAACTCCTTTCCATGAATATGTTAATTTTATTTTGTTATTCGGAATTTTTATAGGAATCACCTGTGAGATTCACATTTAGATGCCAGGGTGATAGCACGGCAACATCTCTCTTTCTCTCTCTCTCATTATTTTTTTCTCTATATTGCTCTCTCTCTCTTTCTGTCAGTTAGTGACTATTTCGTTACAGTGCAAAGGTTAAGAGATCTGAAACAGTGATTAGTTGTATGTATGTATGTATGCCCATATATGTGTGTGTATGTATGTATGCCCATATATGTGTGTGTATGCATGCATAAAAGTGTACACATATTATGTCTATAATGTATGTATATATAATCGTATATAATGTATATGCGTGTATAAAAATGTATATATATATATATATATATATATATATGTAAAAAAATACAAACTGGGACAAGAACGCAAAACATTTAGAAGACGATACAAAATAGTCTTTTTGGTCTTATATGTAAGTATATAGATATTTGGAAACGACATGCTGTACTGCATGGCATCCGTGCCAGAAGCTCCAATACAAACATTTCAGAGTGTTTGGGTGTCAATCTGAGAACAGTGCACTCTGAGAACATGTACCGAGAGTGATAAAAATCAAGCATCCAGTCAACATCATGGGGTTTGGAGTGATCACTAGTGATGGCGACGTCATGCCTTCATTCATCTTCCCACACAGCCTCAGATTCAACATCAAGTGACCAGAGGAGGTAGTGCTGCTCTGGGTCAAGAGCGTGGCTGCTGGAAGATTCTATGTCTGGCAACAGGACTTTGCACCATGCCACACAAGCAGGAGAACCCAGTCATGGCTGTCAGATAATTTCTGCAACTACATCACCCCTAACATCTGCAACCCCCTTGATTGTTATGCGTGGGGCACAATTGAGTGAGAGACCAACAAAACTCCTTGCAATACCAAAGATGAACTGAAGACAAGGATTATGACAGCATTCACCAACTTAAACAAGGAGACCGTCCAGAACAGTTGCAGGAGATTCCGAAGTGTCTAAGGCCGTGGTTGAAGCCAGTGGCGATTTTTATTGAATAAACTTATTCTTTAGTATTTCAAGATATTTTAATGTAATTGTGGTGTAAATATATCTGTTAAAATTAGATGCCAGTGTTATTTTCATCTTTGCATAATTTAAATGACAGTTTATTCATCGCACCCTGTATATATAAATGCATATATATTACATCTATATATATATATTACATCTATATATCATCATCGTTTAACGTCCGTTCTCCATGCTAGCATGGGTTGGACGGTTCGACCGGGGATCTGGGAAGCCAGAAGGCTGCACCAGGCTCCAGTCTGATCTGGCAGTGTTTCTACAGTTGGATGCCCTTCCTAATGCCAACTACTCCATGAGTGTAGTGGGTGCTTTTTATGTGCCAGGCGAGGCTGGCAACGGCCACGATCGGATTGGTGCATTTTACGTGCCACCGGAACGGAAGCCAGTCAAGGCGGCACTGGCATCGGCCACGATTCGGATGGTGCTTTTTACATGCCACCGGCACGGAAGCCAGTCTATATATATATGTATAAATGTAAATATATTATATATATATGTGTGTGTATATATATATATATGTATATATATATATATATATATATAATATATATATATATATATATATATCTATATATATATATATATATTATGTATACATGTAATATATATATATGTGTGTACATGTGTGTGTGTGTGTGAAATGAAAGGTAGAATGTAAGAAGGAACCAAATGATAACAAAGTAGATAATTGACTGAGTGCCAGATAGTAACGTGCCTGACTATTTCGAAAAGTCAAGGCAAACGACATGTCTGTTCATCTGCTGCTTCTGTGGAAAAAGAAGAAAATAAAGCAAAAAAAAAAATGTTAAAAAGTAGAAAACACTATCGTTAGTAAAACGGCTGCTACCATTGCTGCTGCTGTGTCGTGTGAAATTAGTTTAGAAAATTCAATAACGTCAACTAAAAATTTCATGAAAACGCCTTGCAAGCATACGTATGCGTTAATGTATGTGTTGTGTAACCATGCTGTGAGTGAATGCATGTGTTGTGTGGACATGCAGTGTGTGTGTGTGTGTATGTATGTATGTGTCAGTTGCAACACTGGTTTTCCTTTTTTTTTTTTTTTTTTTTTTTGTTTAATGCCTTCTTCAAGAGGATGAACAAAACTTAGGAAGTCTAAGAATCTTTTGACTGTGCGAGTGTGCACACATGTGACAGATTGAGAGTCTAGCTAGCATGCTTGTGTCTTCTCTCTGAATAGGAGAGGAAGGACTGACACAATAACTTTGTAGGTTTTTGTGCTATTTTTTTTTTCAATCTTTATTTGTTTTTTTTACAAAATTTGATTTCCAAAGATATTTCTCAAAGAGTAAGTGCTGATGATTTTCCTTCAAGAGAGCTTGCTATACCTGTAGTTTTCAACCAGGGTCCATGCAAGCAATACAGTAAATTGAGTTCACGAGCTGCATAGTGACCTCACTAGTAGAGGTGCCATGAAAAAAAAGCATCTAGTACACTCTGTAAAATGGTTGGCATTAAGAAGGACATCCAGTCACAGAAACTGGAGCACAATGCAATCCTCAGGTTCATCAGATTCTGTCAAACCATTTATTTTTTATAATTATAATACAATTAATATATATTGATTATTCTATTATTCTTGAAATTGGCGTTATTCTTAAACCCCAAAAAACTCATTCACCAGTCAGCATCATTAGACTGTGGCCGGCATAATGGAATAGAAGCTTTATTTGCATAGTCAAAACGTTTCGCCGTAAACAAATTTTATATGTGTGTGTGTATATATATATATATATATTATTTCACGTGACCGACCAGACCATCAGATGTTGCTACACATCGCTGGTCACAATGCATTCACATTGTTTTAGCCTTCAAATGATGCCACCCCACTGGCTAGCGAGCACGCCATATATATATATATATATATATATATATATATATAAACACACATTTATATATATAGTGACGGAAAGAAAAAGCTTACGTCATTATCACGGTGGAAAACAAGCCAGGTGTTAAGGAGTGCCAAGCAGCGAAATATTGAACAAAAACCAAGCCGTCCAACTAACTGAATGGATGTGGATTTAATTATTATTTCAGTAGGTTCTCAGTGCCATGACACAGATATCTAATCTACACTGTCACCAGTTGAATGGACTGTGAACACTGAATTGCCAGCATGTACGTTTTCATTGTTCCGTTCTCCAACTAGTCTCTGGAATAATACATAGCAAGGAAATGCTTAAATACTATGATCCATCCATCCATCTATACAAACATATATCCACTTTGTATTTTCCAAGAGATTATCGTTAAGGCATAATAAATACAGAGACGTACAAAGTGCCCCATTCAAATACGTATAGAAACTGAATTCTGAGAAAAGTATTTGAACACGCATGCGCATTCTACTGCTTCGACATTGCTTTTTTTTTTTTGCTTTTTTTATGTGAGTGGTGGGGAGAGGTGACATTGATTATTATTTTCATGATTGATTGATATTGGTTTGTTTGTATAACAGCTATAACATGCAGTCTTTCAGAATTTGTGTTCGTGACAAGCAATCTTTGGAGAATTTTATTACTATGACTATGCTTTCTTCCTCCATATTCTTCTTCTTCTTCTTCTTCTTTAGATTGCTTGAGTAATCAAGTTGTTAGTGCTACTTGGCAGATAGTCAGTCATTTGAGCAATCTACAAACACTTTTTTTCTATTTATTTATCAGGAAAGTTTTCAGTTCCCTTCAATAATTATTCCACGCACGACGGTTTCGATTCCCATTTGTGGCCATTGTACTTCCTAACATACATTGATGCATTACAGC
Organism: Octopus sinensis; assembly: GCF_006345805.1. Lineage (NCBI taxonomy): Eukaryota > Metazoa > Mollusca > Cephalopoda > Octopoda > Octopodidae > Octopus > Octopus sinensis. Next base: position 2,930,225 of record NC_043021.1, read on the forward strand.
CATTGATTAAATAATTACATAAAAGAATAAAAAAAAAATATTGTTGAAATAGTCTCCGTTCTAAATTGCAAAGTTTGCAATTTTCCTTTAATTTATATCTATATATATTTTTTATTCGCTATCTCCATGATCAAAATATAACGACTTCGTATTTTCTCTTTAAACTGTTGAGAACATTTAGAAAACTTTTTTATAATGAGCAGAGTCGTCGTGGCGGCATCATAAGCCCCTGAACAAATCAACACACTCGACCAGTGGTTTTCAACCAGGGTTCCGCCAGTACAGTCCAGGGGTTCCGCAAGATGTTACAAAAACTGCTAAAATCGGCAGTAATTTTTAATTCTCCTGTGCAGACATGTGTGCATAAGACAATTAAATTATTGCACAGGGGTTCCTCGAGCCAGTGGAATGTTTCCTTGGGGTTCTGCTCCAGCAAAAAGTTTGAAAAGCACTGCACTAGACACAAGAGAGATAGATCACAATTGGGCTGCTTGGCTCGCAAGAACCCCGGGTAACTGCCCACTGTACCCATACCTTAAAATGGCACTGACTATGAAGAAAATAAAATTCTACTGTATGCCATGGTTTTATAGATATCGCTGAGGCGTTTCACTCGGCTCCTCAATCTTTCTTTCTCATTAACTTTGAAATTATACGACCGTCTGTCTGTGCAAGCAATGGATAATTATATCTAGTTTCAATTCCCGGTTGTAGTCATTTGGTTTCCATGGCATCGTTAATAAAGGCGAAATGATTGTGTGAAAAGTAAAATCGCAAGTACGTCTTGTTGCTTCGTTCACATAGTTAATGCTCTCGACTAGACAAAGTCATGAACAACATGGCTTCCAATCTCTCCCTCTCTCTCTCTCTCTCCCTCTCTCCCCTCCTCACTGTTTAACCATCACACGTTTGTCTACGAAAGAAATAGATAATGCGTTCTAACTTCAATTCCCGGTTGTAGCCATTTCGTTTGAATTGCATCGCTATTAGAAACGAAATGGGATAGATAAACCAACGAGTTTGTGAGTACAAATTTGCTGGGATATCAGACACAAACTGACATTGTGTGTGTAAGTGTATCACAATATAAGACTTATGAAGTATGTATAAATATATACTCTATCTATCTATCTATCTCCATCCGTCCATATATCGTGTGTGTATGTATGTGTGTGTGTTTGTGTGTGTGTATACATATATATATATATATATATATATATAAATGGGGGTACTTTTTGGTTATCTCACCCCCATTAAAATATTGGGTTATCTCTCCATGTTTTATGAGAAATAGTAGTACTTAGCTGGCAGAAACGTTAGCACGCCTGGCGAAATGCTGAGCGGTATTTCGTCTGCCGTTACGTTCTGAGTTCAAATTCCGCCGAGGTTGACTTTGCCTTTCATCCTTTCGGGATCGATTAAATAAGTACCAGTTACGCACTGGGGTCGATATAATCGACTTAATCCGTTTGTCTGTCCTTGTTTGTCCCTTCTGTGTTTAGCCCATTGTGCACAGAAATATGCCAAAACCAAGAAAGACCTGAGGGGAAATAAGCAGATGTTATTGCCAGAAATGTGGTGCTTACCAAATCTAAAGACTCAACTCTTTTGATGATGTGACAATGCTAGTAACAAGGATTTCTTAGATTGGTACAAAGCCAGGACTTTTGTTGTGGACAGGAATAGTCTACGATTGGCACTTGTTTTATTAGTGATGTAAAAAGACAATTGTGGTGTTTCTTTGAACACAGGATATAATGGGATGTAACTCAAATACTATTAGGTCCTGTATCATTTCTATCATTTCAACACTTTTATCATTATTTTTTAAGGTTTATTATTATTATTATTATTATTATTATTATTATTATTATTATTATTATTATGATGATTATGATTATTATTATTATCTTTTTTTTTCCTCTTCTTTCAAACTTGCTTCCATTTCTTGCCGAGTGTCTTCCCGACTCCTAGGGCAAAGAAACTCATAGTATACATTGGTAGGCCATTAAACTAAACTCGCTAGTTCGTTCATTTTTTTTTTTTTTTTTTTTTAAAGTTAAATTAAAATACATGGGTATTACAACATCTTTTAGCTGAAAGGAGAGACTCCATTATTATTATTATTATTATTATTATTATTATTATTATTACTATTACTATTACTATTACTATTATTATTATTATTATTATCATTATTATTATTATTATTATTATTATTATTATATATTTACACTAGTAAATATCACAAGATATTTTTCCTTCTGTTGAATATGTGTGCTCCCCAACTCTTATGGAGAGCAATTTACAAATATTTTAACTGTAAAAGATTAGTTTAATGAATATCATCTCTAATCATATTTTTTTCTTTTTTTTTTTAAATGAATTAATTAGAAGTCTTCTTTTCAGTTAAATAAGAGAAAGCCATTAAACTCCCTTTTTTTGTGTATCACTAACAGGAAACAAGGAAAAAAGCAATTTGCTCCCATCCAAGACAAAAAAACATATATACCTTTTAAGTTTTTTTGTTTTCCTTTTCCAACGAAACAGCTGAAGCTTGTGAAATATTTACAGAAACTAAGGACTACGGTGTGAAAATTGCTCATCGTGAAAGCAAAGATGTTTGATAGATTTTCATGATAAACGGAGAGAACAGAAGAGACCAGAAAATAAAAGGAAAAAATGAGATGCTAAGGAGAATTCTTTTTGGCTGATATTGAAGTGAATCGCTTTTGTAATACAGTCGAAACTTTCAAGAAGTAGCATATTCAACTGGGAATACCCTATTCAAGAAATTGAGGTGGATGGGTGGGTGGGTGGGTGCTGATAAGAGTGCGTATTCGGGATTTTGTGATTTTTAAATGATTTTGTTCATTCCAAGTGCAAAATACGATCTACGTGGTGTGAAAAAAATAAAATAATAATAAAGTGAAGAATCATGTTATCTCCCGTACTCTGGTGCAGGTGCATTAGATAATCGATAAGCTGTGGATAGGTGAGTCAATGTTGTTAGTTCAATTCCTAGTTGAGGTATATCAATCCATTCACTCCTGATATCCAGAAGGTGTAGTCAGTAGTCATAGAGGACCGTGTATTTGTGTTTCCAGTTTGAGCATGATGGGGTTTTATTAATAAAGTGTATGTAATATATTTTTATGCTCAGGATGCAACTGTAGCTTATTTTCAGGTTATCATCATCATCACCATAATCATCATCATCATCATCATCATCATTATCATCAACATTTAATGACTATTTTCCATGCTGGTATGGGTTGGATAACTTGACAGGAACTGGTAAGGCCAGGGTTTGAACCAGGTTCCTTGGTCTGTTTTAGCTTGGTTTCTATGGCTGGATGCCATTCCTAATGCCAACCACTTCACAGAGTGTTCTAAGTGCTTTTTATGTGGCACCGTCACTCACACTAATATTTTTCCATGGCACCTTGGTCTTAGGATCTCAATTCTGTTGTGGTGGGCAAGTCTCTCAAGAACAGCAATCTCAAGTACAACATATCTCAGTCCTTTGTCATCTCCTTCATAAGGTTCATATGAGCAAGTGTCTTCTACTGTAGCCTTGTGAGTGGATTTGGCAGATAGAAACTGAAAGAAGCGCATTGCATATATATGTGTGGGTGTGAGTGTTTCTTTGCAAATTGTAAAATTCATGTTTGCGTGATCACCTATATGTTGTAGTCTGCAATTTTTGTCATGGATAGAAGTCTGCTACAGAGATATTGAGCATGCTTTGGCAAGCTTACAGCAATGAGGGTACTGCTCATGCAAGATGTTTCTTGTGGCACGGGTGCTTCAAAAGTAGAACACTCCTGTAAGATGATGAGCGATCTGGAAGACTTTCCACAAGTGTCACCACCAGAAATGTGGTATTGTGAATTGAGAATTCATCCCTCAGGACCAGACCATCAGTTGAGAGTTCAGCATGGATCTATGCATGCTTGACAAGAAAGACAGTCCCAATAAAACCGAAAATGCATTTGGCCTAGGTGGGAATGTTGTCCTTGGTCTCCTTGATGCTGTAGGAGTATCAGACAATAAAGGTTTCAAAACATTTTTGATAATTATTTTTCACAAATATCCAACCGATGGAGAAACTTTCTGAGAAAGGAATATATGCATCAGGAACCTGCAGAGAAAATAGGATGGCTAGATATCCTTTCAAAACGAAAACTGAAATGAAAGCATGCCCCAGGGGAACAGTTGACTTCAAATATAGTCGCTGTGAAATGGAAAGATAATGACGATGTTGTTCTGCTATCAAACTTTGAAACCTATAAAATGTCCACTGTTGAGCGCTATGATAGACCTCAAAAGAAATATGTTCCAATTCCACAGCCTGAAAACATCCAAAACTACAACAAATATATGGATTTGTTGACCTTCTGGATCATAACATCGGTTCCTATGGGATTCAAATGTGGCAAAATAAATGGTGGTGGCCTATTTTTCATATTTTGTATCTGTGGCAACCCAAAATGCATGCATCTTGATGAATAGAGCAGGGCACAAAATTACATGATACAATTTCGTTGAAAACATTTCTCTAACTCTATTGGCACTCCAAAGTTTCAAGGAAAACACACATCTGCTCATTTGAAAGATGATGCAAAATATGATGGTGTTGAGCATTGGATTGAATATATCCCAAATGAAAGGAGATGCAAAGAGTGCTCTGGGAAAAGTCATTTCATATGGGAAAAATGTGATGTAGGAGTTTATCCCAAATGTTTCAAGAAGCATCATGTTCAGTAAAGCTGTAGAGTTTCATTTCAAAAGGATATATTTTACAAAATAAATTTTCAGTTTTCATTAATATCTTATTTATATGAACAGGAATAATTTTCATAATAAAGTTATGGTCAGATAGAATACTTTTTATTAGCCTCTAAATAAGTAAATTGCACAGTTAACAAGCTTATTAAAGATTCATATGCACAGTGCCTAATCTCCGTTATAACTGACAGTGATTATTTCAGGAAATATCAAACGGAGTTCAATGAATTTTTCTTTCACTTGATATTTAGGTCAACATAATAGTACCTGTGAATTTCCAGGCAATTTCATTCATTAGAAAAATTTCATCACGAATGGGTTGAGGCAGTGAGCTGTGGCAGGTAAAACACTTAGCAGCATTTTGTTCCTCTTTACATTCTGAGTTCAAATTCTGCTGAGGTCGACTTTGCCTTTCGTCCTTTCAGGGTCATTAAAATAAGCAATAAGTACCAGTTGATCACTGTGGTTACTATATATTTATTTACTACCCACAAGGGGCTAAACACAGAAGGGACAAACGGATTAAGTCGGTTACATCGACCCCAGTGCGTAACTGGTATTTAATTTATCGACCCCGAAAAAATGAAAGGCAAAGTCAACCTCGGCGGAATTTGAACTCAGAATGTAGCGGCAGATGAAATACCGCTAACCATTTCGCCTGGCATGCTAACGTTTCTGCCAGCTCGCCGCCTGTGGTTAATATAATTGACTTACCCACTCCCCTAAGATTTCTGGCCCTGTACCAAAATTTGAAATCAATAATATTCTAGTTTAAGAATGTGTGTGTGTGTGGTGCATGTATGTGTGTGTGTGAGTGTTATATATCATATACATACTTCGTTTGTGAAGGCACATGGTTCAGTGGTTAGAGCACCAGGTTCATAAACATGAGGTAGTGAGTTCGACTCCTGGACCAGGTTGTGTGTTGTGTTCTTGAGCAAGACACTTTATTTCACATTACTCCAGTTCAATCAGCTGTAGAAATGTGTTGCAATATCATTGGTGCCAAGCTGTATCGGCCTTTGCGATTCTCTTGGATAACATCAGTGGTATGGAGGGGGGAGGCTGGTATGCATGGGCGACTGCTGGTCTTCCATAAACAACCTTGCCCAGACTTATGACTCGGAGGAGAACTTTCTAGGTGCAATCCTATGGTCATTCATGGCCCTTCTTTAACTGACATGTTTATTTCTTTTGCTTTTCTTTTTTTATCATCTCTCATTTTCTAAAAAAATTATTCTTAATATTTTATTTTCAGTGATAATATTTTTATTCTTAATTATCTTAATATTTTATTTATTTTAATTATTTTAATTCATTTATTTATTTATTTTAATTACTTATTTATTTTATTAATTATTTATTTATTTTAATTATTTATTTTAATTATTTTAATTTATTTATTTTAATTATTTATTTATTTTATTAATTATTAATTATTTATTTATTATTATTATTTATTTATTTTAATTTATTTATTTTAATTATTTATTTTAATTATTCTTAATATTCTATTTCCAGTGATAAAGACTGCTCACAGCTACATATACTGGAACCAGCTTGGAAATTTCAGCGAAACCGCATGACATTCGAAGAGGTCAACAATGTGTTCCAAGCTGTCCATGGCATGAGCTGTTGTCACCATTGCATAGTATACAATAATTTCCGTATCGGTAAGAAGGTCCGCGACTTAATAATATGTGGCTTATCGTGGATCGGACATCCATTCAGGATTTCATACCAGCAAGAAGTTTTCGTTGACAGTCTTGTGACAAAAGAGAAACAATAAACACAATTTTTTGCTATTTATAACTATAGCTACCATTGATATTGTTTATTCAGCCCTTGATGGGGCAGACTTGTTATCAAAGCATCTTCGACTCCTGACCAAACCAACTTATATACACAACATGGCTTCTGCAGAGTTTTGTCTATCAAATTCATTTGTCAGCCCTGGAGGTGTCTTGTTGAAGGTGTCATACAGCTCAAGGCGGCGAGCTGGCAGAAACGTTAGCACGCCGGGCGAAATGCATAGCCGTATTTCGTCTGCCGTTACATTCTGAGTTCAAATTCCGCCAAGGTCGACTTTGCCTTTCATCCTTTCGGGGTCGATAAATTAAGTACCAGTTACGCACAGGGGTCGATGTAATTGACTTAATCCGTTTGTCTGTCCTTGTTTGTCCCCTCTGTGTTTAGCCCCTTGTGGGTAGTAAAGAAATACGTATTTCGTCTGCCGTTACGTTCTGAGTTCAAATTCCGCCGAGGTCAACTTTGCCTTTCATCCTTTCGGGGTCGATAAATTAAGTACCAATTACGCACAGGGGTCGATGTAATCGACTTAATCCGTTTGTCTGTCCTTGTTTGTCCCCTCTGTGTTTAGCCCCTTGTGGGTAGTAAGGAAATAGGTGTCATACAGGGACATGAACACACCAATACCAGTTGTCAAGCAGTGGTGGGGGACAAACACAAAGACACACACACACACAGATATATACGTATCTATACAATGGGATTCTTTCAGTTTCCATAAACCATGTCCTCTCACAAGGCTTTGGTCAGCCTGAGGCTATAGTAGAAAACACTTGCCCATGCAGTGGGACTGAACTCAGAACCATGCAGTTTGGAAGCAAGCTTCTTACGTGGCTTCTACACAGCTATGCCTGCACTTTCTTTTCTTCTTTTTTTCTTTTTTACTTGTTTCAGTCATTTGACTGTGGCCATGCTGGAGCACCGCCTTTAGTCGAGCAAATCGACCCCGGGACTTATTCTTTGTAAGCCCAGTACTTATTCTATCGGTCTCTTTTGCCGACCCGCTGAATTACGGGGACGTAAACACACCAGCATCAGTTGTCAAGCAATGCTAGGGGGGCAAACACAAACACACACACACATATATATATTTACATATATACGACAGGCTTCTTTCAGTTTCCGTCTACCAAATCCACTCACAAGGCATTGGTCGGCTTGGGGCTATAGCAGAAGACACTTGCCCAAGATGCCACGCAGTGGGACTGAACCCGGAACCATGTGGTTGGTAAGCAAGCTACTTACCACACAGCCACTCCTGCGCCTATATACCCTGCACTGATATATATATATTTTAAAAATCAATTGCAAATTTAACTTTAAAAAAAAACTGGAAGTTGATTTCCAATCAATAAAAAAAAAAATATTCCATTTTTTTTCAGTGAAATTCATTTCCAGTTTAAATTTCAATGTTATAGTCTCAACACACACACACACACTCTTTCCCACCTCCACGTCCATCACAATCCCTATAACCACAGCTCTGTTTTTGGAAAAAAAAAAAAAATTAAAGATTTATCAATTTGGAACATGCTTCATTTGGAAAAAAGAAATTAAGGAAATTTAATTATGGATCGACTCGTGCCTTGTGAGTGGAATTTCAATGACGGAAACTGCATAATGGACCCTTGTCATCTGTGTGTCTGCTACTGCCAGAAAACGAGACTGTGACTTCTCCTGTGATATTAATTTTTACTCTTGATAAATTATGACGAGCAATCAAGAACCTCAAAATGCAAGAGCTGATTCAGATTGAAATAGGTTATCAAAATAATTAATTCAAATTAATTCATAATTTTCAAAAAGTTAATACTTGGTGGTTTCATGGTAAACATAAACATCACTGCTTATACATGCATTCATCCATCCATTATATATATATATATGATAAGTCAAAAGCTCATATAATAAATGCACTAACGGAAAACAGATACAGAAGGTCACCAAATCCTCATCAGTTATCAGCCAGAGGGTCAGATGCAATTTCACACCAATCAATATATGTTATATGTATATATGCATGTGTGTATATATATATATATATATATATATATATATATATATATATATATATATATATATATATATATATATTATAATAATAATAATATAAATAATATGTATATATGTTTATATGTATATATATATGTGTGTGTGTGTGTGCATATATGGGTACAGGACGTCACCAACTGTGTAAACATCATGAAGTATGAAAACAAATGCGTTAAATATGCAAACAACGAGAGAAAAAATGTAAAACAGGACAAACAAACATGGAGAACGACCCTTCATCAGTTGTCTGCTATCTACTTCTCATTTTGAGCATTCAACGACAATATATATATTTATATGGATGGATGGATGGATGGACGGCAAGACAGATACGGAGATAGTTAGATATGCATATATATGTGCATATGTGTGTGAGAGATATATGCATGTATGTATATATGTATGTGTGAGTGTATATATATATATTCAAATATGCATATTAAGTTCGTGTATGCTTATATATATATATATATATATGCGAGCTGGCAGAAACGTTAGCGCGCCGGGCGAAATGCGTAGCCATATTTCGTCTGCCGTTACGTTCTGAGTTCAAATTCCGCCGAGGTCAACTTTGCCTTTCATCCTTTCGGGGTCGATAAATAAAGTACCAGTTTCGCACTGGGGTCGATGTAATCAACTTCTTCCGTTTGTCTGTCCTTGTTTGTCCCCTCTGTGTTTAGCCCCTTGTGGGTAGTAAAGAAATATATATATATATATCATCATCATCATCATCATCATTTATGGCATCCAGGAGTCAGCAAACTAGAGGACTGCACCAATCTCCAATGCCTTCTTTGACATGGTTTCTAAGGCTGGATGCTCTACACACACACACATATATGTATGCATGTGTATGAGTGTCTTTGCAGATATGTGTGTATGCGTATGTGTGTGTATATCAAGTTCCATACATTTGCATCAAAATGTAACAATGTAATAAATGAAAACAACAAAATAAGCACCACTTTGAATAAGTACTGATGTTGCCTGATATTACCAAGTAAAATCCTTGAAGGAACTTTGCTCCAGCATGGCCGTTGTCCAATGGTTGAAACCAATAAAAGGACAGCAGAACCTAAAAGAAAAAAAAAACAAATCCCAGAATTAGAATATTATACAGAGAGAGGAATAGCTCAGAAAAGACATTAAACTGAGAGAGAAAGAAAGAATGTGAAAGTAGAGAGGGGGAAGAGAGAGAGTTAGCATGAGAAGGGGAGGAGGATGGGGAAAGGGAGGGAGAGGAAGGGGATGGTTGGCAGAGAGAGAGAGAGAAAATATATTCTATGCATAATAAAAGTGTGATGTGTCTTAGAAGACAACTTGTAGCAATGAGGATTTGATACAGGACACGACACGCTCTTCCTCTTCATTGAAACAGACAGCTGAAGCGAAAAAAATGTTTTTTTTTGTTCTATATTGTTTGATTCGGATTATATTGGTGACAGCTGACATGAAAGGCAGACTTTGTTATCAAAATCTCCACTACTTTCCAACAAATCGAGTAACTTGTGGTATATTTATTTACAAGACAATATCAAATAGAATTATAATAAGAATTGTTTGGTGTTTTTTTTGGGGTTTTTTTTTTGGTTTTTACAACTCTTCCCATGGTTTTGCAATAACTTCAACTGCAAGATAATCCAGACAAATCCTAATCCTAATGATTACTGACTTTCCCACAGAATAAAAGTACCAGATGTTGACACACACATAAAATATAAAAATAATTTTTTCACGTCATTTGAGATGTTTTCATAAGTAAAATCATATAGGCGCAGGAGTGGTTGTGTGGTAAGTAGCTTGCTAACCAACCACATGGTTCCGGGTTCAGTCCCACTGCGTGGCATCTTGGGCAAGTGTCTTCTGCTATAGCTCCGGACCGACCAATGCCTTGTGAGTGGATTTGGTAGACAGAAACTGAAAGAAACCTGTCGTATATATGTATATATATATGTGTGTGTGTATATGTTTGTGTGTCTATGTTTGTCCCCCTAGCATTGCTTGACAACCGATGCTGGTGTGTTTACGTCCCCGTCACTTAGCGGTTCGGCAAAAGAGACCGATAGAATAAGTACTGGGCTTACAAAGAATAAGTCACGGGGTCAATTTGCTCGACTAAAAAGGCGGTGCTCCAGCATGGCCGCAGTCAAATGACTGAAACAAGTAAAAGAGTAAAATCATATACAGGTGTAGGTGTGACTGTTTGGTAAGAAGCTTGCTTCCCAACTTCATGGTCCTGGGTTCAGTCCCACTGTGTGGCATCTTGGGCAAGTGACTGCTACTATAGCCCTGGGTTGACCAAAGCTTTGTGAGTTGATTTGCTAGATGAAAATTTCCAAACACCAACCACTTGACTGTGTGGATTGGATGCACCAGCACTAGCAGAGTCATCGAGTAACTTGGAAGGAAAAAATTCTTTGAGAGGCGGTCATTGGAGCAGGTGGTCTTGTGCCAGGTGATGAGAGGTTAGAGTGTCAGAGGGGGATAAAATACACTCATATTGATATATCCTTCTTTTCTTATTCTTCCATTTTTCTCACCACCTTTGAACAAACCTACTTTCTTGTTAGCTTCTTTCATATTTTTTCCCTCGCTAACAATGGCCAGATAAAACAACAACCGCGCTGAAACCATGGAAAACAAAAATCAAGAAACAAACGAAAAGCACCAAATCACCACAACCATGTTGTTGTTGATGTTGTTGTTTTACCACATAAGACAGCAAGAGAGAAAAAGAAAGACTGAGGGGAGAAGAGTCTGAATATTTATATTTTACGTTTCTTTTTTTTTTTCTTTCTTTCTTTCTTGACGTCCCAAAAAAGGAATTTTACATGAATTATTTACTAAAGCCTTATCAATAGCAATACTTTTCTTACACTGGCTCAAGGCCATGAATTTGAGAGACAACTAGGCAAGGAGATAAGAGGGTTTTATACTGGACCGAGATTCCAACTCAGTCAAAAATGACTGCTGTGTATTTTGCCGGTCATGAAAAATGATTTTTATTTAGCAAATTTAAAAAAAACAAAACAAAAAAAAAACATTTTTACAGGAAGAAAAGAAAGAAAGAAAAAATTACAAGTATTAAAGATCAAATTACTGAGAAAAAAGAATAAAATCAACTACCTCACCAAAGAAACGAAGAAAAGGAAAAAAAAAAGGGAGTGGATTTAAGCTGCAGAAGATCGTGGGTGGAGAGGTAACAGGTTGTACATCCCAGACTAAATGGCATGATTAATTACACCTTGCAATCATGAGTGCAAAGGTGTTGTTGCAGAAAATAGCCAGTGACACTCACTGCAACAGTCACCCCACCTTGTGGGATTCATTTCTAAGGTGGGCCACAGTAAAAGGTTCGAAAACGCATGACACCTTGAAGGCAGGTGATACAAATGGATAGCAGCGGATCAGGTTCCTGTATTTAGATAATTTTTGAATAGAAAATTTCAATCATTAAACTAAGGATAGTCTCAGGTGTGTTGGTAGCAAAAGAGTTAGTACTTCTTTTACCTGTTTCAGTCATTAGTCTGCAGCCGTGAAGAATTTTTAGTCAAATGAATCAACCCACCAGTGCTTGTTTTACTGAAGCCTGGCAGTTATTTTATTTGTCACTATTGCTGAACTGCTATGTTACAAGGATGTGAACATACCACCATCAGTTGTCAAGTATTGGTGGGGGACAAACGCAGGTGCAAAGACACACACACACATACACACAACAGGCTTCTTTCAGACTCCGTCTACCAAATGCACTTACAAGGCTTTGGTCAACCCGAGGCTACAGCAGAAGACATTTTCCCAAGGTATCATGCAGTGGGATTGAACCTGGAACCATGTGGTTGGGAAGCAAACTTTTTAACCACACAGCCTTGTGAGGTTTAGCAGTAGGAAATCCATATTTCATCTAGTTGTTTAACCCTTTTGATACCAACCCACCTGGGACTCCCTAAGGTCATATGATACATGGAACCTGTTCTATAGTGATCAAAATTAGGAATCTTCCATTAAAATTTCCCATCAATTTATGTTCCAAGCATCAGCTTAAGAATAGCAGACTTAGCTTACCAAACTCTTCATTATTTTCAAAATTCATTGAAACAAAGGCAACATATTTCAACAGAAATATGGCAACAAAAGGGTTTTAAAACATCAAAGAATTAATATTCAGTCTTTTGATTGAAAATATTTTTAGTGAAATTCAATCATTTTATGTAAAGTATTATGCCTTCTCACCTTTTTATAGAAATCAATCACAAAAAATGTTCACTTTCTGGGTTGAAGACCTCATCCATCATCCAGACGAACACCACTGTCTGATAATTTTGTTGCCTTTCGCAGACAAGCAAAAGATAAAAGAGGGAGCTACACTGCAAATAAAATTCTTAAATAACGTTTGGTTGTGTCTAGGGAAAGTCATTATGCCAAAAAGTTCAACAATGTATTTTTCTGCAGAAAAAAAAATTAAATAGCAAGCATTTAAATTTGGTGAGTCTATTCTTCACCAGGTCTGACATCAAGTGATTTCTTCCAGAAAGAGAAGAATCAACATATTACTTGAGTGGTAGTCTATATATCAACTCCTACCCCAAAGAACTAAAAGCATGGACCTCAGCAGGATTTGAACTCAGCAGTATAGAGATGAATGTGCAAGACGCTCTAGCCAATGCTTTATTGATTTCCCCCAATTCCCCTTATAGTCAGTCAATTTAATCGTTTCTAGTGTATTATTAATACTTCTTTGGTCAACTCAGGAAGAATGACTAGCAAAGGTGATCATGTTGGGATTTGAACACAGAGCATAAGGTGTACTGGAATAACTGTATGCTTAAAAGAGTCTCTTCAGAAATTACATGGTTTTGAGTTCCATTCCCATTGCTCTGAATACTACCATGGGCAAGCGTCTTCTACCAGAGCATCAGGTCAACCAAAGACTTGACTTAGTTTTGGTTGTTCTTCTTCTTCTTTGTCTTCCTCTCATCTGCCTCTTCCTCTTACTTCAAATTTTGTTCCAGTTTAGTCCTGATTGATCAGAATTACAATCAAAGTTATTTCAACCATAACCATCCTGTCTTTTTATATGTCAAGGAACTATATTGTCTTCAGGTCTTTTCTTTTTTAAAGGGTGTGATTTTGAGAAAGCGTTGGCTGTGATTTGCAGCAGGCCAGCCAACCATGTAATGGCACTTTTTGGTGGCTCATAAAATTTCATGACATTTGGTAAGAGGAAACTGTCCATCATTTCTGTTCTTGGACAACAGATTTTAGTTTGCCATCAAGTTAGACACCACCACAGGGTCCCTGGTTGGCTTGATCAGATTCCAGTCTGTTGAAAGCATTTGTATCAGGTCTTGTGTATGAAGCCAACTTCCTTCCTCGCTTCCATCAGCCTTGGGTGCTCTGAAAATGGTCATGAATGTTATTTTTGATCAATAAAAAGCAAGAAATCGTTATAAACAACAGAAGAAAAAAAAAGTTGTGAGTTCAATACAAATACCAGCTTCAATACAAATGCCAACTTGACACGGATAAGACCATCAGAAGCTGCAATATGAAGAGTGTTCAAGAGAATAACAATACTACAGGGTGTCCACAAAGTCTGGGTACATGGAGTAAATAAAATCATAACATAAAGAATTAAATATAAGAAATAGGCACGCAAAAAGCACCCACTACACTCACGGAGTGGTTGGCGTTAGGAAGGGCATCCAGCTGTAGAAACACTGCCAGATCAGACTGGGCCTGGCGCAGCCTTCTGGCTTCCCAAACCCCAGTTGAACCGTCCAACCCACAGGCGTTAAACGATGATGATGATGATGATGATGATGATGAAATAATAATTTCTTAAAGTATGTGTTAATCCCCGTGTACCCAGACTTTGTGGACACCCTGTACATCGCCTGTCATTCAGGTTAACCAGGGACACATTTGGATCTTATAAATTGTTACAAAAAAAATCAAGCAAAATAACCTTGTCGGCATTATTCACTCTTATTTTTCATATTTCTGTTGAAATATACTGCTTTTGCTTCCAAACACTTTTTTAGATAACAAAGAACTTGGTAAGATAACCTTATCGTTATTGATCTGGTGCTTGGAACATTAATTAACATGAAATTTTGATGGAAAATTTATTATTTAAATCACTCTAAAACAGGAAGTCATAGAAGCAGGGACAGTCTCAGGTGGTTTGGTATCAAAAAGGTTAAGTAAATTGACTTCAGCTGAGAAGCGAAATTGATTTCCAGACATGGCTCATCTCAAGCTTACTTTGTACTCGTCACCAATCGCGGCTTAAATGATAAACCAAATCACCAAATTCCATTAGAAAAGTTCACATTGAATTATAGCTTATGAAAGATCAAACGACAACTAATGCGTGAAATTAGGGTACAGCAATAATAAAAAAGAAAAAAAAAGGAAAAACATAATCAAAGTATAAGTAAAAAAAAATATCAAAAAAAATTTTTTTTTTCTCTTTCTTAACTTTTTAATGAGTACACATCACTGCATCACTGAAGATTATCGACATGTTAATCATTCTCTATCGGGGGCCTATATATATGCACGTGTGTGTGTATATATATATATATATATATACATATATATATATATATATATATATATATATATATATACACACACACATATATATATATATATATGTATGTATGTATATATATATATGTATATATTTCAAATTACTGCAACTTAGGACTAATAGAGGTTTGTGGATGCATGCCAAATGAAGCGTGCATCGACCTTTTAGGAGATGAAGCAAATGTAGAAGGAAAAAGGAAAGGAAGGAAAAAAAAAAATGGTTCTGCCTTTGCTTTCTGAATGACATTTTAATGGTTACTGCACAAGGTGTGAGTAGTTTGGTAGAAGGTTCGACAAAAAAAATTTTTAAATAAATATGAAAAAAAAATGATACTAGAAAGCTTATGTACTTGTCTACCATAGTTACATTTGTTTGGTTACATGTGTATATACATATATATATATATGTATGTGTGTGTATACATATGTATACATGTGTGTGTATATATATATATATGTATGTATGTATGTATATATACATGCATACATAAATGCATACATACATATGTAGATACATAACTACATATGCGTATATGTGTGTGAAGTATATGTATGTATATATATATATATATGTGTGTGTGTGTGTGTGTGTATATGTGTGTGTGTGTGTGTGTGTGTGTTTATAAGGAAAAAAGTCAAGGTAGAAAATGCTAAAATAATTTTATCATAAAAAAACATTTCAGTACCAGTTTCAGTCATTGAGACTTTTTCAACTGTAATTAAATTTTGGGAAAATTAAATGTAAAGTTTTTTAAAAGAATATTTGCATAGTATTCAAATACAAGTGGCATTTTCCTTGTTTCTGCCTGTCTCTGTCTCTCTTGTGAATTCTTAGTAAGGAAGAAGAAGAAGAAGAAGAGTCACTTACTTCCCAACTGCATGGGTTTGAGTTCAATCCTACTGCATAGCACTTTGTCCAAGTGTCTTCTATAACTCTGGGCTGGCCAATGCTGTGTAAGTGGATTTGGTTGATAGAAACTGAAAGGCGCCTGTCATATATGAGTAGATATGTTTTTGTGTGTGTGTGTGTCTTCTTGGATCACAACAAAAGGGTAAAAGCTAGAAAATACAACCAAAAATACCTGTTTGTTAACAGACAGCAACAGGTAAAAGCAGAAAAACTCAACATAAACTACACATGGTTGGAGAGGACAGCAACAGACAAGTAAGCAGACTGTACAACAGTTTGGATGGTTACTATGGAAATAGGCACCAATATGCCCGTGGCTTTCAATTGGCTAAAATTACTAAAAATTTGCAAACTTTAAAACAGTGGTTCCCTAAGTGGGTGGTTCTGCTTTCTTTGGGATGGTGGAAAATTCCAAGAGAGCATTGAAGAAAAGTGGGGTGATAATGGGGTGACCAAAGGAGAGCCATAGATGTAAGAAAAACACAACAAAATGGGTTAATTATGTTAAGTTTTATTTGTGAAATACAGCTGTTTTGG
This sequence comes from Octopus sinensis, assembly GCF_006345805.1. NCBI lineage: Eukaryota > Metazoa > Mollusca > Cephalopoda > Octopoda > Octopodidae > Octopus > Octopus sinensis. Next base: position 2,946,921 of record NC_043021.1, read on the forward strand.
ATTCACTGCAGAAAGCAATCATGTTTGTGGTGGTGAGTATTGGGGTGGGGGGCTAGGGACTTGGCCTGAATGCCAACCTGAAAAAGTTTAGGAACCACTGCTTTAAAAGCTAGTAACATTTTATTTATTATTAATTTAGGGAAAAAAATAATTTCATTTCCATAATTAGCATACAAAACTACATCAATATACCAAATTTGAAATCAATTGAAACAAAATAGAAGAAATTGAAAAGTGAAGGCCAAACAGTAAAGATCCAGTTTCTGGGGATTCAAGCAAGCAAATTAGTAGATTGGCAATCCACAATAGTATTTTAAGGGTCCATGCTTAAAAAATCTGATTGAAATGGAATAGATCTACATTGGGAATATATATACATACATATATATATATATATATATATAATGTTTACGTATTTGTTTTACTTGAGGATGATATTATTTTGCCAATCAAACACACGTCCAGTTTGGACAAAGCAGAACAGGAAGAGACACATGGGATAAAGAGTCGTCGAAGAGGTCACAGGAGATGTGCCAAAAGAGCTTTGACAAAGAAACTAAAATATTAATAATAAAGCTGAAGTGAAGACTAAGTATATAGTGTATGTATTTAATTGGCAAAATAGGACCATCTCCAAGCTTAGCAATACATATATATATCGACATTCCTATAGAACAAATTCAAAAATTATCTAGTGCGCTAAAACCAGTAATTTTTCGCTTATTTATTTTATAGATTACGATTCTCAAAAAAATTTTAAAAAAGGATGATCGGGTTACTCCGCTTCCCTTCGTATATTTCCGTAATTTTTCAATTTAGTTGCAATTTTTTTCAGATTTAGTTTTAAACATTTTTTATGAACTACCTTCCAGTAACTTAATCCTATTTCTTTTTTTTTTTTTTTTTCAAATTTTCTTATTCTTTTTAAACATCGGATATCATGGTTATGTTAAAATTAAAAATTTCAGAAATTCGCTTATTTGGCAGAATTTCAATTTTTCAAAACTTTGTTCTGCTCCCCAACACTTACATTCTTTTTTTTTTTTTTTTCAAATTTGAAACTTTTTTTAATATTGCAAAATTTCTAATAATTTTCGAATAGAAAATATATCGAATACGAAAAAGTTACATGTATTTTTGCGCATCTGCTTTTTTTTCATTTTGAAAAAGAAAAAGAAATCTTTAGATGTTGAAACCTAAGATCCCCAATAAAACAGAACATTTATTTTTAACACAACTAATTCGTTACTGAATAAATTGGAGAAAGTAATCGTTCAAAATAAATGAAACAATACCTGATTTCATGCCAAATTTTGAATGATTTGTGAAATTATTTTCTTGCAATGCTTTGTTTGCAATATTCTTTTGTAGCTGCACCAAAATAATGTAGATCAATGTTTATGAACTGTCGGCGTTAATTTCAAGAACTACATTAATGCAACTAATTTTGTGTTGCAGGTACAACATCAGTTTTCTGGGACTTTATTTTCCCGAGCTGGTCACCTTGGTCAGTACACTCGAAATTAATAAGTATCAGATTTACTTAGATAATTAGATAATTAGGCAATCCATCGTTTTTGGTCTCAGAAATGTGAAACTATTTGTTCAGCAAGTTCCGTATGGAATTTTTATTTCTTTATTGTTTATTTTTTGCAACTGGACAGTGAAGAACATGGTTACACACACACACGCACACATACACACACACACACACATTCATTTTCTTTTGTTTGCATGAGCGATGGGAACAGTGGCATACATGCGCCAACATAAACTCACTCACACACATATAGATACAGATACATACATAAATATCCACGTTTTATGTTTTCACGAATTGCTTATGTTTATGTATTTTTGTGTATGTATGTGTTTATGTATGTATGTAAGTATGTATGTATATATGTATGAATGTATGTATGAATGTATGTATGAATGCATGTATGTATGTATGAATGTATGTATGAATGTATGTATGAATGCATGTATGTATGTATGTATGTATGTATGTATGTATGAATGTATGTATGCATGTATGTATGAATGTATGTATGCATGTATGTATGTATATATGTATGCATGTATGTATGTGTGTATGTATGTGTGTATGTATGTATGTATGTATGTATGTATGTATGTATGGATGTGTGTATGCATGTATGTGTGTATGTATGTGTTTATGTATGTGTGTATGTAATGTATGTATGTATATATGTATGTATGCATGTATGTGTGTATGTATGTATGTATGTATATGTGTATGCATGTATGTATGTATGTATGTATATGTGTATGTATGTATGTTTGTTTGTATGTATGTATGTATGTATGTATGTAAAGGGCTGTGTGCAAGGTGGAAAAGAAACTAAAGAAATAAAAATGTTTTACGGAGCTTGCCGAGATCAAAAACATTGATCTATTTGGATTAAACATTTCCTCAGTCTGGAATCATTTTGGTTTAGTTACTGGATTACAAGTAAAGAACATTGATTGCAGACAAACCGTTGCATTAGAACAATGGTTAACGTTTACTTTGACACCCGGCCACCAAAACTTCAAATTCAAAATTTGGCGAAAAACCAGGTATTGTTTTACCATTCATTTTATTCTGTTACAAATTAGTTTCATTAAAATTAAATGTCTTGCATTCAGGTATATTAAAATTTAATGTCTGAAGTAGATTTTTTTTTTCCTTCCCCGATTGGAAATTTATTTTAAAGTTTTGAAACAAAAATGTGTGACAGATCTTGTTAAATTTCTTTTAGCCTCTTGGTTTCAAATTTTCCCCAGATCTCTTTCAAAGGATCTTTTCCTTTTGAACGGCACTTTGTAACATAATTTCTAGGTCACTAAAAAGTTTTAAACTTCGTATACTGGTAGAATGTGTTTATAAAACATCATTTTCTCTTGGTTTTATTGAGAAAATTCTATAGTTTGTAAGATATTTCGTCTGAAAATCCGAGCATTTCGGCAATTTTAACCAATCGATTACCTCCAAACTACATTAAACAAACAAGTTACAATTTTCTCAAGAAAGCCAAGAGAAAAAAATGTTTTATTTTGACACATTCTACCAGTATACGAAGTTTTAAAATGTTTAGTTAACTAGAAATTGTCTGCCGTTCAAAAGGAAAAGATCCTTTTCAAATTTTCTGCACTGATGTAACTAACTTCTTTATTATCAATTTCTTGGAGGAAAGAGCGGTTTCTGTCGTCAGCTTACAAAACTTACGTGTTTGAAAAGAGTCTGGTGAAAGCTTGAAACAATTTAAGTGGTCAGAAGAAATTTGACAAGATCAAGTAAAAAAAAAATTAAATTTTGGAAAAGTAACGGAGAGCGAAACAAAATTTTGATAAATTGAAACTCTGCTAAATAGCAGAGTTTGTGGAAATTATATTTTTACAATATCATTATTCTTCGATGTTTAAAAGACGCAAAAATGATAGTTATAGAAAAGGGGCAAAAAAATTTGGGGGCAATGTTTTGTTTTATGATCCAAGAAGTGAAAACCCACTGATGTCGGCAGAGATTTTTAGTCATAATTACAGATGTATGCTCCCACTTTGCTTCCACTTACTTAGCAAAGATTGGTATTTTTAATGAAATTTTCTACTAAAACTGTTCTGATGGTGTACTTTACAAATCATATCAGAATTTGATGGGGAAAAATAAAAATGGCGGGGGTTGAATATCTCTCTCACCCTCAACTTTGTAGTAATGAAAGAATGCCTTTGTGGTGAATGCCTTTGTTTTTTTGGTCAGTATACAGTTTAAGCTCCAGTCAAGAAAAAAAAAACCCAGCCTACTAGGTGTAAAAATAATGTGTAGAAAGCAGATATGAAAACAAAAATTTGTGCAAACGAACGCGGGGTGAGGAGAGGACTTTCTGAAAATTCACACGAAACAATTTTTTCCCTTATAACTTTCAAGAAAATGGATATCTTTTAATGAAATTTTACAGAAACACCTTTCAAACAGAATAGATTACGATTATAAAGAAATTTGTGGGGAAAATGTTTTCTGAAAGGGTGGGGAGAGGACTGTCGGAAAGTTCACACGATGCGTTTTTTTCCCTCATAGCTTTCTGGATCTAGTTAAGCGCCCGGTCACCAAAACATGTGAATTTTCCAAAAGTCCTCTCACCCTCTTCATTTCTGCACATTTTTGTTTTCATATTCGTTTTCTACCCGTTTTTGTACACCTATTAGACTGCTCTCGTTTTGGTGACCGGTTACTTACCTATATCCTGAAAGTTATGAGGGAAAAAAACGGATCATGTAAATTTTTCGACAGTCCTATCCCCACCCCTTCGGAAAATATTTTCCTCAGAAATTTCTTTATAATCGTAATCTATGCTATTTGAAAGGTGTTTCTGTAAAATTTCGTTAATATGTATCCATTTTCCTCAAAGTTATGAGAAAAAAATCAGATCTTGTGAATTTTCTGAAAGTCCTCTCCTCATCCCCTGTTCGTTTGAGCAAATTTTTGTTTTCATATTCGTTTTCCACACATTTTTTACACCTGGTAGGCTGGGTTTTTTTTGTGTTTTTCATAACGGTATATTAACCATTTTTTTTTTTATATCTTTTGATGATATAAATTATTATGCTGAAGAAAAAAAAACTTTGGCAATCAAAAGTTGCCGCAAGCCCATGTGTAAAAAAATAAAAGTTTTTTTAGGGAAATCGACGGAAAAGTATACTAGAACCGTAAGATTGCCAAAACTTTTGAGGACTATTCCACTCTTTCTCTTCTGGAATTTATTAAATGAAGATTTTTTAAAAATCCTTTTTCTTTTACTTGTCCGGTCATTAGACTACGGCCATACTGGAGGACAGCCTTGAAAAATTTTAGTTGAACGAATCAACCCCAGGACTGATTTTTTAAAAACTTGGTACTAATTCTATTGGTCTCTCTTGCTGAACTGCTAAGTTATGAGGTCGTAAACACACACCAGTTGTCAAGCGGTGGTGAGGAACAAAAACAAAGACATACACACATAGATATGTATACATATACAACAGGCTTCTTTTAGTTTCTGTCTACCAGATCCACTCACAAGGCTTTGGTCGGCTTGAAGCTATAGTAGAAGATACTTGCCCAAGGTTCCACACAGTGAGACTGAACCCGGAACCATGTGGTTGGGAAGCAAGCTTCTTACTGCACAGCAATGAAATTTCTTACAAATACCATTCAGATGGTGTAGATTATGATTGTATCAGAATTTAAAATGGGGGGTGGGTGGGCAAACTGATTTGTTACTCATTTGACTTTGTTTCCTCATACATTTTGTGGATTTAGATTACAGTCAGGTTGGAAAAAACTACTTTTGAGGACTAGTCCACCCTTTCTTTTCTAGAATTTGTTTAATAGAGTGAAACTTTCCAGCGATACCAGCATAATTTGATCAAAGGTGAATTTCTTGGTATGGCTGTTTGATATACTACAGGTCTGAAAATTTTTTTTTTTTTTAAATATTCATTTAACAAATAATTGAAAAGACAAAGAGGGAATATGTTATCTTGCAGTGTTAAAAAAACACGGTCTCGTATTGAACTAAAATTGGTTTCCAATAATAAAAGTAAACTGCAAACCATATTTTGATAAAAATATATTAAAATTAGAATTTTAAAGAATTTTTTAGATAGTGTAGACTTTAGTAATTCCCTTCAGTAAATGTTACATTATTCTACCTAATTAATAAGCAGTTTTCTCCTAGATACACATTATTGTACACTAACAACTATTCTATACGCTTTCAGCTATTATACACAAGCTCTTTTTTAAGTAGGTTGTTTCTTTGTACTACTGTACAAATTTTATTTAAGCTGAAATTTGTTTCTTTGCATTTTCTGTTTGGAAAGCTTGATGTCCACTATTGTTATTTTCTGTGGAAAATGTATTTGTAATATCTACAAACAACTATTTCGCGAAAAACACCAGATTTGACAATTATTCAGAATCTTTTTTACAAATCTAGTTGCTATCTAGTTGCTATGCAAGTGCTGTTTCATGTGAAATGTTTAAATGCTCTATCTTCCCTTT
>NC_043021.1:2957966-2960466 GCF_006345805.1 Octopus sinensis
CCATGGAAACAGAAAAGTGGACATTAAAACAATGATGATGACAATGATGGCCTCACAAGGATGAACGGCAAAGTTGACCTTTGCAAAGTTGACCTGAGAAAATAAAGAGCCGTTACTAAAAATTCCAAATGAGTATCTGCATAGGTGTGGCTGTGTGGTTGACAAGCTTGCTTCCCAACCATGTTGTTTTGGGTTCAGTCCCACTGTGTGACACCTTGGACAGGTATCTATCTATCTACCTGTCTGTCTGTCTCTTTGTCTATCACTCTCTCTGTCTCTGTCTGTCTTTCTCTCTCTCTCTCTCTCTCTCTCTATCCGTCTATCTCTCTATCTTTCTATTTTGGTCTGTTTTGGTCTTTCTATACTGGGTGTCTTTTACATGTCACCAGCATGAGTGCCCTATTACATGTCACTGGCACAAGTGCCTTTTACATGTCATCAGTACAGGTGCCCTTCTAAGTGTCACTGGCAAGACTGCCCTTTTATGTGTCCCTGGCATGAGTGTTCTTTTACATGTCACCAGCACAGGTGCCCCTTATGTGTGCCTTTCACCTGCTACTGGTAAACAAGCATCATCACCATACAAGTGAGGTTGTTCATATCCATTCATATCCAGTCACCTGTGGAAAACATGTCTAGCTATGGCAAAATATTACCTTGTTGGAGAAACAGGTAAAGGTTGGTGACAGGAAGGGCATGCATCCTTAGAAAATCTACCTCAGTGAATTCCGTATGAGTCAAGCAAGCATGGAAAAGTGGACGGTAAATGTTGATGATGTTGCCGACGACGATGATGATGAGTTTGTCCAATATTCGAACAATTCGTCCAATCAACAGCTCTTTTCCTCTTCATAATAAAATCCCCATTAATGTAGGAGAATAATGTGCTCTGATGGAACTCTCTTGCAGAGTTTTCTTAAATTGGACAAGATTAGGGGGAATAAGAGGTTGTCAAATGTAGTTGTTAAGTTGCGGAACATGAAAGCGATTCGTTCTTAGTCAAGTAGACTTAGAGTGCACTCGACATAAGAGAATGAATGTTAACAGTGAGGACAGAAGTTGATAATGGTAATGCATAATAAAATTGAATGAAATGCAGTGTGTCTGATGAAGTTTGTTGTACAGTAATTAACGAGGTGGTTTGTGTTTGAAAAGTAGAAGTAGGCCAACTGGAAATATTTCCAGATTTCAATCAATTTCCCATCTACTGAATAACACAGCATAAAAGAGGATACGCACACATATATATATAATATATATATATTATATATAATATATATATATATATATACACACACATACACATACATACATATATAAATATATGTATATGTGAGTCCATGTGTGATTGAGAGTGTGTGTGTGTGTGTATATATTATATATATATATATATATATCATGCACACAATATATATACCCACATACATACACACATACATATAGCTGTATATATTATACATATCAATATATTTAGTAATACACACATGTATACATAAATACATCTATCTATCTATATATCTATCTATCTACCTATCTATCTATCTATCTATCTATCTATCTATCTATCTATCTATCTATATATCTATCTATCTATCTATCTATCTATCTATCTATCTATCTATCTATCTATCTATCTTTCTATCTATCTATCTATCTGTATGTATTTATATATATATATATGTGTGTTACGCAACACACACACACACACACGCACAGAGACACGGGTGCAGGTGTAGCTGTATGGTTAAGAAGTTTGCTTCCCAGCCACATGGTTTTGGGTTCAATCTCACTTCATGGCATCTTAAGCAAATGTATTCTACTATAGCCCCGGGCCAACCAAAACCTTGTGAGTGGGTTTGGTAGTACTCTTTTACTTGTTTCAGTCATTTGACTGTGGCCATGCTGGGGCACTGCCTTTAATCGAGCAACTCGACCCCGGACTTATTCTTTTGTAAGCCATTACTTATTCTATCGTCTCTTTTGCCGAACCGCTAAGTAACGGGGACATAAACACACCAGCAATCGGTTGTCCAGCAATGCTAGGGGACAACACAGACACACAAAGACACACACGCATATATATATATACATATATACGACGGCTTCTTTCGTTTCTGTCTACCAAATCCACTCACAACGCGGTCGGCCCAGGCTATAGTAGAAGACACTTGCCCGGGGTGCCACGCAGTGGGACTGAACCCGGACCATGTGGTTGGTAAACAAGCTACTTACCACACAGCCACTCCTGAGTAGGTGGAAACTGAATGTAACTTGTCGTATGTGTGTGTTTGTGTCTTGTCCTGGCATCACACAATGGTTGTAAATGAGTGTAGCTGTTATACAAGCAGTGTCGTTTGTTTCATTTGCAGGAACATGTCTGACCATGAGGAAGTATTATGTTGCTTGGAAACAGATGGGGGTTGGTGGCAGGAAGGACATTCAACCTTAGAAAACCTGCCTCAATAAACTCTGTCTGACCCATGCAAGCATAGAAAAGTGC
>NC_043021.1:2964619-2974619 GCF_006345805.1 Octopus sinensis
TACTGTTTTGCCAATTTTTACCACCACTGAAACAAAGGAGCAGCATGCTTCCATGAAATTCTGTTTTCTCTTGGGGAAACCAGTGGCTGAAAAAGTCGTCATGCTTCAAACAGCTTACAAGGATGCTGCCATGAGCAAAGCACAAGTTTATGAGTGGTTTCCACACTTTAGGAATGGTCAGTTGTCACTTGAAGACCAGCATTGTTTAGGACGACTGACAACCTCCTGAATGAATGAAAACATCATGAAAATTCAGAAACTAATTTTGGAGGACCATCACCAAAGAATTGACGAACTTGTTAATATGACTGGTGTATCCTGGAGCTCCTGGAGCTCCTGGAAACGAATTTTGGGTGAGGAATTGCAAATGGAAAGAGTTGCAGCAAAATTTGTACCTTGCTTGATCACGGAAGATCAAAAGCAGTCACAGCTGAATGCGTGTCATGAACTGAAAGAAAAGCTGGAAGTTGATTTGGACCTTTTTTCAAAGGTCACCACTGGTGACGAAAGGCAGTGCTATAGAATTTGCGTATGCAGATGAGGTGAAGGAAAAATGATGGAGGTGTTAAAAGACATCACTTCACAAGAGTTCCAGCACTGCATTGAATGGTGGAAAATGCACCTGGACTGGTGCATTGCTTCAATTGGAGAATTCTTTGAATGTGATAAGAGTGTAAACATATAAAACTAATGAAATAATATTGCAAAATTCTGGTTTCTTTCGGGTACCCCCCTCGTACATAGTTTAATTATTTCCTTGTGTGGAGCTGTGACTCAGCTGGTGGTTGTTAGTTTTATATTGCTTTCTGATTTATTCCACTGTTAGTTTGTTTGCATATCTATCCCTCCATCCATACATCTACCTGTTTATATAGCTACCCATTTACCTAGGTAAATAAATAGATTGACAGACAGGTAGATACACAGACAATTATGCATCGGCGAGCTGGCAGAAAAGTTAACACGCCGGGCGAAATGCGTAGCCGTATTTCATCTGCCGTTACGTTCTGAGTTCAAATTCCACCGAGGTTGACTTTGCCTTTCATCCTTTTGGGGTCAATTAAATAAGTACCAGTTATGCACTGGGGTCGATATAATCGACTTAATTCCTTTGTATGTCCTTGTTTGTCCTCTCTGTGTTTAGCCCCTTGTGGGTAGTAAACAAATAGATACATAGACAATTATAACTGCATGTGTTTTTAACAAATTCCTAGATAACAATCAGTTGTGAATTGAGCTAATAAGCTAGCTATGTAGCTATGTAGCTATCTGTCTATATGTAAAGTTGGCACTAGCATGCCTTATATCTTAAACTAGGAGATATTAATTAAAATTATATCTTGAGTGATGAGAACGAATCATTATATTAATTTCTAATTCTGCTCCCAAAAAGCTAAAAACAAAAGCAAAAACAAAAAAAAAAACAACATTTAAGTGTTAACTAATTATAATTGAAATTAATTAAATATGAAATGTGCAATGGGGGAGAGTTAGTTTGATAATTAGCAGTTTCGATGACAATTCTAGGGAGGTTTTGGTTGAATTGGACCTCCTTAGCAAACTGAAAACTTGCCCAGAGTCAGGATCACACTCGTTACAGAAAAGGCTCATTCTGTTCCTGCTTCACTATTTAATTAATATTAATTAAAACTTCAGTATTGTCTCCCTTGTCTCTCTTCATCAAAATTAGTCATTAAGATAATTAGCAAAATTTTCTCATCATTAAGGGTGAAAATTTTAATAAACTGAAAATTTTTGGCTGACTATGTTAATTATATCTGTGAGATAGATAAGTAGATAGGTGAGTGGGTAGATAGGTGGGTGGGTAGATAGGTGGGTGGGTAGATAGGTGGGTGCCGGCTTAGCTTTGTGATAAGAAATTTGCTTCCCAACCACCTGGTTTAAGGTTCAGTTCCACTGTACAGCACCTTAAACAAATGTCTTTTACTATAGCTCTGGGTCAGCCAAAACATTGTGAGTGGATTTGGTGGATAGAATCTGAAAGAAATGAAGGTGGCGAGCTGAGTTCAAATTCCACTGTGGTCAACTTTGCTTTTCATCCTTTCGAGGTCGATTAAATAGGTACCAGTTACGCACTGGGGTCGATATAATAATACATACATATACATACATACACACTCACACCCATACCCACAACAGGTTTCCACTTGGTTTCCATTGACCAAATCAGCCACAAAGCATTGGTTGACCCAGAGCTGTTGTAGAAGACACTTGCTCAAGGTGCCATGCAGTGGGACTGAACCTGATACCGCATGATTGCAAAGTGAGCTCCTTAACCACACAGCCATGTCTGCATAAATAAGAAGCAATTGATGAAGCAGAGTGAGGCACAATATTCTCATTGTTTATTGAGGTTTATTGTGATATTTGTCAGTTTTGGTTGCTGCTAGATTGCTAGATTGGTTGTTGGTTCATTAGGAAGTCTGACATGTTGATGGCTAGCTAGCTTGCTATAGCTAGCTACCTCAATTTGAAAACTAAATAGTTCTGCTTATCTCCGCAGCTAGCAAAGCTAAACTAGTCGCTCCTTCACTATTTTTCATGCTGAGCAAGGAGCCTATATATCATTGCTCAACTTGCTATAAATAACAACCAAATATGTGTTTTGTTAGTTTTGGTTTTTTTAAAGATCATACCCTACTTACTGTCTGACAAACAAAAAAAAAAAGAAACCCTGATAAAATGACAAATAAGAGAATGAAATTAAGGATATATGAAAATACTAATTGATCAGAGATGGAATTTCTGAGGGGTTTTTTCTTTTTTTTTTTTGATCTGGGGGCTAAACAACAATAACAACAGCAGCAGCAAATCACTATTTCTTTGTTTATGTCTCTGGTTTCTCTATCTTAAGAGTTTATCTTTTAATCTGTCTAAATATAGATTTCCTTGTCTACCTCTGTCTGTCACTCTATCTCTCTTCCTTTCCCCTTCCTCCCTTTCTCTGTCACACTCACCCTCCTTCGCTCTTTCATCCTCGTTCTCTTTCTGTCCTCTCTCTTTCTCCTTTCTCACTTCTTTTTTCTCTCTTTCTCCCTGTCTTTCTGTCTCCCTCCTTCACACTTTCTCCTCTCTCTCTCTCTCTCTCTTCCTCCCTTTCTCTTTTTCACTCTTTCTCAGTCCCCTTTTCTCTCTCTCTCTCTCTCTCTCTTCCTCCCTTTCTCTTTTTCACTCTTTCTCAGTCCCTTTCTCTCTCTCTCTCTCTCTCTCTCTCTCTCTTCCTCTCTTTCTCTTTTTCACTCTTTCTCAGTCCCTTTTTTTTTCTCTCTCTCTCCTTCACTCCTTCACTATTTTTCCCTCACTCTTTCTGTCTCTCCCACTCTCCTTCCCTTTCTCCCTCCCCTCAAATATATTTTCTAAAATTTGAGACACTGGACTTAGGGTTTTCTCTGGGCTGAACCAACAGGTAACAATAAAAAAAATACCTTTATTGCCAAATCAAATCCATTTCCAGGATGGCTGCTTCCACACCTTAAGTATTTTACCATTAATTTCTAGGAGTGTCTTGAAATTAAGTCAAATCAGATCATGACATAAGTATACCCATGTGGTTAAGAAGCTCACTTTCTAACCATGTTGTCTCCGGTTCAATCCCACTGCTTGGTATCGTGGGCAAGTGTCTTTAATAGCCCCAGGTCAACTAATAGCTTGTGAATGAATTTGATAGACAGAAACTGTGTGGTAAGAAGCTTGCTTCCCAACCACATGGTTCCAAGTTCAGTCCCACTGCGTGGCACCTTGGGTAAGTGTCTTCTACTATAGCCTTGGGCCAACCAAAGTCTTGTGAGTGGATTTGGTTGATGATGATATATATGCATGTGTAAATGTGCACATGTGTGTGTGTGTGTGTGTGTTTGTGTATCTCTTTACTCTTTTACTCTTTTACTTGTTTCAGTCATTTGACGGCGGCCATGCTGGAGCACCGCCTTTAGTCAAGCAACTCAACCCCGGGACTTATTCTTTTGCTGAACCGCTAAGTAGCGAGGACATAAACACACCAGCATCGGTTGTCAAGCAATGCTAGGGGGACAAACACAGACACACAAACACACACACGCATATATATATATACATATATACGACGGGCTTCTTTCAGTTTCCATCTACTAAATCCACTCACAAGGCTTTGGTCGGCCCGAGGCTATAGTAGAAGACACTTACCCAAAGTGCCACGCAGTGGGACTGAACCCGGAACCATGTGGTTGGTAAACAAGCTACTTACCACACAGCCACTCCTCTATAAACATAACAGGGCCAGATACATGTATATAATTTCACCAACACAGAAACACATTGCATGTGCATGAGTAAACTAAGTGCAGTGGGAACGAAAACAAAATATGAGATGTGAACTAGTAAATGAAACGACTTAAAATGGGAGGTGGTGGTGGTGGTGGGAGGAATGAAAGCAAAACTCTTTTGACAAATGTTTACACAAAAAGACTGGGGGGGAACAATAACAACTGCGCATTACATAACAAGAAGGCAAAAACATACAATAAAATAGTGTAAACATAATACAAATGAAAATACAACTATTTGTCAGGCATCAGTTAAATAAGGGGTTTTAGATGTCTGTCTTTTACTCTTTACTCTTTTACTTGTTTCAGTCATTTGACTGCGGCCATGCTGGAGCACCGCCTTTAGTCGAGCAAATCGACCCCGGGACTTATTCTTTGTAAGCCCAGTACTTATTCTATCGGTCTCTTTTGCCGAACCGCTAAGTGACGGGGATGTAAACACACCAGCATCGGTTGTCAAGCAATGCTAGGGGGACAAACACAGACCACACAAACACACACATACATATATATATACATATATACGACGGCTTCTTTCAGTTTCCGTCTACCAATCCACTCGCAAGGCATTGGTCAGCCCGGGGCTATAGCAGAAGACACTTGCCCAAAATGCACGCAGTGGGACTGAACCAGAACCATGTGGTTGGTTAGCAAGCTACTTACACACAGCCACTCCTGTGTATATACTATATGTAGATCTTTACAATTACTGAGTATATGTGTGCATCAGGAGTGGCTGTGTGGTAAGTAGCTTGCTTACCAACCACATGTTTCCAGGTTCAGTCCCACTGCGTGGCATCTTGGGCAAGTGTCTTCTGCTATAGCCCCGGGCCGACCAATGCCTTGTGAGTGAATTTGGTAGACGGAATCTGAAAGAAGCCAGTCGTATATATGTATATTTATGTATATGTATGTGTGTGTTTGTGTGTGTGTGTGTTTGTGTTCTATGTTTGTCCCCCTAGCATTGCTTGACAACCGATGCTGGTGTGTTTACGTCCCCGTCACTTAGCGGTTCGGCAAAGTAGACCGATAGAATAGTACTGGGCTTACAAAGAATAGTCCCGGGTTCGATTTGCTCGACAAATATAGACACTCACACACACATGTTCTTTTATTCTTTTACTTTCAGTCATTTGACTGTAGCTATACTAGAGCACCACCTTCAGGGGTTTTAATCAGACAAATCGACCCCAGGACTTATTTTTTAAGCCTAGTATTTATTCTATCAGTCTCATTTGCTGGACTGCTAAGTTACAGGGATGTAAACACATCAACATCAGTTGTCAAATGGTAATGGAGGAGCAAAGACACACACACACAAACATATACATACATAATATATATATATATATATACACATATGTGGAGGCGCAATGGCCCAGTGGTTAGGGCAGCGGACTCGCGGTCGTAGGATCGCGGTTTCAATTCCCAGACCGGGCGTTGTGAGTGTTTATTGAGCGAAAACACCTAAAGCTCCACGAGGCTCTGGCAGAGGGTGGTGGCGATCCCTGCTGTACTCTTTCGCCGCAACTTTCTCTCACTCTTTCTTCTGTTGGCCTGCTTGCTTAGCCAGTGGGGTGGCATCATTTGAAGGCTAAAAAACAATGCGAAGCACATTGTGACGTAGCAACATCAGATGTAGCAACATCTGATAGCCTGGTCGGTCACGGTGATCATGGTGATATATACATATAAATATAAATAATATATAAATAATATATACATATAAATAATATATATATATAGTTAATCCAAACATGAAAGCACAAAAAAAAACACAAGGACGTGGAACAAATATAGTATTATTGGACGCTCAGGAAAGAAGGAGGGTTTAACATTTCGAGCGGAGCTCTTCGTCGGAAACATAGGAGAAGGAAAGATCCAGAGAAGGGAAGACAGAGGAAAAAAAATCACCAACGGTACTACTCACGGAGTGGTTGGTGTTAGGAAGGGCATCTAGCTGTAGAAACTGCCAGATCAGGCTGGAGTCTGGTGCAGCCTCCTGGCTTCCCAGACCCTAGATGATGGAGGGATTGAGGGAGAGGTTTTGGAAAAGGAAGGAAGTATTTGAAAGCAAGTGTTTGAAGGTAAATGTTGGGAAGACAAAGGTGATGGTGAGCAGGGTGGAAGGAGAAGTGTTAGTGTATAAGGTGGATCTATGTTGTGTATGCTCTGTTGTGCATGAGATGTGAAAAATGGATTTATGGTGGGCGTACGAAAATGAAGAAGGTGACCCAAAGACTGGCAAGAGAGTTTGTTTGTGGAAGATGTGAGAAAGGAGCTGGAGGGCTGGTGGAGTCAGTGGAAACACTATGTGACAAGGTGGAGCTGGTGAGAGGGTTTTGTTATTTGGGAGATAGGGTGGATGTGAAGCAGCTGTGACAGCTGGGTGAAGTTCATGGAATGTGGAGGGTTATTGTATGGGAAAAGGTCCTCACTGAAGACGAAAGGGAAGGTTTTTAGGAGTTGTTTGAGAGCTGCAATGCTGTATGGGAGTGAGACATGGTGTCCGAGAGAGAGAGAGAAATGGCAATTTTGAGTAGGACTGAGGGAGCAATAGTGAGAGAAATGTGTGGCTGTTTGATAAAAGAAGGACTGAGGACTTGATGGGGATGCTGGGGTTGGAGAAATCTGTGGAATGGCTGGCAAAGGCAAATGGAGTGCGGTAGTATAGGCATGTATTGAGGAGGGATGAGGAGTATGTTCTGAAGAGGGTGCTAGAGTTTGAGGTAAATGGATAGCAAAAGCGAGGTAGACTGAAGAAAATGTGAAGGGGACAGGTGGGGGAGGAGATTGGGAGGGTTGGCTTGAGAAGGGTGGACGCCCAAAACCAGGCAAGATGGCGAGATGGTGTGAGGTCAGCTGCTATGGCATTGAGGTAGATCTGGCCACCCCCCATTAATGGGGACAAAACCCAGATTCAAAATGATGGATGATGATGATGATGATAGCACACACACATACACACACACGTGCGCACACACACACACACACACATACACACACACACATACACACACAAACACACACATACACACATACACACGCATACACACACATACACACACACATACACACATACACACACACACACATACACACACACACTCACGCACACACACATACACACATAATAGAAGTAAGCAGGGCTATGTTTAAGAAGTTCACTTAAGGGAGGACGCCGAAAACCAGGCAAGATGACGAGATGGTGTGAGGTCGGCTGCTATGGCTCTGAGGTAGATCCGGCCACCCCAGTTAATGGGGACAAAACCCGGATTCAAAATGATGGATGATGATGGCGATGATACACACACACACACATACACACACACACACACACACACACACACACACACACACACACCACATGCACACATAATAGAAGAAAGCAGGGCTATGTTTAAGAAGTTCCCTTCTCAACCATGTGATTGATTTCCGGTTTAATTCCATTTTGTCCAATTTTTTTTTTCAATACTCAAATGGATTAGATAAACATATTATTAGGGGATTTAAGGCGTTGTTTTACAACTGGAAACCCTTCCTGTCGCTAACCCTTATCTGAATATCAAGCAAGAGCTCTGGCATTCCATGTGTCTCCAAAAGTGCAAAGCTCTGCTAATAATTCGTTGACGTGAAGTGACAGTAGCATCATTGATTTTCAGACAAGTGCAAACGTAGACAAACACACAGACACACACACACACACATGCAGATACTCACGCACACGGGTGTATGTGTATGCATAGGAGTGTGTGTGTGTGTATGTATACATGATGTGCTTCAGTCAGCCTAGGGTTGAAGACACCTCCGCATAGTGTCACACGGTGGAATTGAACCTTGAGACATGTGACTGGGAATAGGGACTTCTTAAGCACACAGCCAAGGCTGTATAGCCCTAGGAAGCATCGAACGCCTCCTGATAGCTTTGACACATTTTTTCCCTGTGTCCTTATATAGATATACGAAGGGGAGACAAACACCCCCGGCTGCCGGAACTACATCTAGGGACACCGTGTTTCAGGATCATTGTCCTTCATCGGCCTAGAGTAGCAGACACCGGTCAGCTTCCTAGGGCTATACAGTGGTGGTGTACCCCCTACTGTCACGTTCTTGTTAGATTGACAGTATACAACCATTCTATATATATATATATATATATATATACACATGTACATATATTCACTATGTGTGTATGATTATTTTACATTAGCCAGCAGACTCTGTTAATATAAGATGAGACAGCTGTATATCGGGTGTGTTTTTAACATACTGTTATGCACACACACACACACACACACACACATGCACACACCACACATGCACTTACACACAAGCACATGCGAATTCATGTACACTTATGCAAATTGCAGCTATGTAACTTATTGATCCGGGTCTTCTCTCTCTCTCTCTCTCTCTCCTCTCTCTTCCTCTCTCTCTCTCTCTCTCTCTCTCTCTCTCTCTCTCTCCTCTCTCTGAACAGTGGGAAAATTATGATATCACAGCAGTGATGCTGTCTTTGTATAGCCGCTCGGTTTGCTAGAAACAGCAATGAAATCTCCATCAAACCACACCTACTGTCTTTAAAAAAAAAAAAAAGGGAAGGATATATTTTTGGTAATTAAATCCTAGATTAACAATGTTTAGAAAATGTTGGTGTGGGCATGACTGGAGTGTCTTTGATCTTAAATCTGCTTGATCATACTTGACCCAAAATCGGTCAATCAATCGATCACTCACTCAGTCCAGCCAACGGCCTGTTTGTCCAGCTGTCTATGTCTGTCTGTTTGTCTATCCATCTATGTCTATCGATCTATCTATCTTTCTATCTGTATGTCTGTCTGTCTGTCAGGCAGTCTATCTGTCTGTCTGTTTGCCTGTCTATCTATATATATATGTCTGTCTGGCAATCTGTCCATCTGTCTGAGAGTCTGTCTGTCTGTCCATCTATTTGTCTATCTGTCTGCCTATCTGTCAATCTATCTGTCTGCTTGTCTATCTATCTATCTATCTATCTGTCTATCTACCTGTCTATCTATCCATCTGTCTGTCTATCTATCTATCTATCTATCTATCTATCTATCTATCTATTTATCTATCTATCTATCTATCTATCTATCTATCTATCTATCTATCTATCTATCTATCTATCTATCTATCTATCTATCTACCTTTCTATCTATCTGTCTGTTTGTTCATCTATCTATCTGTCTATCTATTTCTCTGTCAGTCTGTCATGTAGCTGTAATATAACTGAAAGATAATACATTTCTGTATTGAGTTCTCTTTAAAATTATTCTGATATGTGAGTGTGTGTGTTTGTTTAAAGGTGTGTGTGTGTGTGTGTGTGTGTGTGTGTGCATTTCAAAAATCTATCTCAATAAAAACTCTGACCCATGTGAGCATGGGAAAGTGGATGTTAAACCAGTAATGAAGATGATGATGTAATTAATGAAAATCACTTGATATCACCAAGGGCAGAAATATTCTCCCCACTTTAACCATCGTATGATAGGTAATACTCAATATATAGTAACCAAAACAGATAAATAAATTTTATATGAAAAGAGTTATAACCCTTGAGGGGGTGGACAAACAACAAGTGCGGGTAGCACACTGCCAATTATGTTCATAGAGTTTAAGGTTTTGGCAACTGTGCATGTATTATTAGCAGAAAAAGC
>NC_043021.1:2979619-2992119 GCF_006345805.1 Octopus sinensis
CACTACCACATCACTGCTACCTTCACCACCACCACCACCACCACCACTGCTTCTAAAATCACTACTAAGTTTGAATCAACAAGGGAGCTTTGGCTGCTATTTGTAGCAGATCTAATGATCTGCTACAAATAGCAGCCAAAGTCTTCTTCAAATCATCCGACTATCTTAAAATATACAATTTTTGAAGCAAAGGTTGAATGCTTGTGTTTGGAATACCTTTGATCATAGGCTAGCTCATTCAGAGCTGACCAAGGGTTATATAAGCTATACGTCATCAATAGCAGCAGTGTTACCATGACCATCACCAACAACAACTTCCCATCACCACTATCAATAAAAGGCTACATGGTTCGGATGGAGTTTATTCTCTCTTTTACTCTTTTACTTGTTTCAGTCATTTGACTGCGGCCATGCTGGAGCACCACCTTTAGTCGAGCAAATCGACCCTGGGACTTATTCTTTGTAAGCCCAGTACTTATTCTATCGGTCTCTTTTGCCGAACCGCTAAGTGACGGGGACGTAAACACACCAGCATCGGTTGTCAAGCAATGCTAGGGGGACAAACACAGACACAAACACACACCCATATATACATACATATATACGACAGGTTTCTTTCAGTTTCCGTCTACCAAATCCACTCACAAGGCATTGGTCAGCCCGGGGCTATAGTAGAAGACACTTGCCCAAGATGCCACGCAGTGGGACTGAACCCGGAACCATGTGGTTGGTTAGCAAGCTACTTACCACACAGCCACTCCTGCGCCTATTGATGCAGATTTTCTGCAGATGCATGATGCTCTTGAAGGTGCATGGCTCGGCGGTTAGGGCATTGGGCACACAATCATATAGTAGTGAGTTTGATTCCCTAACTGGGCTTTGTATTGAGTCCTTGAGCAAGACACTTTATTTCATGTTGCTCCAGTTTACTCAGCCGTAGAAATGAGTTGTGACGTCACTGGTGCCAAGCTGTATCAGCCTTTGCCTTTCCCTTGGATAACATTGATGGTGAAGAAAGGGGAGTCTGCTATGCATGATTGAAGGGGTCTTTACCCTTTATCCTATATACATATAATGGCATGGAGAGGAGAGGCTGGTGTGCAAGGGCAACTGCTGGTCTTTTACCTGTAAGTGAACACACCAACACCATATATACATGGTAGGCCTCCTTCTGTTTCCGTCGACCAAATCAACTCAAAAGGCTTTGGTCAGCCTGAGGCTATAGTAGAAGAAACTTGCCCAAGGTACCACATAGTGGGACTGAAACCACAACCATGTGGGTAGGAAGCACACTTCTTACCACACAGCCATGCCTGGTTTACAAAATATATATACATGATCTTGTTATGCTTGTATTAAGGGTCCCATTTATAGGGAAAAGATGGGATGATCACAGCTGGAATGCTTTTGATCATAGGCCTGCTTAATCAGGGCTGGCTTGAGGTTAACAGCACCAGCAACAGCAGCAGTAACCTCAAAAGCCATGTGCCAACAAGGTGTCTCTCAATGTTGCTGTCAACCTGCTAGAAATAGCAGCCAAATCTCCTTTAAATTACACTGTACCTATTTCTTTACTACCCACAAGGGGCTAAACACAGAGAGGACAAACAAGGATAAATGGATTAAGTCGATTATATCAACCCCAGTGCGTAACTGGTACTTATTTAATCGACCCCGAAAGGATGAAAAGTAAAGTCGACCTCGGCGGAATTTGAACTCAGAACGTAGCGACAGACGAAATACCTATTTCTTAATTACCCACAAGGGGCTAAACACAGAGAGGACAAACAAGGACAGACATAGGCATTAAGTCGATTACATCGACCCCAGTGCGTAACTGGTAGTTAATTTATCGACCCCGAAAGGATGAAAAGTAAAGTCGACCTGGGCGGAATTTGAACTCAGAACGTAGCGGCAGACGAAATACCTATTTCTTTATTACCCACAAGGGGCTAAACATGGAGGAGACAAACATGGACAGACATAGGTATTAAGTCGATTATATCGACCCCAGTGGGTAAATGGTACTTAATTTATCGACCCCGAAAGGATGAAAGGCAAAGTTGACCTCGGCGGAATTTGAACTCAGAACGTAACGACAGACGAAATACCGCTAAGCATTTCACCCGACGTGCTAACTATTCTGCCAGCTCGCTGCCTTAAATTACACTGTACCATCTTGCAAACACACGCACACACACACACACTCTCTCTCTCTCTCTCTCTCTGTCATACACACTTACACGTACACACATGTTGGACAACTGTCGTAAGAGAGGATGGATAAGGCTGGGACCAGAGTCATTTGTCTTTTGATCAAAAGTCTGCTCCAACAACAAGAACAGGCAAAATGACATCAAGTGGATTTTTTTTTGTTTTTTGTTTCTCCTTGATCTCCTCAAATAGCAACAACAACTGTTGGAGTCTCCATCAATCACAGAGTGATGAACATCCTGTTGTTTGACTAACCAATTCTTACTCATGAAATTAATACGAAGGCAGCTGAGCATTCTCTTGACACATGTAATCTTGATGCAGAGCAATAGTTAAGGCTGAATCAGTAGGACATGATGTGATGGGGCAAGACATTATATATATATATATATATATATATATATATATATACACACACACACACACACATATATATATATATATGTATATGTAAAAAAAAAAAACTGAGACAAGAACGCAAAACATTTAGAAGACGATACAAAAAACACGAACAGGACATTCGGAACCTTCAATCTTCAGTCAAGAACCGGATCATCCTAGCAATTTCGGCTGATTAATCTTATTGCGAGGATGATCCAGTTCTTGACTGAAGATTGAAGGCTTCGAATGTCCCGTCCGTGTTTTTAGTACCGTCTCCTATATGTTTTGCGTTCTTGTCCCAGTTTGTTTTCTTTACATATACATATGTATATATACATAGCGGCGCCCGTACCCTTTTTGGTCTTGTAAATAAGTACATATTTCTATATATATATATATATATTATTATTATTATTATTATTATTATTATTATTATTATTATATTATTATTATTATTATTATATTATTATTATTATTATTATTTAAAACAGTGCCATGGCGAGGTGGCAAAATCATTAGCATGCTGGGTAAGATGCTTAGCAGCATTTTGTCCATCTTCGTGTTCTGAGTTCAAATTCTGCCAAGGTCGACTTTGCTTTTTTTTCCTTTCAGGGTCAATAAATTGAGTACCAGTGAAACACTGGGATCGATGTAATCAACTAGTCCCCTCCCAACAAATATTTCAGACCTTGCGCCTATAATAGAAAGAATTATTTCAGTTTGATTTGGCTCCATACTGGATCAAACTGTTTGAAGTAATAATACATTACATCATCATCATCGTTTAGCGTCCGCTTTCCATGCTGGCATGGGTTGGACGGTTCAACTGGGGTCTGTGAAGCCAGAAGGCTGCACCAGGCCCAGTCTGATCTGGCAATGTTTCTACGGCTGGATGCCCTTCCTAACGCCAACCACTCCGTGAGTGTAGTGGGTGCTTTTTATGTGCCACCGGCACAGCTGCCAGGCGAGGCTGGCAATGGCCACAATCGGTTGGTGCTTTTTACGTGCCATCGGCACGGGGGCCAGTTGGGGCGACGCTGGCAACGGCCACGTTCGGATGGTTCTATGTAACTCCTAAATGTATTGACTTACTTTATTTTTATATACCCAATCATTCATGTGTGTGTGTGTGTGTGTGTGTGTAAGATTTCTGGATTCCTTAAGAATCAAAGCACATTGGCATGTGAACAAATGTTGGCTATGTCCAGGTGCTAAGAACTCTTGCTATGCTACAACAGGTAAGACACCAGCCAATGTTGGCTATGTTTAGGACAACTGTTTAAAATCTTACCTGTTTAAAACTGTTCCTGATAATGGTGGATTGTGTGTTATGGTGTAATCTTTTGCAACTGAATTAAATAAATAAAATTCTATTGAAACAGCTGTTGTAAATTTCAAATACAATTTGTATTAACTATTTTGTGTGTGTGTGTGTGTGTGTACATACCTGTATATATGTACATATGTGTAAATGTATGTCTGTCTATATATGAGTGTATTTATGTGTGCATGTATATATATGTGTGTATATATATAACTGTATTTATATGTGCATGTATATATATATGTATGTGTGTGTGTGTTGTATATATATATATATATATATACGTTTAAATATTTGTTGTGCAAGATTTTTTATGTGAAGTCGTGTGTTGAAACAGATATTGTTATATTTCGGAATGGTCATATTGCCAGTTTAGCCAATAAAAACACACGCACTATATATTTGGTGTTATTTTGCTTCAGTGATATACAATAGAAATACAAAATGGCTGACGGTTAGTAAGGAGAGACACAAGTAAGTGAGAAGAAAACAAAGGACCACTGATGCGGTCACAGGAGTGTGACGAAAGAACTTTGGCCGAAATAAGATTAAGATTAATGTAAAAAATAAATATCACTGAAGCAAAATAACACCAAATATATAGTGCGTGTGTTTTTATTGGCTAAACTGGCAATATGACCATTCCGAAATATAACAATATATATATATATATATATGTATATATATATATACACACACACGTATTATGTGTATGTGTGTGCTGTATACACACACACATACACACACACATACATATAGATGTATTGTGTGTGTGTGTGTATGTATATATATATATTCGCACACATATGTGTGTGCATTGCTAAATACTTCTTGGCATTGCTCCAGCATGGCCAAATATATTTTATTCTTTGTACTTGTATCCGTTCAATGACTGAAACAAGTAAAAAGCAAAAGACATACTATACTACATCTACAGAGATTTCAGAAATTACTGGTTGGTCATGGTTGGAACACTTTTGATCATAGCCCTGCACATTGAGAAACTAACCTAGTATTATTGTGTTCTGTTGTCACACTGTATTAGAACTGAACCTGGTTTACTTGTACTTCTTATTGAACCATAACATGTGGTCTGCAGTGAGGATTACTCTTGCTAATCCTTATAAACATGTTTTCTGTACTGTACCTACACATTGGTTAAGATCAAGTTCTTAAAGGTTTGCTCTCAAAATCTTTGTTCTCAAAGCTCTAATAATAATTGGCAGCATCATGGCCTTCTTAACTTTTCTGTTCCAGCTCTTGAGGTGTATATAATACTCGACTTTTTCTTTTTTTCCTTTTTTTTACTCTGATATCAAATTGGCATTATTATTATTACTTCCTAATGTATCAGTATTATTATTACTTTCTTATTTCTTTACTGCTCACAAGGGGCTACACACAGAGGGGCTAAACACAGAGAGGACAAATGGATTAAGTCGAATATATCGATCCCGAAAGGATGAAAGGCAAAGTTGACCTCAGCCGGAGTTGAACTCAGAACATAGCGGCAGACAAAATACTGCTAAGCATTTCGCCCAGTGTGCTAACATTTCTGCCAGCTCACCTTATTATTATTACTTTCTTAAGGTGGCAAGCTAGCAGAATTGTTACTGTATTTGACAATATCCCATCCAAAATGAAAGAATTTTTCAAAAAATCAAAACATGTCAACTTGATTATTGCTAGGAAATAAGTTTACTCAAAATAGCCACTTTTGGTTTCTACCATGGCCTCAAGACAGCTCTGGAACCTGGCACATGCATTCCTGACTATGTCCCTGGGAAGATCTTCAAATAACTCCTTGCTTGTAGCCAACTTGGCCTTGGTGTTTCAGGCAGGAGCAGTTGGTGTCTTTCTCAACTGCACTTCACTCATAGTAACCCAAGGGATTACAATTAGGGGATCTAGGAGTCATAGAAATTCTTTAACATCAAATCTGACTCTTTCTGGTTGTATGGCAAGGGACCAAATCCTGTTGCCACACATATGGCCTTCCAGCAGTAACCCTTGTTTGACCACAGTTTCCAGCAGCTTCTCACGGTCAGTTGAATTGTGTCTAAGGCCCTGCTCAAAGATATGAAGAGTATGACATAACCCTAATTGGGGAAACACCTAAAGAGAATCATAGTTTGGGGTAACTTGATTTGAGTGAGTGTCAAAACTATGCTGTCAGGGACTTTGAGTCCATGGTAGGGCCAAGCAAGGCAGACAGGTCTAACACTGGTGGTACTAGGGCTGCAACCCAGCTAACTGGAGGGCAACAGTGAATTCCAGGTAGCATCTGTTCCGGAATCCAGTGGACTCCAGGTGGTGTTGGATCGCATCTGTCAGTATCCTGTGGTCAGAAGGTGTAACATGAGGACCAGTTGTGTATGGTGGCTTATGAATACAGACAGGAACTGCTTTTGTGGAGTCTGACCATCTTGAAACTCACAATAGTGAATTCAATAGGACCTGGCATAACCCCTCTTGGGTGAATGCCATTCCAAGACAAGACAAGATGTAACTTGGTTTTCATGATACATGGGACAGCACACGTATTGTAGGCAAGTGTTCACAGAGTATTGAGCAGCTGTCATGATGTTGGCATTTTGATACCCGACACAAATCATCCTGATATATGTAAATCTTTCCCAATATTCAGATGGTTTCCAGTCCTCTATGTTAGCTAACTTTTCCTCAACTACACCTTTAATCTCAATATTCGCCAATGCTAAGCTGTTCCTGTAAAAAGGTGACATAAAAAAATTGTTAAATTTAGTCAAACACCATGTGTATTTGGATATGGCTGCTATTTCTAACAGTTTAAATGGCTGTGAAGAGACTGGCAGTGGTAGTGGTAGTGGTGGTCTAATAACAGATGGAGATGGTTTGATTGTTGTGGTAGTTCTAAAGGAGATCTGCTGGTGGTGGTGGTGGTGGTGATGGTGGTGGTGGTGGTGGTAGTGGTGGTGGTGGTGGTGGTACTGAATTTAATAGTGTGATGTAAGAATGGGGCAGGAAAGAGAAAAAGAGTAATAGTATGAGGAGGAGATGAAAGAAATGGGAAAGATATGAGTAGTGAAGCAATGAGAAGAAAATGTAATGTGTGGTGGGAGGAAGTGACAGACGAACTGTTGGATGATGGTGATGGTGGTGGTGGTGGTGGTGGTGGTGGTGGTGGTGGTGGTGGTGGTGGTGGCAATGGCACTAATGGTGATGGTGGTGGTGATGACCACAATGTTGATGAGGATGGTGGTGACTGGAATGACAGTGGCAATGGTGGTGGTGTTGGTGGTGGTGGTATTGGTGATGATGATGATGATGACATTGATGGTGGTAGCCATGGTGGTGGTGTAGGTGGTATGATGATGATGACATTGATGGTGGTAGCCATGGTGGTGGTGTAGGTGATGATGATGATGACATTGATGGTGGTAGTGGTAGTGATGGAGCAGTGCTGATGATGGTGGTGGTGATGGTGTCATTGAAAGAAATACACACTATAAGACGATGATGATGATGATGATGATGACAAAATTGATGGGAGAAAAAAAGAAACACAAGAAAAGCAAAAAGATGACAATGATGATGAGGATGATTACACGTAAAAATGATAACAGTGGTGGTGGTAGCAGTGGTATTGGTGACAGTAATGGTGGTGGTGGTGGTGGTGGTGATGGGGGAAGCATTGGTGGTGATGATGATGATGATGATGATGATGGGTGGGGAAGAGGACAAAGAAAGAAGATGGTGTTAATGATGACAAAAGAGGGGGAGAAAATGGAAATGGGGGGAGAGTACGGTTGAAGCAACGATAATGATGGTGTAGAAATGAACATGAGTCGACGAAGAAATCAGAAGAACCTGATGGCTGGTGGTGATTAGTTTTAATTAGTGGAAGAGAAGATAAGTATGTATGGTGGTGGTGGTCATGGTGGTGGTGGTGGTGGTGGTGGAAGGAATTGGCAGAAAGAAAGATTGGTTAGTGATAGATTGAAAGAAGCTTATGATGAAGGAGTTGAAAGAAAGAATTATGAGAGGAAGAAAAAGAAGAAACAAAAAATAATAATAATAAAAAAAATGAGAAATGTAGGAAAAGACAAATAGGCAAAAAGGAAAGGAAGAAAGAAAATGAGAACAGAGTAAGCGTGAAGAAAAATTGAAAGAATTAATTGAAGGAAAGAAAGAAAAAGATTAAAGAAAAACGAACAAAGAAAAAGTGATGGAGGAATTTGGGGGGAGGGGAAATAGCAAAAAGAAAGAAAGAGTGGAAGAAAGATGAAGGAAATGAAAGAGAAACAGTGGAAGAAATGAGATGAAAGAATAAGGAAGGAAGAAAGACAAAAATACAAAAGTGAAAGTAGAATTTGTAGAAATATTATTGGAGTCAAATTGTTTGGCTGAAATTCTTCGATGTGGTGCTGCCCCAGCATGGCCACAGTGCAATGAGTGAAACCAGTAAAAGAAGATATGGCTCTGTCTAGAACAGAAGGAAGAGCGAGAAAAAGAAAGAAAAGAAGAACAAAAGAAGAACCAATGGCGGTGCCCCAGCATGGCCACAGCTCTTGAGCTGAAACTAGATAAAATAAAAATGAGGAACAAAAGGAGATAGAAAGAGTAAAAAAAAAGGAAGAGTAAAATTGTACAAAGAAATAAGAAGAAACAAAAAAAAAAGAAACAAAAAGATGAAACGAATGAATATCAAGAGATTTCAGGTTCAAATGACAATGGCACAAATGGGACAAACATCTTCTACAATAAGCTGCAGACCAACCAATGCTTTGTGAATGAATTTGGTACACAGAAACCAAAAGAATCTTGTCATATAGTATCATCATCATCATCATCATCATCATCATCATCGTTTAACGTCCGCTTTCCATGCTAGCATGGGTTGGACGATTTTGACTGAGGACTGGCAAACCAGATGGTTGCACCAGGCTCCAATCTTGATCTGGCAGAATTTCTACAGCTGGTTGCCCTTCCTAACGACAAACCACACCGGAGATGATATCAAAAAGTTCCTGAACTAGTTCTGTAGCGCACCAACAGATGGCAGCACATGGTTACATGTTCAGTGAGAGCTAGTAGTGACCTTCATCATCATCATCATCGTTTAACGTCTGCTTTCCATGCTAGCATGGGTTGGACGATTTGACCGAGGGCTGGCGAACCAGATGGTTGCACCAGGCTCCAATCTTGATCTGGCTGAGTTTCTACAGCTGGATGCCCTTCCTAACACCAACCACGCCGGAGATGATATCAAAAGTTCCTGAACTAGTTCTGTAGTGCATACAACAGATGGCAGCACATGGTTACATGCTCAGTGAGCCACATAGGCAGGGCCAAAATGTCTCATACTTATTAATGTAGCCTTGTTCCACTTTGATGTCTCATTGACTCAGATATTTAACGTTCCTTCTAAGATAATGTAGTATTTATATAATTTGAGGCATGACATGTACTAAACACAATGTAATAAGTACCGAGAAATGGAGCTGACTGATAAAACTGAGTAACACAATTTTTGTTTTTAAGTAGAAACTGTTATTCCCTATTTGCTTACTCTTAGAAAGTATAACAAATGACTAATATTTTCCTTCAAACTTAGATTTTCTTACTTTTATTCAAACCACAAAGAACAACTCTCAACATAAGGCTATGATGCTCCCCCACTACTCGTGCTCATCATCAGAGATGCATATATTGTCAGCGACTAAGGGACAGGCTCAAGTGGTTATGGTCAAGCAAATCTGTGGTATAGAGCAGAATATTTGCTATAATGATATTTCTGCTTCAGCAACTCTGTGCTGAATCTATCTGAAATGTAATGGAGAATAGGTCAGCTTCAAAACATTGATGTCCAGGTGACGAAAGTAAAGTGTGAAAGGGATAGTAGTCATTTCCTTTGATTTCAATATCTCTTTTACTCTTTTACTTGTTTCAGTCATTTGACTGCAGCCATGCTGGAGCACCGCCTTTAATCGAGCAACTCAACCCCGGGACTTATTCATTGTAAGCCCAGTACTTATTCTATCATCTCTTTTGCCGAACCGCTAAGTGACGGGGACATAAACACACCAGCATCGGTTGTCAAGCAATGCTAGGGGACAAGCACAAACATACACGCACACACACATATATATATATATACATATATACGACGGGCTTCTTTCAGTTTCCATCGACCAAATCCACTCACAAGGCTTTGGTCGGCCCGAGGCTATAGTAGAAGACACTTGCCCAAGGTGCCACGCAGTGGGACTGAACCCGGAACCATTGTGGTTAAGCAAATAGGAAATATCCTTTACTGACCAAAGATGAAAAGGATTTTAAAAATTGTTGCACAATGATAAACAAATAATTTGAGCAAAAGAGGATACAACTCATCAAAACTGTGTACAATTATGCAATTGAGAGAGACAGAAGAACTAGCAAAGGCAAAAAAGGGGACAGTTATGTGCTTGACAAGCAAAGATAGAACAACTTCTGAAATTGTCCAATAGGAAATGATACACAGGAAAGCAATTTCAGACAACTTCAGGAAAGTAGAATCTGAAAAGCAATATATGCATAAACTACAGTAAAACCAACCAATGAAAAACATAGAGTGACTAACAAATTGGCAAACGTAACAACGGCTGATAAGATCTTCATAAAACAAGAGAAGAAAGCAGCCGATGGAAATGAGAAGGAAGACTCTGAATCTACTCCAATGTATATCAAATTAGACCCAAGTCCCTAAAGAAGACATTTACTGTCTAGCTGAAGTAGGAGCAGGAAATGCAGCCAGCAAGAAGAATGATTTAGTTTCGATGAGGGTTTTATATGTGGGTATATATGTATGTGTATATAACACACAAATATACACACACACACAAACACACACAAACACACACACACATATGCATGCACACGTACGCACACACACACACATATGCATGCACACGTACGCACACACACACACTCAAACAGACACACACAAATAAATATGCACACACACACAAACACACACATGCATGCACACGCACGCACACACACACACTCAAACAGACACACAAATAAATATGCACACACACACATATATATATATACATATATACACAATATATATATATATATATATATATATTAATATATATATATATATATATATAATATATATATATATATATATTATATATATATATATATATATATATATATATATATACATATATATATATACGATGGACTTATCTCTCCCAATTTCTTCCCAATTTCCATTTCTCAAATTCCCTCTCAAGCTATTGGTCAGAATCCAGGGCTATAGTAGAAAATACTTGCGACTATGTGGTTCCTGGTTCAATTCCACTAGTGCAGTAGAATTGAACCAGAAACCACACAGTTGCAAAGTGAGCTTCTTAACTACATAGCCCATGCTATGTATTTATTTGGAATCAACTTGACCAACAATAAACCAGCTTTAAGAATCTTTCTGATGATATAATAATGAGGAAGTTGAGTGGGAGATGCAGAGGAAGACATACAAATATTCAAATGGTAAAAAAAAAAAAACTATTTCATATTTTTTTTATTTACGGTTAATATGTTGATAGTGTTGGGATATACTCTTTTACTCTTTTACTTGTTTCAGTCATTTGACAGCAGCCATGCTGGAGCACCGCCTTTAGTCAAGCAAATCGACCCCGGGACTTATTCTTTGTAAGCCCAGTACTTATTCTATCGGTCTCTTTTGCTGAACCGCTAAGTGACGGGGTGGTAAACACACCAGCATCGGTTGTCAAGCAATGCTAGAGGGACAAACACAGACACACAAACACATACACACACATACATATATATATATATATACATATATACGACAGGCTTCTTTCAGTTTCCGTCTACCAAATCCACTCACAAGGCATTGGTCAGCCCGGGGCTATAGCAGAAGACACTTGCCCAAGATGCCATGCAGTGGGACTGAACCCGGAACCATGTGGTTGGTTAGCAAGCTACTTACCACACAGCCACTCCTGCGTGTATTGTTAATGAATGTTAATGAAAAATGTTAATGAAAAATATATAAAATCTGTTGTTAAGACTGAAGGTAGTGCAGGCTGTGTGTGACTCAAATCAGCTCTTGTTCATTTAAAAAGCTCCCATGTTACATCATTATCCAATAAATGTTCTTAAAAAACAGTTTCTTCTCGTTATGGTAACCAGACGGTATTCATTTATTTATATATTTTATGATATATATATGTATGTGTAGTGATGTATGTATATGTGTATGTATATATATATATATATATATATATAATATATATATATATTATAGATATATATATATATATATAATATATAGACGTGAATATGTTTTATGCACATTTACAAAAGTGTTTGTGTGTGTGTGTGTATCTATACACACACATACACACATATACAGACATATATAAGTAATATGTAGTATATATGTATTTGTATATATATATATATATAATATATATACATACATAATATATATATATGTGCACATACACACACAAGTATATATATATATATATAGTTTAGGACAATCAGTAAGTTGTCATAATAGGACATAATTAGGTAT
>NC_043021.1:2999619-3019619 GCF_006345805.1 Octopus sinensis
GGTCTTCCCTATCACAGGTTTTTCCACTTTTGAAGCACCGATGCCACACGAAGCATTGTGTATGACCCATTGCCTCATTACTGTAAGCTTGCTGAAACATACTCAATGCCTCAGTAGCAGACTTCCTAAGTTTAATGCAAAATTTCATGTTGGCTCTTTATTCCTTCATGACAAAATCACAAACTACAGCATACATGGGATCACAAAAAGAGAAATTTCACAACTTGTGAAGTAAACACAGCAGTGTCACTCAGCACACTGCCTCAATCACTGCTAGCTCTCACTGCACATGCAACCATGTGCTGCCATCTGTTGGCATGCTATAGAACTAGTCCAGGAACTTTTTGATACCACCTCATTTATGTTATTTCAGATTTTGCTGTTTATGTTATTTCAGATCTTACTTTTTATCAGTTGGCATGTCTAAGAACTGATCAGCAAATAATTCATTTGCTGAAAATATAAACAAAGTCACTAGCCTGTTTGGCTGATGAGAAACATATTGAAACACCAGTGTTCCAGAATGCCTTGCAATGAGCTGAATGTGTCCAGAACATAGTGTCATTGTAAAAGGCAGAAGAGCTGTTCTGTGACATACACGACAGCAACCAGTATATTTTGCATCTGGACCTGCCTTGACATATTACAAACAAATATGCAAATTTTAATTTTAAATCTTGCTGTACATGGTACAAATAATGATCTTTGCTTTTGTCTGTTGGTAGATATAAGCACCAAACAGAAAACAATTTATTTGCTGAAATAGGCGCAGGAGTGGCTGTGTGGTAAGTAGCTTTCTTACCAACCACATGGTTCCGGGTTCAGTCCCACTGCATGGCACCTTGGGCAAGTGTCTTCTGCTATAGCCTCGGGCCGACCAATGCCTTGTGAGTGGATTTGGTAGACGGAAACTGAGAGAAGCAAGTCGTATATATGTATTAATATATATGTATGTGTGTGTATATGTTTGTGTGTCTGTGTTTGTACCCCCTAGCATTGCTTGACAACCGATGCTGGTGTGTTTAGGTCCCCGTCACTTAGCGGTTCGGCAAAAGAGACCGATAGAATAAGTACTGGGCTTACAAAGAATAAGTCCTGGGGTCGATTTGCTCGACTAAAGGTGGTGCTCCAGCATGGCCGCAGTCAAATGACTGAAACAAGTAAAAGAGTAAAAAAGAGTAAGAGTATAAACAAAGCTACCAGCTTGTTTAGGTTCAAAGATCTGAGTACTTCTGGCTGATGAAATACTGGTGTCCCAGAATCCTTTGTACCAAGACACTTTGTTAAAAGCACTTTGTCATTGTAAAAGAGAGAAGCTGTCCTGTGATATATACAACAGCAACCAGCATATTTTGTGTTCAAACCTGCCTTGACATGTTGTGAATAGATATGCAAATAATCATTTGAGATCTCGCTGTACACTGCAAATAGTGGGGGTTTTTTTGCTTGTTGGCAGATACAAGCACTAACGGAAAATAATTTATTCACTGAAAGTATAAAGAAAGCCACTGGTTTGTTAAGGATTAGAGGTCTGGGTACTTCTAGCTGAGAAACAATATATCAAAACTCTATTGTCCAAGAATCCCTTGCACCAATGAGTCAAATGTGTTAAAAACCCACTGTCATTGTAAAAGGGAGAAGCTGTTCTGTGACATACACTAAATCTTTATTATAGGCATATAGCCTGGACAAAGAGTGGACATAACAAGGACAGACACAACACCACAGTGGGGACAATAAACATAAAACGAATGAGGATGAATATTATATAAAAATGGAAAATGAAATGACTGCACGGGCCCCACTCCTCATGCAGTACCATTTGAATGTTTGTACACACTATATTACAATAAAGGCAGCGAGCTGGCAGAAACGTTAGCACGCCGGGCGAAATGCTTTGCGGTATTTCGTCTGCCGTTACGTTCTGAGTTCAAATTCCGCCAAGGTCAACTTTGCCTTTCATCCTTTCGGGGTCGATAAAAAAAGTACCAGTTACGCACTGGGGTCGATATAATTGGCTTAATCCCCTTGTTTGTCCCCTCTGTGTTTAGCCCCTTGTGGGTAGTAAAGAAATATATATTACAATCATGCTATTATTGTCTGTTATTTTTTCTTAATTATCATTTTTTTTCCATTTGAAGCACTTTTCCATTCTGTGACATACACTACTGCAGTTGGCATATTTTGCATTCAAACCTGCCTTGACATATTCATCTCAGATCTTGCTGTACACTGCAAACAATAAATAAAAACAGAAATAATGATTTTTTTTTTTTTTCTGTCTGTTGGCATTAATAAGCACCAATCAGATAACAATTTATTTGCTGAAATCAAGATGGCGAGCTGGCAGAATTGTTAGCGCACCAGGCAAAATTTCTTAGTGGCATTTCATCAGTCTTTACATTCTAAGTTCAAATCCTGCCAAGGCCAACTTTACCCTTCATCCTTTTGGGATTGACAAAGTAAGTACCACTTGAACACTAGAGTTACCCTGCTCTCCTGAAATTGCTGGCCTTGTGCCAACATTTGAAATCAATTTATTTGCTGAAAGTATAAAGAAAACCACTGTTTTTTTTAGGTTCAAGGGCCAAATACTTTTGGCTGATGAAACACTGGTGTCCCAGGATCCCTTGTGCAAATGAGCTGAGTGTGTTAAGAATATACTGTTATAATGGGCAGCATCTAACATGGTTTGTCTTCTAATCTGCCTGAACATATTAAGAATAAATCTGTAAATATATTCTGTTGTGTCTGGAGAGAGTCATTTTCTTTTTGTGCTGAAAAGGTTGCAAGATGCAACGAAAATTTTAGGAAAATAAAAATAAGAAAAAAGTGGAAATTTTACTGTGAGTGTGTTACATAATAAGGCACAAAAAGAAAATAATTCTCCCCAGACACAACAGAATATGCTTCAACACACGAACTCATATAAAGAATCTTGCAAACCAAATCCAAAAACGAAATATAAATATAATGGGGCAGTCACTGATTTGTTGCATTTCTGATTGCCCGAGTGACAAGGGAGTGTCTGCAACTCGCTCAGAACAAACATTGCAAATGATTTTGTTCAAACAAACATCAGTTTTTTGGTTTTCTCAATGATGTTCACATCCTTTACTGATATACATTAGCAAAAGAGCAGGTATGGCTGTGTAGTTAAGAAGCTTGCTTACCAATCATGTGGTCTTGAGTTCAGTCCCATTTTGCAGCACCTTGGGTAAGTGTCTTGGTAGACAGAAATTAAAAGACATTGGTCATATGTGAGTGTGTGTGTGTGTGTATTTCCATTTCTGGCTACTTCAGCCATGTAATTACACATGAGCTTTTCTTAGACACTTTTTCCTCCTCTCAAGACTTTTCTTCTCTCCTCTTTCTGATGAAGAACATTGCTTGAAATGTCACACACACACCCTCTTTTTTTCTGTCTTAAACTGAGTGTCAACCTAATACATTGTCCTTTTGACTTTTGTTATTTTGTTTTTATTTTTATTTTCAAGTTGCCTATATATATATATATATATATATAGTTGCCATTATGGTTAATACCCTTAAACCAGTCTATAACAGACTTGCTATTACCCCAAATCCATAAATCTTCTGATTCTCTATCTAGCTTGTTTAGAATAGAATCTAATATACTTTTGCTAGTAATTCCTATTTCCTATTTCCATTTTGTTTCAGCCATACTGGAGCACCGCCTTGGAGAATCTATTAGTTGAATGAATTGGTCCCAGTACTTATATTCAGCCTCATATTTATTCTGTCTTTTGCTAAACCATTAAGTTATGGGGATGTAAACAGACCAACACCAGTTGTCAAGCAATGGTGGAGGACAAACACAGACACAGACACACACATATATATATGCACAATGGGTTTTTTTCAGTTTCTGTCTACCAAATCCATTTGTTCAGTATGGACCAAATCGACTTCAATCAGCCCAAGGCTATAGTAGGAGACATTTGCCCAAGGTGCCATGCAGTGGGACTGAACACAGAACCATGTGGTTGGGAAGCAAGCTTCTTACTGCACAGCCACTTTTGGTTTCAAATTTTGGCACAAGGCCAGTAATTTCGGGGGAAGGGTTAAGTTGATTACAATGACCCCAGTGCTTAACAGGTACTTATTTTATTGACCTCAAAAGGGATGAAAAGTACAGTTGACCTCAGTGGAATTTGAACTCAGAATGCAAAGATGGACGAACTTCTACTCAGCATTTTGCTCGGCATACTAACAATTCTTCCTGCTCACCATCTTTATTTATACATACATACACACATACTTACATACAGAGAGAGAGAGAGAGAGAGAGAGAGAGAGAAGACAGAGAGGTGTATATTATGTATGTCTCTGTATGTGTTTGTGTGTAAACCCTTGTCTAGACATCACATGATGTTTGTAAGTTAACGTCACCGTCATACAAGTGAGATTGTTTGTTTCCAGTCTTTGTCTTCTGTGAAAAACACGTCTAGCTATGAGAAAATATTCAGTATCATGCTTTGAAGCAAGTGAGGGTTTGCAACAAGCACATCTGGGCATAGAAATCTGCCTCAACAAATTCTGCTTGATCCACACAAGTAGGTCAAATAGAATTAAATGATGATGATGATGATGATGATGATGATATATATTTATACACACACACACACACATGTGTGTATATATATATATATATATCATCAGTGGATCATATATTCAAAAATAGAAGCACACTCTAAAGGTTTGAGCAGTAGTGGTTTTATAGGAAGTTAAATGCCCACAGCCATTGGAGTCTGAAGAGTCATCTATAAAGCTAAATGCTTTGTGGATGAGAAACAATTAGTCACTCTATGACTGGACATATTTTTAACTTCATGTAAATATCTATCTATCTATATGTGCCAGTGGCACATAAAAAGCACTATCCGAACGTGGCCGATGCCAGCGCTGCCCCAACTGGCTTCTGTGCCGGTGGCACATAAAAAGCACCATCTGAATGTGGCCGATGCCAGTGCCGCTCCGACTGGCTTCTGTGCCGGTGGCACATAAAAAGCACCATCTGAACGTTGCCAGCACCGCCTTGGCGGGCTTCCGTGCCACTGGCACGTTAAAGCTCCAACCGATCGTGGCCGATGCCGGACCCCCCCTGGCAACTGTGCAGGTGGCACGTAAAAAGCACCCACTACACTCGCGGAGTGGTTGGCGTTAGGAAGGGCATCCAGCCGTAGAAACTCTGCCAGATCAGACTGGAGCCTGGAGCAGCCCCTGGCTTCCCAGACCCCGGTCGAACCATCCAACCCATGCTAGCGCGGAAAACGGACGTTAAACGATGATGATGATGATGATGATGATGTGACCGTTGCTGCCCCGACTGGCCTCCGTGCCGGTGGCACGTAAAAGCACCATCCGTTCGTGGCCGTTTGCCAGCTCCGTCTGGCACCTGTGCGGGTGGCACGTAAAAAGCACTCACTACACTCGCGGAGTGGTTGGCTTTAGGAAGGGCATCCAGCCGTAGAAACACTGCCTGATCAGACTGGGCCTGATGCAGCCTTCTGGCTTCACAGACCCCAGTTGAACAGTCCAACCCATGCTAGCATGGAAAACGGACGCTAAATGATGATGATGATGATATATATATATATATATATATATATATATATATATATATATATATATATATATATATAGTTATCGCCATACTAATATGGCAGTCTTATAAGTATAAGACTAAAGCTGTCGCTGATTAGCTCCAAGAGGCCACCGCCTCAAGCTAGCTATTTGACACACGAACCTGCGTCCATTACAAACCTTCGAACAAGGGAGGTCAGCCGCTTCATCCTGCTAGTCAGACAGCTACAGACATGTTTCAGGGTTGTTGCCCCTTATCAATGCAGCGTAGTCAGACTTGCAGGTGTCGCTACTGATCTTCCCAGTTCGAAGGCTTTATTTACCTAGTTTCAGTGGAATACATCCACTTGTTTTCAATAATAGAAATATTAAAATAACTAAGTCTCTCTAAAGGAGATTACGGCAGCGTTACTGGAAATTAATAGTTATATTTATAAGACTGCCATATTAGTATGGCGATAACTATTAATTTCCAGTAACGCTGCCATAATTTCCTTTAGAGAGACTTAGTAATTTTAATATTTCTATCATATATATATATATATATATATATATATATATATATATATATATATATATATATATACAGGATGCAATGGGTAAACTGTCACCATTTTATATTTTTAATTTCATGCATGCACATTGTTTGTTTTTGATTTTATTGACTACACAGTATAGTAGGGTCAGTTGGGCACTGTCTGTGAGAAAAACAGCACCATGATGCAATTCACTCTGCCAGAAATTTGAAAATGACATGCTGTACTGCTTGGTATTCACGCTGGAAGCTCCAATATGAACATTTCGAAGTGTTTGGGTATCAATCTGAAGACATGTACTGAGAGTGATAAAAATCAAACATCCAATCAACATCATGGTTTTTGAAGTGATCACTGGTGATGGCAACGTTATGTCGCCATTCATCTTCCCACACTGCTTAAGATTCAACATGAAGGCCTACATCATGTTCCTGGAGGAGGTAGTGCTGCCCTGGGTCAAGAGGGTGGCTGTTGGAAGACTCACCATGCCACACAAGCAGGAGAAGCCAGTCATGGCTGTCAGACAATTTCTGAAACCGCATCACTCCTAACATCTGGCCACCTAGCTCTCCAGACTGCACTTCTTTTGATTATTATATGTGGGGCGCAGTTGAGCAAGAGGCCAAAAAAACTCCTTGTAACACCAAAACTGAATTGAAGGCAAGGATTATGCCAGCATTGAGGCTGTGGTTGAAGCCAATGGCGATTTTATTGAATAAATTTACTTCTTAGTATTTCAAGATATTTTTCTGTAATTTTGGTAAATATATCTGTTAAAATGAAATGTCAGTGTTATTTTCATTTTACTGTAATTTAGATGACAATTTATTTACTGCACCCTGTATATATATATAGGGAGAGTTTACGAAAAAAACAAAAGACGAAGACAGGTGGTGTACGAAACAAACAGATGTATTAGTATAGTGCTCAGGAATAAAAAAAGTCTTTTACGTTTCGAGCCTACGCTCTTCTACAGAAAGAGACACAGCAAAAACAAGGAGAGAAGCAAGGAGAGAAAAAATGTGAGTAGTGGCTAACGATCTCTCTCTCTCTCTCTCTCTCTCTCTATATATATATATATATATATATATATATATATATATATATTGTCATCATCCATTAATATCTGTTTTCCATGCTTGCATGGATTAGATGGTTTGACCAGAGCTGGCAAGCTGGAGAGCTGCATGAGGGCTCAGTCTAATTTGGCCTGGTTTCCTCATCTGGATGCCATTCCTAATGCCAACCACTTTACAGAGTATGCTGGGTACTCTTAACTTGGCACCGCACAAGCACTTTTATGCAGCCCCAGCTCAAGTGCATTTCACATGGCACCAGCACAGGACTCTTGCAGTCCAATCCTCTTCACCAGGGGGAGTAGCATTAACACTTCCACTGTGGAGGATGGGTCTTCTTGAGTACAGCAAAGCATCAGGTATCTTGGTCCTTTGTCATCTCATCTGAAAGGTTCAGCATCCTGGGGTTGTCTTTCAGTACTTCATCCCATGTCTTCCTGCATCACCCTCTTCCACAAGTGCAGGCTTGACATTGTGTGGTTAAGACATTCACTTCACAACTATATGTTGTGGGTTCAGTCTTGTTGTGCAGCACCTTTGGTAAGCATCTTTTGCTATAGGTGCTTTGGTAAGCATCTTTTGCTATAGGTGCTTTGGTAAGCATCTTTTGCTATAGGTGCTTTGGTAAGCATCTTTTGCTATAGGTGCTTTGGTAAGCATCTTTTGCTATAGGTGCTTTGGTAAGCATCTTTTGCTATAGGTGCTTTGGTAAGCATCTTTTGCTATAGGTGCTTTGGTAAGCATCTTTTGCTATAGGTGCTTTGGTAAGCATCTTTGCTATAGGTGCTTTGGTAAGCATCTTTTGCTATAGGTGCTTGGTAAGCATCTTTTGCTATAGGTGCTTTGGTAAGCATCTTTTGCTATAGGTGCTTTGGTAAGCATCTTTTGCTATAGGTGCTTGGTAAGCATCTTTTGCTATAGGTGCTTTGGTATAAAAAAAAGGGGGGAGCATCTTTTGCTATAGGTGCTTTGGTAGCATCTTTTGCTATAGGTGCTTTGGTAATCATCTTTTGCTATAGGTGCTTTGGTAAGCATCTTTTGCTATAGGTGCTTTGGTAAGCATCTTTTGCTATAGGTGCTTTGGTAAGCATCTTTTGCTATAGGTGCTTTGGTAAGCATCTTTTGCTATAGGTGCTTTGGTAAGCATCTTTTGCTATAGTGTGCTTTGGTAAGCATCTTTTGCTATAGGTGCTTTGGTAAGCATCTTTTGCTATGGTGCTTTTGGTAAGCATCTTTGCTATAGGTGCTTTGGTAAGCATTTTGCTATAGGTGCTTTGGTAAGCATCTTTGCTATAGGTGCTTTGGTAGCATCTTTGCTATAGGTGCTTGGTAAGCATCTTTTGCTATAGGTGCTTTGGTAAGCATCTTTTGCTATAGGTGCTTTGGTAAGCATCTTTTGCTATAGGTGCTTTGGTAAGCATCTTTTGCTATAGGTGCTTTGGTAAGCATCTTTTGCTATAGGTGCTTTGGTAAGCATCTTTTGCTATAGGTGCTTTGGTAAGCATCTTTTGCTATAGTGCTTTGGTAAGCATCTTTGCTATAGGTGTTTGGTAAGCATCTTTTGCTATAGGTGCTTTGGTAAGAATCTTTTGCTATAGGTGCTTTGGTAAGCATCTTTTGCTATAGGTGCTTTGGTAAGCATCTTTTGCTAAGGTGCTTTGGTAAGCATCTTTTGCTATAGGTGCTTTGGTAAGCATCTTTTGCTATAGGTGCTTTGGTAAGCATCTTTTGCTATAGGTGCTTTGGTAAGCATCTTTTGCTATAGGTGCTTTGGTAAGCATCTTTGCTATAGGTGCTTTGGTAAGCATCTTTTGCTATAGGTGCTTTGGTAAGCATCTTTTGCTATAGGTGCTTGGTAAGCATCTTTTGCTATAGGTGCTTTGGTAAGCATCTTTTGCTATAGGTGCTTGGTAAGCATCTTTGCTATAGGTGCTTTGGTAAGCATCTTTTGCTATAGGTGCTTTGGTAAGCATCTTTTGCTATAGGTGCTTTGGTAAGCATCTTTTGCTATAGGTGCTTTGGTAAGCATCTTTTGCTATAGGTGCTTTGTAAGCATCTTTTGCTATAGGTGCTTTGTAAGCATCTTTTGCTATAGGTGCTTGGTAAGCATCTTTTGCTATAGGTGCTTTGTAAGCATCTTTTGCTATAGGTGCTTTGGTAAGCATCTTTTGCTATAGGTGCTTTGGTAAGCATTTTGCTATAGGGCTTTGGTAAGCATCTTTTGCTATAGGTGCTTTGGTAAGCATCTTTTGCTATAGGTGCTTTGGTAAGCATCTTTTGCTATAGGTGCTTGGTAAGCATCTTTTGCTATAGGTGCTTTGGTAAGCATCTTTTGCTATAGGGCTTTGGTAAGCATCTCTTTGCTATAGGTGCTTTGGTAAGCATCTTTTGCTATAGGTGCTTTGGTAAGCATCTTTTGCTATAGGTGCTTTGGTAAGCATCTTTTGCTATAGGTGCTTTGGTAAGCATCTTTTGCTATAGGTGCTTTGGTAAGCATCTTTTGCTATAGGTGCTTTGGTAAGCATCTTTTGCTATAGGGCTTTGGTAAGCATCTTTTGCTAAGGTGCTTTGGTAAGCATCTTTTGCTATAGGTGCTTTGGTAAGCATCTTTTGCTATAGGTGCTTTGGTAAGCATCTTTTGCTATAGCTCCAGGCTAACAGAACACCTTTTTATGGGAATTTGGTGAAAAGATGATAAAAAGAAGTCCATTACATGTATATGAATGAATGACTGTGTAGTAAGAAGCTTGCTTCCCAAACATGGTTCTGGGTTCAGTTCCACTGCTTGGCACCTTGGGCAAGTGTCTTCTACTATAGCCTCAGGTCAACCAAATCTTTGTGAGTAGATTTGGTTGACAGAAACTGAAAGAAACCTGTTGGATATATATATGTATATATCCATGTGTGTGTGTCTGTATGTTTGTGTTTGTTTCCCCACTCCTCCACCACTTGACAACAGATGTTGGTGTGTTTATGTCCCTGTAACTTAGCAGTGCAGCAAAAAAGCCTGACAGAGTAGGTTTGTTCCTTCTCAAGCCATGCCTGGCTCATAAGGTCTGATTTCCTGGTTTCCTTGGTGTATAGGTTCCCCACCTGGACAGGACGCCGGTCCATCGCAGGTGAGCTGCAAGATGCAGGAGGAAAGAGTGAGAGAAACTTAGAGTGAAAGGCAGATTGCACAATGCTTATGTATGAACAGCAATGCAACCAGAGGGCTGCACCAGACCCCAGTCTGTTGTGGCATGGTTTCTGCAGCTTGGTGCATTTCCTAATGCAAACCACTTTACAAAGTGTACCAGGTGCTTTTATGTGGCACCAGCCCAAGTGCTTTTTTACATGGTACTGGCATAGGTGTTCATTGTTTTATGTGGTGTCAGCACAGGTACTTTTTACATAGTACCAGACAGATGTTTTTTACATGGCACCAGCACAAGTGCTTTTTATATGGAGCCAGCATCGCTAAATAAATTTCATTGAAAATAAGTATTCAATTATATTGGAGTTGTTTATCTCTATACACCCATGAACACTATTATCTACTTCTCTACATATTTCACTCCCTATTCACCTTGACTGGGGTTACGATATCTGTTAGTGATGGAAAATGAAACTCCAGACATTAGGGAGATTTTAAAATTCTTCCCTGATGCAAATTTTGAAGCCTGTATCAGATTCACAATCATGAGGTAGTGAGTTTGATTCCTGGACCGGGTTGCATGTTGTGTTCTTGAGCAAGACTCTTTATTTCACATTGCTCCAGTTCACTCATCTGTAGAAATGAGTTGCGACATCACTGGTGCCAAGCCATATCGGCCTTTTCCTTTCCCTTGGATAACATCAGTAGCATGGAGTGGCTGGTATGCATGGGCGACTGCTGGTCTTCCATAAACAACCTTGCCCGGACTTGTGCCTGGGAGGGTAACTTTCTAGGTGCAATCCCATGGTCAGTCATGACTGAAGGGGGTCTCAGATATATATCTGTATCTGTATCCCCTGCTTGACAACCAGTGTTGGTGTGTGTCCCTGTAACTTAGCGGTTCAGCCAAATATACTGATAGAATAAGTACCAGGCTTAAAAATGAAGTCCTGGGGTCGATTTGTTTGATGTTTGACTAAAAATTCAAAGCTACAGTCTAATGACTGAAACAAAAAAAAAAAAAAAAAGAAAAAAAACAGTGCTCCAGCATGGCCACAGTCAAATGACTGAAACAAGTAAAAGAATAAAAGAATGTGTATGTGTGTGTATGTGTATTTCACCTATTCGTATGTATATGTGTGTGAGTATATATATGCATAATATCCACCTATATACATATGTATATATGTGTGCGTATATACATGTATAATATACACCTATATATATGTGTGTGCATACATATATATGCATAATATCCACCTATATACATATGTATATATGTGTGCGTATATACATGTATAATATACACCTATATATATGTGTGTGCATACATATACATATATATATATATATATATATAT
Source organism: Octopus sinensis (assembly GCF_006345805.1). Lineage (NCBI taxonomy): Eukaryota > Metazoa > Mollusca > Cephalopoda > Octopoda > Octopodidae > Octopus > Octopus sinensis. The sequence goes on from NC_043021.1 coordinate 3,011,336, forward strand.
ATATATATATCCACACACTAGATAGCGTATTGAGTACTCTATTATTCCCGTTTGCTTGTCAATTTTCAAAAAAAAATTCGTAGACTCATACTATATTTCATAACCCCCTGCTTTCCTCCATCCTCACAAAAGATGTTTAACCTGGCGATCCTGTAGAGATAAAAAAAAAAACTATTGAATAAAGAAAAAAAATAAAATAATTTTTTTCTTTTTTCTTTTTTATGTTTAGATAAGTCTAGAAATGCGTTTATCTACCCCTGAATTTATAATCTGGTGTTCGTGGCGCTGTTGTCGGTCTAAATTGATGGGAGATAACCCAGTGGTTAAAGCCAGCGTCTTTCTTTGATTCAATGGTTGAGTACTTCCAGCGGCGGATCCTCCGTCGTTAATATCAACATTTTTTACAATCAGTTTGTCTCCTAGCCTCCACAAAGCAGCCGGAAATGTGAAGGTAAAGCACCATATTTCAGTTAACAATCGTGCATATTTTTTTTTTCCTTCCTCCTTCCCTTTGTTTTTCTGGCCCCCTTCTGAAAAAAATTTTCATGAATCATTTCTGAAGAAATAACCTTTATTGTTTGTGGCGGGGGTGACGATGGTGACGGTGACGGTGGTCTGTTTCGTTTAAATGGTTTGAAAAATGGGGGTTCATTCTTCAATAGAAAACATGTACGAAACGAAACCCCCATTATCTAATCGCGTACGAATGGAGGTATTTTTAAGGGTACAAGCGATGAATTAAGTGGCATGAGCACTTTCTTTTTGCTTTTACGGTCAGCCAACCTACCTCGACACGGTTCCATTTAAAGTACATGCTGTGTGTGTGTTTAAAAACCACTTTGCAGAGAAAGCATCTTTTCACCCCAAAAAATGCATCTGTCATTTTTCGAATATAATAAATAAATATTTATTTAAAACTAAGAATCGGGGTTTCAAATCGAATACCCCGAATTTTTATTAAAAAAACACCCCCAAAAAACCCCCAAATTTTTTCCTTACATGGCACTGAATGAATGTTGACAATCGAAGTTTAGGGAAATATAATTTTAATTGATTCGGTTTAAACCCTTTGACAACCAAGGAATCCACTCAAATATTTCATTTATAACCGACCTTACAATCATTTTATTCAATTTTTTTTATTCTACATCTTCATTTCTTTTCACATTTTGTTGGTAAACCGAATAAAATATTCACTTTTGATTGTCACCATTCATTTATAATGTCACAAAATTTTCCCCCTTCTAATTTGCTTCACAAATGAGGTTGTCCATGATCAGCCTACACACACACACATATATATATATATATAATATTAATTAAGGGTAGAAATTGATATTTATCAATTAAAACCAGTGGTCTAGCATATTAAAAAGAATCCGAAGATTAAAATATTTATATATACCAATTAAGGACTGAACATAAATCTTTGTGGAGAATGGCGATTTGACGTCTATATCTAGCATGTTGACTGTCCACTTTTCGTGTTCAGTCCTTAATTGGTATACATATATACATATATATATATATATATATATGTGTGTGTATATGAAGCTCAATGTCCTCCTAAGTGACAAAAATTTATATCCATTTTTTTTTTTTTTTTTGTCTAAGAATCTCTCACGTCGTAAGAATTTCACTGTGAAAAAAAATAAATCGCTTTTCGCATTTCTCATCCTTGATTCTTTCTTTTTGTTCTTCAGAAAATAGTTTCTCCCTCTTTTTAGTAATTCCTACCAACCAGTTTGTGTCCCTGTTTGAGAATAGTTTCCTTTTTTTCTTTTTAATAAATAAATCCTAGCCACCAAATAAGTCTGTAGACAGCAGATAGATGTGTGTGTATGAGTATATATATATATGATAGATATATGTGTGTGTATGAGTATATATATATATGATAGATATATGTGTGTGTTAGAGTATATATATATATATATATAATATGTGTGTGTGTGTATGAGTATATATATATATTACATATATATATGTGTGTGTGTAGGAGTATATATATATATATATATAATATATATATATATATATATATATATATATGTGTGTGTGTATGAGAGTAATATATATTATATAATATATAATAGATATATGTGTGTGTATGAGATATATATATTATATATATATATAATAGATATATGTGTGTGTATGAGTATATATATATTATATATATATATAATAGATATATGTGTGTGTATGAGTATATATATATTATATATATATATAATAGATATATGTGTGTGTATGAGTATATATATATTATATATATATATATAAAATAGATATATGTGTGTGTATGAGTATATATATTATATATATATATATAAAATAGATATAGTGTGTGTATGAGTATATATATATTATATATATATATATAAAATAGATATATGTGTGTGTATGAGTATATATATATATATATATATATAAAATAGATATATGTGTGTGATGAGATATATATTATGTATATATATATATATATAGATATATGTGTGTGTATGAGTATATATATATATATATATAATAGATATATGTGTGTGTATGAGTATATATTATATATATATATATATATATAATAGATATATGTGTGTGTATGAGTATATATATTATATATATAATGATTATATATTTTAACATCTTATTGGAATTATCGAAATCAGAAATTCCTTGCTAAAACAATCTAGTTTATCCATTTAACTTATATCGAGTCCTTTTTGGATTTCTAGCTTTTCTTGAGCTTATATATAACTAAACGTATATATATAGACTGTATAATGTATGTATATATATATATCTATATATATATATATATATATACACACACACACACAATTTTCTGGACCATAAAGAGCCATTGCTGCTGTCTCTGAGAACCAAGTCCCACTCACACTCTGTCTCTTCTCCTCTCTGTCTTTCTTGCAAATATCTCGCTATACCTTCTTCTTTCTAATTACTCCAGCTCTGTGCCTCCCCTTTTTCCCCCTCTCCTTCATATTTCCTTTTTCATTTGTTCTTTTTTTCTCTCTTTTTTTTTAATCCATCTTTCACTCTCTCTCACTTACATCTCCGCCACCTCCTCCTCCTACCCCTTCTCTATAATTCGTATAATTTTCTCCCGTCCTCCTTCTCTGTCTCTCTCTCCTCTTGCTTTTACCCCCTTTTCCATCTTTTTCCCTCCCTCTTTCTTTGTGTTTTACCTTATTCATTTCTCCCTCCTCTCTCTCTCTCCATTTTTTTATTCTCACCTTTTCTCCTTCTTTCTCTCTCTCTCCTCCTCCTCTCTCTAACCCTTCCTTATCATTTATATATGCTCTTCCTTTTTTCGTCTTCATCCATTTGCTCTTCCCTCTCTCGCGTCAACATTTTACACTCTTTTATTTCCTTCCTTCCTATTTTTCACCCCCCACTCCTTCATCTTTCTTGCCTTCTGTTCATATACATACAGTTTTACTTATATATATATACATATATATGAAACACATAGACACACTATATTTCTACACACACACATATATATATCTGTGTATTTCCATTACCTTTCTGTCTGTGTTCACTACAAGAAGAAAAGAATCTGACCTCCCTATTTTTTCGCCGTCGTCACTTCAACAAAACTGAAAAATATATGACGAAGCGCCGTTAACAGGAATTCATACCCGAATCTATATTCGCCATCATACCCTCGCCTTTATATCACCTAGACTGAACACACACAGTATATATAGTATATATATATATATATACACCAACGACCTATACATAGAAGAAGGTAGTCTGCCGAAATCCGGGCTAATGTTTTAATGGTCCAGTGGCGAGGTCAACGTGTCGACTGGTTTTTTGTTTTTTTTTTCCAGTCGTTTTCCATTACTCTTTCCCCATTCACTGTTATCTTTCTCTGCCTGCCACCCCGTTTATTCTTGGTACTCGGGTGGTGATTATTGCTACTGTGTGTGTGTGTGTTTTTTTCCTTAGATGAGAATTGAGATGTAGTTGGTGTGGGACCCACTTGGCTTGTGTGTGTGTGTAATATATATATATATTAAGTAGAAAGAATAGCCAAAACTCTTTGACTGCTATTTCTAAATTCGGTGTGTGGTGAGGCAAATCGTTGCTATACCCTTAATTACTTAGTATTACTTAAACCCCTTCCTTGAATGGGGCTTTTACATGCCGAAACTCTACTTGGTGAAATTAATGATTATTTCTAAATTAATTAATTTCACCCTTTATTATTGATAATATATATATATATATGTACCTCTCAGGGCATGGTTAAGTACAATTTAACTGCATCTACAATTTTTTGCCAATCAACGTGTTGTGTGTGCTTTTTTTTTCTAAAAAAAAAATATTTTTCTTTCTGAGCTAAGGAAAGATTAGATTTTTGCTTCTTATCCCCATTTTAACGTTGTTCTTCTTCTTTTTTTTACCAAAGAGAAGAGAGAGAGAGAGAAGATGGCGTTTTGTCTTTGATTTCAGATAACTGACCAAGCACTCACGCACACACACAGTTCTCTCTTTCTTTCTCTCTCTCTCTCACACACAGTTCTCTCTTTCTCTCTCTCTCTCACACACTCAGTTCTCATACATTTAAGCAATGTGTGTGTGTATGTGTGATTGTGTTTGTACTTGTCCATTGATCTGAAACCAGGCGAAACGCTACGCAGACACACACACGTGTGTATGTGTGTGAATAACGTTACACAGGGCGGCGGCGGGAGGACAGCGAAATTAAAAGATACATATTGATATCTTCTCCTATATTTCATTCATTTGATTTTTTCTTTTCTGATGTTAATTGGTTGTTATATGATGTTGTGTGTATATGGTCTTCGGTGTTCGTTACACACAGAAGCTACATTTGATCACATTTTTAACCATCTATATCTATTCACATACCTTGGAACTAAAATCGCGAAGGTCTGTCCACAAGTTATGTCCATGTCCGTCCGAATCGGCAAAGCCTCTGGGCAGCTCTAAATAAATTATCAACGGTCTGGAAATCTAAACTTCCATTAAATTTGAAACGTAATTTCTTTCTGGCGGTTGTGCAGTCTTCTGTTTTTATGGATGCACGGAAAGAAAAATTGACGGAATTTCTACAAGAATGCTTTGAGCTGTTCTGTACATCTGCTGGAGACAGCATCCTACGGAAGAACTTCTTCTCTATGGTAATTTACCACGGAATGTCACATACGTCATCAGAGAAAGAGGAACAGGCGGCTTCGCTGGACTGGGGAAGCAATGGATGAGATCATCGGCGTTCTTCTCCGAGGAGCGAAGCATGGGGTACCCAAATGCTGGCGGACCCTCTTCGAGCCTACCTACCCTATATGCATCAACTGTGCGAGGAGTGCACCCGAGAAGACCTGCCACGTGCAATGCCGGACCGAACAGACGGGAGAGAGAGAACGAGTCATGACGACCTGTGCAATAAGCACGACCGAATGATCTATCTATCTATCCATCCGTTCGACAGTACTTGCTAACAATAATACCCCTTGCACCCGTAACCACATACCCATAAGAAATTTTCTTTTTAACCAATGAATTTCTCCTATATATTTTTCGGAAGGACCTATCCCATTAGCAACCATGTTACCCTTAATATTGATTTCATTCTTGCAGAGAGTGTGTGTGTGTGTATATATATATATATATATAGAGAGAGAGAGTGTGTGTATGTATATATATATATATATAGAGAGAGAGAGAGATTGTGTGTGTGTATATATATATATATTCATTCAGCACTAACGTTGTCAACATCCTAAGGCTGGAATACAAAGTCGCCCCTGGTAAGGCCTCGACTGATGACTTTAAGCCAAGTATCGCAAGACATTTTATTTACTCCAGTAACCTTCTACTGTCCCTGCCTATAATATAATCCCGGCAATCTTTCGGTATTTGTACATGACGTCATTCACAATTCACTCGCACAACCTTCCTTCCATGACAAATAAAAGAGCGATTAGGTCGAAAAAGAGGGTGAATGACGTCGTCTTCTCATGTCGACTTAACAGACTGATATCGAAAGATCGCCATAATCGTCTGTGTTCAGTTTCCCTGGAAAATGCTTATTTATCTTAAGGAAAATAACATTATTATTATTATTATGGTTGGCGAGTTGGCAGAATCGTTACAGCGCCGGGCAAAATGCTTAGCGCCATTTCATCTGTTTTTATGTTCTGAGTTCAAATTCCGCCGAGGTCGACTTTGTCTTTCATCCTTTCAGAGTCGATAAATTAAGTACCAGTTGCGTACTGGGGTCGATCTACTCGACTGGACCCCTCCCCCCGATTTCAGGCCTTGTGCTCATAATAGAAAGAATTGTTATTATTACTAAGGAGGCCAGTTGGCAGACTCGTTAGCGCGCCGGACAAAATGTTTCGCTTTTTACGTTCTGAGATCAAATCCTGTCAAGATCTGGGGTTCGATGTAATCACGTAACTTGTTCTGACCCCAAAAAAACCCTAACTTTTTTTCCTAAATGAGAAGCCATTGCTATTTGTTAGTTATAATGAACCCCGAATAATTTGGTTGGTTTCTGTCAACAACCACCGCCATGTGGATGGTAAAATTATGGTGAGGAGTCGGATAGCACAAGTGACAGTGTCCTGGGCACAAAAGCTTTGCTGTAATGTTTGTTAGGTCCTTTTGCATTTGAGTTCAAATCATGCCGGGGTCAATTTTTCTTTTCATCTCATCAGTAGCAGAGTCGATGTGGTCGTAGCCTGGTGCCTCCTCTGTCACGCCCTATATTAACCAGAAATTATTTATATTAAAAAAAAAAAATTACCAGCCGTGCCTTATAATTGTGTTGTTGCTTTAGTCTTTATTGGACAGTCACGAAAAGCGTTCCTCCGGTGACCATTTGTCGATCGAGGACTAATTTGTCAAATGTGTTGTTTTTTTAAAGAGTGATTCGAGAGAATTTTGCTGTTATTTCTAGCAGGCCGAGCGATCACAGAGAAGCATACTTTATACCTATTTCTTTATTACCCACATGGGGCTAAACACAGAGGGGACAAACAAGGACAGACATAGGTATTAAGTCGATTACATCGACTCCAGTGCGTAACTGGTACTTAATTTTATCGACCCCCGAAAGGATGAAAGGTAAAGTCGACCTCGGCGGAATTTGAACTCACAACGTAACGCAGACGAAATACCCATACTTTATACCCGTATAATGGGGATTACTCCTAGTTTTTTGTTTTGTTTATTAATTCTGATTGTATTTCAATCCCCTTCTGTCTCTTATTCCTGACGTTTTTTCATTCAGTTATTTATTTTTTTCTTCCTTCTGCAAAAGTTTTGCACTTTAACCTCGGCAACCTCGGGGTCTCGTAAACACTTTGTGTCAAAAAAACACCGTTGACACAAGTTCTTTCCATGTATGGTAAACAGAACTTGCTTCTCTGTGCTTCTTCTTCTTCTTCCCCTCCTCCCCTTCGTGGATTTTGACATATGCGGCGGAGCTGAGAAGTCTTGTTGCAGTGGAGGACTCGTATTTTACACATAATGTACATATAAGTTCAAAAGGTATCTAACATAATAATATGCCCACCTGTATGTAGGTCTATATGTGTGTGTATGTATGTTTATACGCATATCATCCGTAAAGTTCGTGTCAGTCCCTAAGCTATAAATGTCAAGCAATTTCCTTTACACCTTCCCTTTTCACCTGACCTAATTATACATGTTAGAGTGTGTGTGTGTGTGTGTGCCTCTTTCTCTATGTATGTGCATTTTTTTTTTTTTTTTTGGCGTATTTCAGTGATTAGACTGCGGCTGTGCTGGGGCACCGCCTTGAAAGGTTTGGTTGAACAAATCGATCACAGTATTTTTTTTTTGATTTTGTAATCTTATTCTACTGATCTCTCTTTTTTTTTTTTTTTTTTTTTGGCCGAACCTCCAACGGAGACATTAAACACCGGTTGGTGAGGTATATAAACACTGCAACACATATACACACACACACGTGTGTGTGTCGGGCTGCTTTCAGCTTCTTTTAACCACATCTACTCACAGGGCTTTAGTGGAAGACGCTTGCCGCGCAGTGGGACCGAACCCCAAACCACGTGGTCTGGAAGCTAATTTCTAAGTACAGCCACACTTGCATCGGTGTGTGTGTGTGTGTATTTAGTGGTAACTAAGTCCACAACATATTTTTCGATTTCCTTTCCAGTTGTTGACATTCCACTCGGCTAATATCCCTTCCAATCACCCAAGAAAGGCATGAAGGCTTTACAGTCTCATTTCTTCCACCCACCCCCAC
>NC_043021.1:3022119-3039619 GCF_006345805.1 Octopus sinensis
ATAATAAAATTAGTACCTTCACTACTATTACTATAGTAGTACGAAAGTAAAAGTATCGTCTATCAGTAACGAGACAGCCATCAGAACTCTAATGTTTTTAATTACCTTCTTGAAAAACCAGAGCATAATTAAAACAAAGAATAATAAATGGAGCAATATGGCTGTGTGGTAAGTAGCTTGCTAACCAACCACGTAGTTCCGGGTTCAGTCCCACTGCGTGGCATCTTGGGCAAGTGTCTTCTGCTATAGCCCCGGGGCCGACCAATGCCTTGTGAGCGGATTTGGTAGACGGAAACTGAAAGAAGCCCATCATATATATATATATATATATATATAGGCGCAGGAGTGGCTGTGTGGTAAGTAGCTTGCTTACCAACTACATGGTTCCAGGTTCAGTCCCACTGCGTGGCATCTTGCTATAGCCCCCAGGCCGACCAATGCCTTGTGAGTGGATTTGGTAGACGGAAACTGAAAGAAGCCTGTCGTATATATATATATATATATATGTGTTTGTGTGTCTGTGTTTGTCCCCCTAGCATTGCTTGACAACCGATGCTGGTGTGTTTACGTCCCCGTCACTTAGCGGTTCGGCAAAATAGACCGATAGAATAAGTACTGGGCTTACAAAGAATAAGTCCCGGGGTCGATTTGCTCGACTAAAGGCGGTGCTCCAGCATGGCCGCAGTCAAATGACTGAAACAAGTAAAAGAGAGTATGGTGATTTGTTTTGTCTTGGGTATTTTTCTGGCTTACCTCAATATTATCTATATTCCACCGGGCTTTCCTCATTATCTAGTTTCTTTCAGAGAGTATAGTCCTCTCCATCAGAGCAACACGAAAATCCGCACTGAGGTAGGTTTACGTTGGTTTGTGGCAGAAGTCTCATCCAGGCTGAATTCCTCCTTTCTTTAGATTTGTTCCCTTAATATATATATTTGTACGTGTCTTCACAGTTTTACACACACAATAAGATACCCATGTATTTTTCATTATATTCGCTATATATAACACTTTATGCATCTTGTTGGTTTCTGGGTGTTATTGTAGTTTGTTTTACTCAGGGTCACCCCTGAACCAGGAGATCTTTAATGGACAATGTCTTGGCTATAACCTAAATTTCCAAATATGGTATAAAGGCACCAGCAAGGCTGTGTGGGCCACTGTCATGGTTTTGGGTTGAGTCCCACTGCATGGCACCTTGGACTATGGGCTAACCAACGCCTTGTGAGTGGATTTGGTTGACAGAAACAGAAAGAAGCCCTATGTGTGTGTGTGTGTTTTTGGCTCCTTGTCTTCACGTGTAATAGTTGTTAATGAACATCACCTTACAGGTGATGTCATTTGTTTCCAATCATCTATGAAAATATGCTTGACTGTGAGGCAGTACCACTTTGCTTGGAAATGGGAAAGGGTTGACTGCAAGGTGGGCACCTGACTGTAGAAAACCTGCCTGAGCAAAGCATGTCTGACCCATGCAAGTATGGAAAGGTGGACATTAAAAGGATCATGCACACACAAACTGGCTTCTCTCAGTTTCCACCTATCAGATCCACTCACAAGGTTTTGGTTGGCCCAGGGCTATAGTAGAAGACACTTGGCCAAGGTGCCACACAGTGGGACTGAATCCGGAACCTTGTGGTTGGGAAGCAAACTTGCCTACCCAGTAATATTGGCTTCTAACAGGTTTCTTTATTTCTATTGAGTTAACTTTTGTCTGGCACTCTTTCAGGATAAGCTTGGCAATGAAATATGGCACCAATCAAATACTGGAATTGGCTTCATTAAGCTTTACTCTGTCCTAAAAAATTTTTGACATTCCATTATTAGAAATCCATTTGTTCATTTCTTTAACATCTGTTTTTTCATGCAAGCATGGGTTAGATGCATGTTCTGTTTTCATATAGGGGACTTTTTTTATGTTCCAGAGGCCTTCGAAAGCTGCAGAGCAACTGGTCATAGTATCAATTATGAACATCATTACTACCTGTTTGCTCAAGTCATGTCCACACACACACATATATGTGGCCTTGAGTTCAGTTCCACTATGTACCTTCAGCAAATGACTTCTACTGCAGCCCTGAGTTGACCCAAGGCCTTGTAGGTGGACTTGTTAGACAGAAACTGAAAGGAGCCCATTGAGTGGGCTCTGAAAATGGCCACACAAGAATTTTAATAAAAGGAAATAGAACGATCAAGCTTTATTCCAAATCACTACAATTGTTTCAGCACATTAGTATCAGCTGGGAATTGCTGATTAGGGTGAGTAGGGTCCAGTGCTCTTGTTGGATCATCTTAATGCAATAGTGAGTATTATGTGTAATATTCAACTGATACTGACTGGTGTGCTTAAACAGTTGTAGTGATTTGGAATAAAGCCTGTCCATTCCATCTTCCAGTAAAAGAAGTTCTCTTGTATGATAGCAATTTGGTAGCTGATACCTGCAGAGGAGCTTTGGAAAGCATGCTATAATAATATATGATAATATATATATATATATATATATATATAGAATGTATGTTTGTGTGTACCTGTGTCTGGCCATGGGGAAGTATTATCTTCCTTGAAGGTTGACATCACAATTGGTTTCCAGCCATAGAAAGTCTTCCTCAACAAATTCTGCTTTACCTGTGAAGCATGGAAAAGTGGATGTTAAATGAAAAATTTTACATTAGCTTTTTTCAACATGTGCACAGCCCTGAGAATAATATGTTGTTTAATTTGATGGATTTGCATATTCAGTTTAAACTCTGACAGTCAACTTCCACCTTTTATTTATCTGGTCTTGTGTCAATCAGCTGTACCCCACCTCTTTTCACAAGTTTACAACTTTGTGTTGTTGCTGTTGTGAGAATGTATTCTTGATAATAACAATAAGGATTTCAGCAAAAGGCCAAACTGAACTCTGAAAATGTGAAAGGGTGTTAGTAAATACCACAAGACATTTAATCCGGCTCTGCTACTCCACCATCATGGAAATTACTTTGTGAGTTAGCAGAAAGGACGTAGCCAAGGACTTGATTGTTTCTTCAGTGTACGAAGTAAAATAATTTCCATTGTCAACTTTTTGTGTGGCTGAGATCAACAAAATTTCAAGTTAAGCTCTGGGAGAAGTTTATTTTTCTTAACTACTAGCACTATGACCCGGCAACGTCAGGTCATAGTGCTAGTGCTTGCATACACAGCTGCGTGCGTGCACACATACACGCGAGTACTGTCCAAATCTCCGACCAATCACATACAACTAGCTGGCATTCAATTGGCGTATCAAGTTTCGGGCATTTTGATTGGGTTTTGGATAGAAAATTCACAAAAAAGTCACTTCTATTGATTTTTTTAATGGCTTTGCGGGGTGACTGGGGAAATGTAAAGATGTGCACGACCACCCTTGGACGGTTTTGAATGACCATAGAAAGTGCGAGCCCTCTAACTGAAAAATTGTGGATTTGTATAAAGGACACACGCGCAGACATTTTGCCGTTTATATATAGAAAGATAACCCTTTGTGGCTTTGTTGTAAAAATGTTTATTATTTGTGTGACTTGTGGGAATTCCACAGTGTACGTCAGCAGATCTATTTTTACATCTGCTGATGTATGTGTCTTATAATACCAATAAACATTTAATCTGGCCATATCCAGCCCAAGTATTTTACCTGTTTTATGTTAAAACTGACCAGATCCGACCTCTGACACCTACCCTGCAATGTCATTCTAAAAATATATACAAACACTCTATTGAAATCTTGGAGCTACAAGAAAATACATGATTAATTCAAAACAATCTGAATAAATTAGCATCTCATTTGACAGAGTAGTCTTAACCCTTTAGTGTTCGCATTATTCTGCCAAAGTTAATGCCTTTTCATCCACACTGTTTTGAACTAATCCTGCATTATCTTGTAGCTATGAGATTTTGATGAGGTAGCTGTTAATCTTTAAAAGGATATTGTAGGGTTGGTGTGAGAGACCAGATCTGGCCAGTTTGAACATAAAACAGGCAGAATACTTTTGGCTGGATATGGCTGGTTTAAATGCTAAAGGGTTAATGCTAAAGGATTAGACCTAATAACAAATAACAAAAAAAATGTCAGTGTCCCAGCATGGCCACAGTTATGTGTTAATTTCACTTTAATTTAAGTCCCTGTCAATATATCTTTTAATGCATACATTTAGTGATCTTCATGACATTGATTCATTGAATCGAATTGAACAAGTTTCAGCTCACGAGCTGCGACCATGCTGGGGCACTGATATTATGTTAAACATTTTAACTGCCTGTGATTTGAACACACAAATGCCAGAATCACAATGGCCTTCTCACTCTCTCTCTTTTTCTCTTTGTCACTGTTTCCACTATTCATTTCTCTGTCTCTCCTTTTCTTCCTTCTCTTACCTTCCTTAGCATAAGCATAACACAGACAAAATTAGACAAACTGCATGAACACAGGATATTATTACCCTTTTGATTGACAGAATTGTTAGTGTCAGACAAAATACCTTGTGGTATTTGTTACATAAGGCAGCGAGCTGGCAGAAACGTTAGCATGCCGGGCAAAATACTTTGCGGTATTTCGTCTGCCGTTACATTCCGAGTTCAAATTCCGTCAAGGTCAACTTTGCCTTTCATCCTTTCGGGGTCGATTAAATAAATACCAGTTACGCACTGGAGTCGATGTAACAGACTTAATCCGTTTGTCTGTCCTTGTTTGTCCTCTCTGTGTTTAGCCCCTTGTGGGTAATAAAGAAATAGATATTTCGTTTGCCGTTACGTTCTCAGTTCAAATTCCATCGAGGTCAACTTTGCCTTTCATCCTTTCGGGGTCGATAAATTAAGTACCAGTTATGCACTGGAGTCGATGTAATCGACTTGATCCGTTTGTCTGTCCTTGTTCGTCCTCTCTGTGTTTAACCCCTTGTGGGTAGTAAAGAAATAGGTATTTGTTACATTTAAATTGTGCCATTGTCAACTCTGCTTTTCATCCCTCCAGGGGTTATAAACTAAAGTACCAGTAGCGTTCTGAGATCCAAGGTTTTGACTAACACTCTCCTTAATACTTTAGTGTTCAGATTATTCTGTCAAATGTAATGCTTATTTCTTCACATTGTTTTCAATTAATCATGCATCATCTCATTACTTTGAGATTTCAATGATGTGATTAATTTCATTTTGAATGACATTGTTAGGTAAGTGTGAGAGGCCAGATCGGGCAAGTTTGAACGTAAAACAGGTTGAAAATTTGGGGCTGGATCTGGCCAGTTTAAATACTTAAGGGTTAAAATTGCAGTCTTTGTCTAAAATAGAAACTGTTCCTCTCTACATTCTCAGTTCAAATGCTACTGAGGTCAACTTTCCAGGATTTACAAAATAAAGCACCGTTGAAATACTGGGAGTCAGTGTCATCGAATTACCCCTTCCCTCAAAATTGCTGGCCTTGTGCCAAAATTCGAAACCATTAAAAGGCAGCAAGCTGGCAGAATTATTACTACACCAGACAAACTGCTTAGTGGCATTTCTTCTGGCATTTTAAGTTCAAATTCTGTTGAGACTGACTTTGTCATTCGTCTTTTTAGGGGTTAATAAAATAAGTACCAGTTGAGCACTGGAGTTGATCCACTTGCCCAGACCCCCCCCCCCAAAAAAAAAAATTGCTGGCCTTGTGCCAAACTTTGAAACCATTGTTATGATTATTATTCAAGGTGGCAAGCTGGCAAAATCATTTGCATGCTGGGCAAAATGCTTAGCAACAGTTCATTTGGTCTTATGTTGTGAGTTCAAATTCTGCTGAGGTCAACTTTGCCTTTCCTTCTTTTGGGGTCGATGAAATAAGTATCAGTTCGGTACTGGGGTCGATGTGATCAACTTGTCCCCTCCCCCGAACTTCCTAGCCTTGTGCCAAAATTTGAAACCATTATTATTATTATTACTATTACCAAAGTACTAAATGTATTCTTTTCTTTCCCAAGTTCAATTCACACCGGGGCAGGCTTTGCTTATTACTTTGCAGAGTTAACACTGTAAGTGCTGCTCTTACTCAATAACAACCACCTTCTACAGTTATATGGCCTTGTGTGGAGGCGCAATGGCCCAGTGGTTAGGGCAGCGGACTCGCGGTCGTAGGATCACGGTTTCGATTCCCAGACCGGGCGTTGTGAGTGTTTATTGAGCGAAAACACCTAAAGCTCCACGAGGCTCCAGCAGGGGATGGTGGTGATCCTTACTGTACTCTTTCACCACAACTTTCTCTCACTCTTACTTCCTGTTTCTGTTGTACCTGTATTTCAAAGGGCCGGCCTTGTCACTCTCTGTATCACGCTGAATATCCCCCGAGAACTACGTTAAGGGTACACGTGTCTGTGGAGTGCTCAGCCACTTACACGTTAATTTCACGAGCAGGCTGTTCCGTTGATTCGGATCAACCGGAATCCTCGTCGTCGTAACCGACGGAGTGCTTCCATCCATCCATCCATCCATCCATGGCCTTGTGCCAATCCAAGAATTTATTATCATTTGCAAATATCTCCTGCCTTCTCTGCTTTAAAATACCACCGTCGTCTTAAATACAGTTCCCATTAATTCAGCTGTTGAGGTTCATTATTACTTGCTATTGTTTTCAGTCTCCACGTTAGAAACCAACTTGTCAGTTGTCGTTTGTTATTCATTATATGATAACTGGTTATCTATTTTTTAATTATTTATTTATCTCCTTCGTTATTTCAATCATTTCTTTACTAATCTATCCTTAATTAACAACACTGTCAGATAGAAAAGTTTGTCATTGCTATGTATCTTGCATTTCTAATGAAACCCATACAAATGTGATATATATACACACACACACACAAAATCATTTATCATTCATTATCCCCGTCATTTTTTCACATCCATTTTCTATGTTTGAGTTGGACCATACCTGTCTGTCTGTCACTATTTGTCTATCTGTCTTGTCTGTCTGTCTGTCCATCCATCCATCACGACATACAGACAGCTAGCTAGCTAGACAGGTAGGTGGATAGACATACAGTCATACATACAGATAGATAGATATATCTAGGTTGTAAGGCGGCGAGCTGGCAGAAACGTTAGCGCGCCCGACGAAATGCTTAGCCATATTTCGTCTGCCGTTACGTTCTGAGTTCAAATTCCGCCGAGGTCGACTTTGCCGTTCATCCTTTCGGGGTCGATAAATTAAGTACCAGTTCCGCACTGGGGTCGATGTAATCAACTTAATTCGTTTGTCTGTCCTTGTTTGTCCCCTCTATGTTTAGCCCCTTGTGGGTAGTAAAGAAATAGATATATCTAGGTTCAGGTATGGTTTGAATACCCTCTACATTTACACTTCAACCCCACCCCAACTTTTCAACTGCCCATTTCTGACCCTTTCTGCTTGCATTTCTTACTCCCTCATTTCCACCACCTTGGTCTAAATGCTTTAATCCACTCACAAGGCTTTGGTTGGCCCGATGCTATAGCAGAAGACACTTGTCCAAGGTGCCATGCAGTGGGACTGAACCCGAAACCACGTGGTTGGTAAGCAAGCTACTTACCACACAGCCAATCCTGCACCTTACCAACCACATGGTTTTGGGTTCAGTCCCACTGCATGGCACCTTGGGCAAGTGTCTTCTACCATAACCTCGGGCCAACCAAAGCTTTGTGAGTGGATTAAAGCATTTAGTCCAAGGCGGTGGAAATGAGGGAGTAAGAAATGCAAGCAGAAAGGGTCAGAAATAGGCAGTTGAAAAGTGGGGGTGGGGGTTGAAGTGTAAGTGTAGAGGGTATTCAAAATTGTAGGATGTGTACATTTGGTCAGGTGACCTGAGAGGGCAGAGGGAAAGGGTGGTCGTGTGGGGGGTAGAAAGAGGGTAAGAGCATGATAGGAAAAGATGAACAAAAGAAAGGGTGGGTGATGAGATAAAGGGGGTAAGAAGGTGGTTGTTGAGTGTCAGTAAAGGTGGTCCAGTGAAGTGAATTATTGCATGGTTGGTTGAGTGTATTGAATTGGAGGGGGTTGAGAGTGATCCAGTACAACCTCAAGGGGTCAGTTTGAATGTGAGTGAAGCAAGGAATGAACTGTAGGTATGATACTGAATTACTTTTCCTATAATGAAGGAACAAATTCATCAGTTGACAAAAGGGTTAATATAAATCTCTAATTGTAATCTGTCTAATCTGGTTTCTCCTTTCTTCTCTTGTTCTAGTTTTCTCAGATTAATTACCTGTTGCAGGTGAAGGAGTTTTTGAAGATTTTATTTTTTATTGCCACATTTGGATGTTGGTTCTTCTATCATTTAATCATTTATATAAATTACATACAAGTTCATATATTTCTACATGAATCTATCAAAGTGTGTATATATATATATATATATTGATATAGATATCTTTAAATTGTTTCACCTTTCAAGCTGCGGTCATGCTGGGGCACCACCGTTATATGTATTTCTGCATGAACTACATTTTATCTATCTAGTGCTTTCAAAGTTGTGTGGAATTTGTGGTCCCTTGGTTGAGAAAAATGCTAGAGTTAATGTCAGGAAAGGTGTCTGACTGTCAGAGTAGACCTCAAATAGCATAGTCATCCAACCCATGGAAGCATGGTAAAATGGATTAAGAATGAATGTATTCTATCAGTGTCTTTTGCTGAAACCACTAAGTTAGGAGGGATGTAAATAAACTAACACCAGCTGTCAAGCAATGGGGAGAAGGCATACAAAAAGACACACATACTCATCTCTCTCTCTCTCTTTCATATATGATGGGCTTCCACAGTTTCTGGTACTTTTTGGTTATCTCACCCCTATTAAAAAATTGGGTTATCTCCCCCAACTAAAAAAAAAAATTGCTTAACCCTCAATAAAACAAAAGAAAAAAATGAAAAATTAATAAACATGATAACTGAAATAATTAAACATCTTATTGAATCTAATAAATTTCTTATAACAAATCATACATACCATGTCTATTGAGGAGGCCAAAAGTGTGTAGAAGTATTGAATCAAAAGGATCTAACCCTTTTAATCCAATCTCTTGTCACCACATAAAAAATCAACTTTTTAGTGGGGAGATAGCCCAGTTTTTTAATGGGGAATGCGATAACCAAAAAGCACCCAGTTTCTTTCTACCAAGTTAACTTACAAAGCATTGGCTGGTCCAAGGCCATAGCAGAAAACACTGGCCCAAAGTGCCATATCCTGGGGCTGAACCTGAAACCATGTGGTTGCAAAGTGAGTTTCTTAACCACACTGCCAAGCCTAAAAGTTTTTTTTTTTTTTTAATTTTTAAATCAAGTACTACTAAATGATAATAATAAATACGCTTTGTTAATGTATTTTTTATGCATGGCCATGTATAAATGCAGCACTGAGAGAACTTGGGTCCTCACTAAAGGAAACAAACCCATGGTTGTATTCAAAATTCCAGGCGCAGAAGTGGCTGTGTGGTAAGTAGCTTGCTAACCAACCACATGGTTCCGGGTTCAGTCCCACTGTGTGGCATCTTGGGCAAGTGTCTTCTGCTATAGCCCCGGGCCGACCAAAGCCTTGTGAGTGGATTTGGTAGACGGAAACTGAAAGAAGCCTGTCGTATATATGTATATATATATGTGTGTGTGTTTGTGTGTCTGTTTGTCCCCCTAGCATTGCTTGACAACCGATGCTGGTGTGTTTATGTCCCCATAACTTAGCGGTTCGGCAAAAGAGACCGATAGAATAAGTACTGGACTTACAAAGAATAAGTCTCGGGGTCGATTTGCTCGACTAAAGGTGGTGCTCCAGCATGGCCGCAGTCAAATGACTGAAACAAGTAAAAGAGTAAAGAGAGTATGTGACCTGAACTTCATTTAAAAAAAAAGAAAAAAAACTATCTTTGTGCATGTGTGTACATGATCTGGAATACTTATAAGCTCTAGGGGTCTTTGGGAATTTTATGATATTGAACTTCATGTAAAGGAAATAAAACAAATAAAATAAACCTTTTGAATTTGTGATTTTTCTGAAAAACCCTTTCTGTTAAGGTAATAATATAAGAACATGTCTGCTTAGGAAGTGAGCAACAATTGAGGTGGTAGACTGCTACTAACTGAAAGGTCACAAAGGTGAAATTTTGCTTGTAGGAAAAACTTGTTTATGATTCAGCTTCCTTCAAGTTACTTGATGTCTCTCTCTCTCTCTCTCTCTACTATCGCTGCCACCATCACCAAATGTTTGAACTGGTTTTATCTGTTTAAGCCATTAAACTGCAGCCATGCTGAGGCTTTGTCTTGAAAGGTTTAGTCTAGTGGTTCTCCACCATTTTCATCTATGGACCCCTTTGTTTACCAGATTTCATTCTGGTGATAGCCTTGGATGTTCAAGAATTAAGTTCATAGATACTTCATTCAGTTTTTTTTTTTTTTTATGTTTGTTTGTTTTGCAAGATTCTTGATGAGAAATGATGTTGAAAGATATTGTTATATTTCTCAAGATTTTTTTTTTCTTTTTTGCTTCTGAAAATCACACATCTTGTGACCTCTTCAGCAACTCTCCATCCCATGTCTCCTGTTCTGTTTAGAGAATTTGGCAAAAAAAAAAAAGAAAAGAAAAAGAAAGTTCAATATAGGCGCAGGAGTGGCTGTGTGGTAAGTAGCTTGCTAACCAACCACATGGTTCCGGGTTCAGTCCCACTGCATGGCATCTTGGGCAAGTGTCTTCTGCTATAGCCCCAGGCCGACCAATGCGTTGTGAGTGGATTTGGTAGACGGAAACTGAAAGAAGCCTGTCGTATACATGTATATATATATATGTGTATGTGTGTGTGTATGTCTGTGTTTGTCCCCCTAGCATTGCTTGACAACCGATGCTGGTGTGTTTACGTCCCCGTCACTTAGCGGTTCGGCAAAAGAGACCGATAGAATAAGTACTGGGCTTACAAAGAATAAGTCCCGGGGTCAATTTGCTCGACTAAAGGCGTATCTCCAGCATGGCCGCAATCAAATGACTGAAACGAGTAAAAGAGTAAAGAGAGAGTATAACATCTTTCAAAATTCCCATTGGTCACACATTCACTTGTATGGGTTGAACTATGTCAGATGTGAGAGAAAGAAACCTAAGCTGTTACTTGCAAGAAATACATTTAAATATAGACTTTCTGGTTGAGAATCACTGGTTTAGCCTAAGGAATTGGCCCCAGCATTGTTTTTTTTTTCTTAGCCTGCTATGGACTATTTTTGTCGAACCACTAAGTTACAGAGACATAAACAAACCAACACTGGTGTCAAGTGGTGGTGTGAGACAGGCACATGTGTGCACACACAAAACTAGCTTCTTTCAGTTTCTGTCTACCTAATTTGGGTCTTTAGAAGACTCATGCTCAATGTGTCACACACTAGGACTGAACTCAGCCCCCTGTGATTGGTAAGCAAACTTCTTACTACATAACCATGCCTAATGTTAGAAATGAATTTTCATATATTAACTAAATTTATTAATGAACTAGAGATAATTGAAAAACATACAAGTAAATGCTGAAAAGCTGTCTTAAACCCTTAAGCTTTTAGATTACTCTGTCAAATGTAATACCTATTTATCCACATTGTTTTGAATTAATCATACGTTATTTGTGACTTTGAGATGTTAATGATGTGATTGTATATTAGCAGAATGACATTGTAGGGTAGGTGCGAGAAGCGAGATCTGACCCGTTTGAACATGGAACAATTAAATATTTGGGCTGGATATGGCCAGTTTAAATACTCTCTCTCTATCCGCTCAGTCGAAGTCGACTCTCGGTCACTCGTTGGATCAGTGTCCTCCAGTCAGTTCTATCCTGGGCCGCTTCTTTCAGATTGGCTATGTCCATTCCGGTATCACTCTTGATGGTGTCAAGCCAGCGGGTTCTTGGTTGGCCTCTTCCTCTCTTGCCACTGACCATTCCGAGCATGATGTCCTTCTCCAGGGATTTTCTCTGCATAATATGACCGAAATATGCCGATCTATGCTTGGTGATCCTAGCTTCTAGCGGCATTTTCGGCCTGATCTGCTTAAGAACTTCTCCATTGGTGAGCCTCGCTGTCCATGGAATCCGTAAAAGTTTAAATACTAAAGGGTTAAAAACAGGAAACAGATGTGAAAACAATAAACATCAGGTGTTAATTGAATTTATCACATTCTCTGGCTTAATGCATCAATTGACATAAGCAATATGTTGGTCTGGGAAATATTTCTCCTAGATATTTATTTTTGTGAAGAATGGTTCTGAATGTATTTCATTTATTCTGGTGCATCATACCTAATATTTTATACACAGACATTGTGAAGAAACGTTTGGTGCACCTTCATACACAAATATCTTTTTCTAATTCAGTAGAGCTGAAAATAGCCTCGAATCTGACTGACATATGGGAACAGCATACAATTTGAACAAAGCTGACAGCACTACCATGTGACACATCTAGAAATAAATATAGTGTGTACTAATTATAGGCGCAGGAGTGGCTGTGTGGTAAGTAGCTTGCTTACCAACCACATAGTTCCGGGTGTCAGTCCCACTGCGTGGCACCTTGGGCAAGTGTCTTCTACTATAGCCTTGGGCCGACCAAAGCCCTGTGAGTGGATTTGGTAGGCGGAAACTGAAAGAAGCCCGACGTATATATGTATATATATATGAGTGTGTGTGTGTCTGTGTTTGTCCCCCTAGCATTGCTTGACAACCGATGCTGGTGTGTTTACGTCCCCGTTACTTAGCGGTTCGGCAAAAGAGACCGATAGAATGAGTACTGGGGCTTACAAAGAATAAGTCCCGGGATCGAGTTGCTCGATTAAAGGCGGTGCTCCAGCATGGCTGCAGTCAAATGACTGAAACAAGTAAAAGAGTAATTAATATGTCCTTCCTATGCAAGCTGAGAGATCTTCAAACTGTACATACTTTACACACTTTGATAGACCTTGTGAAAGCACTCATTACATGCATAGGAACAGTGCAGCTCAAACTCAATGATAATATAATAAAACAACATTGTGTAACAAAATTAAAAATTTTTTTTTGTCTTTGGTCAGTATTATTTCCTATTTGCTTCTTTGACCTGGACATCAATGTCTTAAAACTGACCTATTTTCCATTACATTTCAGACACATTCAGCACTGAGTTGCTGAAGCAGAAATATCATTATAGAAAATATTCTGTTCAATAGCACAGATTTGCTTGTCAGTTGTTTGAGCATATTCCTTTGTGACTGACAACAGGTGCATCTCTGATCATGAGTACTAGTAGTAGGGGAGCATCATAGCCATGTGTTAAAAGGGATTCTTTGGGGTTTGGATAAATATTGTAACAAAAGCAAAGTTTGAAGG
The DNA here is from genome assembly GCF_006345805.1 of Octopus sinensis. Taxonomy (NCBI): domain Eukaryota; kingdom Metazoa; phylum Mollusca; class Cephalopoda; order Octopoda; family Octopodidae; genus Octopus; species Octopus sinensis. The sequence goes on from NC_043021.1 coordinate 3,035,447, forward strand.
AAATATTAGCCATTTTTTAAATACTCCCTAGGGGTGAAGAAATAACAGTTGCTACCCAGGGACAAAAATCGTGTTGCACAGGGGCTGAAAATTTTTTTGGGGGGGTGGGATACTTGTTACATTAATCCCAGTGCTCAACTGGTACTTATTTTATCGACTTAAAAGAATGAAAGGCAAAGTCAACTTTGGCAGAATTTGAACTCAGAATGTGTAGGTGAACAAAATGCCGTTGAACATTTTGTCCAGCATGCAAATGTTTCTACCAGCTCACCTTTTTTCATAATGATTTTAGTAACTTATCTCCTAATTCTAGCTTATCTCATTGTCATAATCTGTTTGTTTCAGTCATTGGACTGTGGCTATACGGGAACACTGTCTTGAAGGGGTTTAGTTGAACAAATCAACCCCAGTACTTATTTTTAAGACTGGTACTTATTCTGTTGATCACTTTTGCCAAGTAACTTAAATTACAGGGATGTAAACAAAGCAATACCAGTTCTCAAACATTGGGGTGGGGGTGGGGGCAAAGGCATACGTAATGTGTGTGTGTGTATAAAAGCATACATACATATATATATATATATATATATATATATATAGAAAGAGAGAGAGAGAGAGAGAGACACATCTATGTGTGTATGCATATGTGTATGAGGTTTCCTGTTTGCATCACACACACACACACATATAAATATATATATATTATATACACATATATATATATACATATATATATATACATATATATATGTGATGGACTTCTAGATTGTTTCTGCTTTCCAAATCGGACGTCCTGTAAAAACTTTTCTCATGTGCAACTTTTGCTTTTTTTTGCAAAAAGTGTGGGGGGGGGTCCCTTCAGTTTTATCGATTTTTCTCCTAGAAAGGGGTATCTCTAGGCATCAGTAATGTGGTAGTGACCATACCTGGGTAAATTTGCCGTTTAATAAAAAAAAACTTACTTCATACACATCTGCATGTGTATGTATATTGTGTGGTTAGAAGTTTACTTTCTACAACAGTCGGAGTTGTCTTTTTTTGTTGTTGTTATTGCTTATAAGGTTGAATAGTTAAAGTTACTTTTTAAACAGTAATTTGATCAAAATAAACGTTCTTCCAGGTACAGATTGAACAAAAGTGTCTGTTCTTCATTCAGACTATGGTAAACCATCACTGCACTATCAAGGGCTTGCCAGCTCAGTATAGACAATTTTAAGGGAGTTACCTTCTTTAGAGGGTGATAGATAATGCCACTGTAATTTATTACACAATAGACTAAGGCAAATAAAGAAATTCCAGTCCTATCTAGCAGCAGTTAAGCTAATCATTGTTAATATTACCTTCTAAAATACTCAGTTGCTAATGTTGTAAATAGTTAAGTATGGTACATTCTATTTAAATGCTGGTAGCTGACCAACTATCATTTAGGCGACTATCAAAGTACATCAGATGTCAAACTAGTACACTTGTACATATTTTTCTCCATTTCCTTAAACTTTAGCTTAAATATTAATTGAACACACACAAAAAATTCTTTTCAGATTTAAAAAGTATTACCCCTTGCTTTCAAAGAATCCAAAATAGATAAATGAATAAAAAATATATTTAAAAAATAACAAAACAAGCTGATGATTGTAAGAATCAGAAGAACATATGGTGAAGCATATCTATGTCCAAATCTTTAAAAGACTGAGCATTGTTCTATCCTTCTGAAATTTCTCCAATGGGTAAGAGGTTCTCCAAACCCTGAGGTAGCTCAAATTTCAGGTTGTCATTAATAAAACCCATATGACAAACCTTGTTTTGATTCTTTTATAGATTTGGACGGCGGAGGCGCAATGGCCCAGTGGTTAGGGCAGCGGACTTGTGGTGTAGGATCGCGGTTTCGATTTCCAGACCGGGCGTTGTGAGTGTTTATTGAGCGAAAACACCTAAAGCTCCACGAGGCTCCGGCAGGGATGGTGGTGATCCCTGCTGTACTCTTTCACCACAACTTTCTCTCACTCTTACTTCCTGTTTCTGTTGTACCTGTATTTCAAAGGGCTGGCCTTGTCACTCTCTGTGTCACGCTGAATCTCCCTGAGAACTACGTTAAGGGTGCACGTGTCTTTGGAGTGCTCAGCCACTTGCACGTTAATTTCACGAGCAGGCTGTTCCGTTGATCGGATCAACCGGAACCCTCATCGTCGTAACCGACGGAGTGCTTCCATAGATTTGGACATAGATATGCTTCACCATATGTTCTTCTGATTCTTACAATCATCAGCTTGTTTTGTTATTTTTTAAATATTATATTTTTTATTTATTTATCTATTTTGGATTCTTTGAAAGCAAGGGTAATACGTTTTTAAATCTGAAAAGAATTTTTTTGTGTGTGTTCAATTAATATTTAAGCTAAAGCTTTTGGTGAGTGGGTGAAGAAATTTGCTGTTACGCAGCTGAATCCATTTTTCTGTTTCCTTAAATCCTACCATATGTACCAAGTTAATAGCGAATTATTTCTTTAATAGCATTGTATGTGAATAATTAATTAGGACCATAGCTTATGTTTGTAACTGCAAGTAATTATTTAAGCTTAGTTACACTGCATAAATAATTAAGAAAAGAGGGAGAAAAAAAAAACCCTGGTTCTAGTTTCATCTGCTATGTAAGCTTCAGTGATGCTTTATTCAAGATATGTAGCTTTACCTGATGGTTATAAAAAATAATTTAGAAACCAGAATGTATATTACTTTTCAGTTGTTGCTGTCTCCCACTCTCTCCTTCTTTCTGCTCTTCCCTCAGGCTGTGTAACCTATTTCTTTACTACCCACAAGGGGTTAAACACAGAAGGGACAAACAAGGACAGACAAACGGATTAAGTCGATTACATCGACCCCAGTGCGTAACTGGTACTTAATTTATCGATCCGAAAGGATGAAAGGCAAAGTAGACCTCGGCGGAATTTGAACTCAGAATGTAACGCCAGACGAAATACGGCTATGCATTTCGCCCGGCGTGCTAACGTTTCTGCCAGCTCGCTGCCTGGGTAACCATGTATCTCCTTTACAGCAGCAGCATCTGTTTCTGTTCTCATTCTTGATCACTCTCTTTCTCTCGGTCATCTGACGCAAGACCACCTCCTCCAATGCACCCTCCCCACTCAAAGGATCTTTGTTTTGTAAGTTACTTGGTGACCTTGCCTGTGTTGATGTCACATAAAAAGCATCCAGTCCACACTGAAGTGGTTGGCATTTGGAAGGGTATCCAGCTGTAAGAGAACCCTGCCAAATCTGTCCTTGACTGTGCTGGTGCCATGTAAAATGTCCATTCTGTGGGGTCGTTGGTGTTAGGAAGGGCATCCAGCCATAAGAACCCTTCCAAAACAGACAGAAGTCTGGTGCAGTCTCCTGCCTATGGATGGCAGAATTAAATGATAAATATGAAGATTGGACGACAGCCATGATGAAGCATTTCCTTGAAGAGCCAAACAACCCAATCCCAGTTTTGTTTTTAAGTCAGATACTTATTCTCTCGGTCCCTTTGGTTGAGCCACTAAGTTTTTAGGGTGTAAACAAACCGACAATGGCTGTTATGCAGTTGGTGGGACAAACGTAGACACCCACATACACGTGATGGGCTTCCACACAATTTCACTTACAAGGCCTTGTAAGTAGACACTTGCCTAAGGGGCTGTGCAGTGGAGACTGAATCCGCAACCACATGAGGTGTGGTATGTGTATGCACACACATACACCTTACTTGAGAACATTAAAATTATGATACTCTTACTCTTTTACTTGTTTCAGTCATTTGATTGCGGCCATGCTGGAGCACCGCCTTTAATCAAGCAACTCGACCCCGGGATTTATTCTTTTATAAGCCCAGTACTTATTCTATCGGTCTCTTTTGCCGAACCGCTAAGTAACGGGGACATAAACACACCAGCATCGGTTGTCAAGCAATGCTAGGGGGACAAACACACGCGCATATATATATATATATATATATACGATGGGCTTCTTTCAGTTTCCGTCTACCAAATCCACTCACAAGGCTTTGGTCGGCCCGAGGCTATAGCAGAAGATACTTGCCCAAGGTGCCACGCAGTGGGACTGAACCCGGAACCATGTGGTTGGTAAACAAGCTACTTACCACACAGCCACTCCTGCGCCTATGATGTATACATTATTA
>NC_043021.1:3044619-3209619 GCF_006345805.1 Octopus sinensis
TATATATATGCCTGCTTCAGCTATCGAATTGTTGCCTGTTGTTGGAGCTGTGTGTGTAGTCCGCTGGTTCTGCTGTGCTACCAGCCATATATCTGAATGTGTTGTTTGTCAAAACTAGTATCCAGTTGTGCTGTTGTTGCTAGTGGTCTCTCTCTCTCTCTCTCTCTCCCTCCCTTTCTCTCTTCTCCCTCCCTCCCTCTCTCTCTTTCTCCCTCCCTCCCTCTCTCCCCCCTCTCTCTCCTCCTCTCTCTCCTCTCTCTCTCTCCCTCCCTTTCTCTCTCTCCTTCTCTCTCTCCCCCTCCCTTTCTCTCTCTCTCCCTCCCTTTCTCTCTCTCTCTCTCCTTCTCGCTCACGGAATATCTCTTAACTGTGTTCAGTGTGACAAACAAGGTTTTTCGTTCCACAATGAGATTATTATTAGAAAATTCTGTGAATCATTATTTCTATACGTATTTGCTGGGGAGAAACAGTAGCAGCGATATAGGATTAGCATTGCAATATTTATATATATAATTTTTTTCTCTTTGAATTTTGCTTACATGATAAAATATAGACATCATTGATATAGATATCACCGTATTGTGCTGGCATCAAACTGTAGGAACAAAAAAAAAGTTTTCACTATTCGCTGCATAGAGTTTCACGTGATGAAAGAGTTCGTCAATACAACAGACACACCTGTGAAATACTCCTTTACTTGTTTCAGTCATTTGACTGCGGCCATGCTGGAGCACCGCCTTTTTTAATCGAGCAAATCGACCCCGGGACTTATTTTTTTTGTAAGCCCAGTACTTATTCTATCGGTCTCTTTTTGCCGAACCCGCTAAGTGACGGGGACGTAAACACACCAGCATCGGTTGTCAAGCAATGCTTGGGGAACAAACACACACACATACACATAATATATAGTATATATATATATATATATATATATATATATATATATATACATATATACAACAGGCTTCTTTCAGTTTCCGTCTACCAAATCCACTCACAAGGCATTGGTCGGCCCGGGGCTATAGCAGAAGACACTTGCCCAAGATGCCACGCAGTGGGACTGAACCCGGAACCATGTGGTTTGTTAGCAAGCTACTTACCACACAGTCACTCCTGCGCCTATATTTTATTTTTTAATTAATTTTTTTTTTCTATAGGAGAGAAACGATGAAATCGATAGTCAAATACATTATATAGACGCAGGCGTGGCTGTGTGGTAAGCACCTTGCTTCCCAACCGCATGATTTCGGGTTCAGTCCCACTGCGTGGTACTTTGGGCTAGTGTCTACTATATAGCCTCAGGCCAATCTAAACCTTATGAGTGGATCTGGTAGTCAGGAACTGAAAGAGTCTGTCGTATGTACGTGTGTTTCCCCACTATCACCACTTGGCAACTGGTGTTGGTGTGTTTACATCCCTGTAAAAAAAAAAAAAGAGGCCGATAGAATAAGTACAAGGCCTAAGAAATAAATCCTGGGGTCAGTTTGTTAGACTAAAAAAATGACTGAAACAAGTAAAAGAATATAGATCAGTTTTTCTCCACCTAATTTCTCTCACCCCAATTATAATTTTCCTCCTGTGGTTGGAAAAAAAAAATGCCAGCTTTATTTATATTTTATCACAGATATTTGATACAAAAGAAGGCAGAAAAACTTCGAAAAATTAAAAAATAATTTTGCATCATCGTGTGAATTCCCATGTGTAGGACACAAATGCACAAAAATTTCCTGAAAATTCCCCCCCCCCCCCAAGTTATGAGGGGGTCGTATGCCATGCATATAGCAGGATTCCACCCAAAAGAATCTGCCAGTAACTCTTTTATTAAGTACTGAGTACAAAAAAATACATTACTAAGAAAATAAAAGTAAATTACTTAAATTAGAACCTTGTACCTGGTGACTACTGTTCCACACCCCACTACAAATTTCACAGGCTTCACTGATGGAGTGTATGTCCCATGTTGAGAATCACTGATATAGATACAGGCATGGAAGTGTAGTCAGGAATTTCATTTCACAATCATGTAGCTTTGGGTTCAGTTTGTCTGCATGGCATCTTGTGGGGTAGACTCTTCTGCTATAGTCCTGTGAGTGAATTCAATTAACTGGAACTGAAAATAAGCACATCATGTGTGTAATTGGGTGCTTGTGTCTCCTTGTCTTGGTATTCGATGCTAATTGTGAACAAATATAATTTATAGGCGCAGGAGTGGCTGTGTGGTAAGTAGCTTGCTAACCAACCACATGGTTCCGAGTTCAGTCCCACTGCGTGGCATCTTGGGCATGTGTCTTCTGCTATAGCCCCGGGCCAACCAATGCCTTGTGAGTGGATTTGGTAGACGGAAACTGAAAGAAGCCTGTCGTATATATGTATATATATATTAATGCGTGTGTTTGTGTGTCTGTGTTTGTCCCCCTAGCATTGCTTGACAACCGATGGTGGTGTGTTTACATCCCCGTCACTTAGCGGTTCGGCAAAAAGAGACCGATAGAATAAGTACTGGGCTTACAAAAAGAATAAGTCCCGGGGTCTAGTTGCTTGACTAAAAGGCAGTGCTCCAGCATGGCCACAGTCAAATGACTGAAACAAGTAAAAGAGTAAAAGAGAGTTGTACAAGCAGTGTTGCTTGTTTGCAATCTTGTCCATGCTCAGCAAAAAATATTGCCTTGCTTGGAAACAGGTGAGGGTTGATAACAGAAAGAGCATCAAGCTGTAGAAAATCGACTGCAGGGAAGTTTATCTGACCCCTGCAAGCTTGGAAAAGTGTGCGAAAAAGTGATGCTGATGATGATGTTTGTTACAGAATATTTGCTGACATCTCACATGACATAGATAAATGGAGAATAGCTAAATCTGTTTCTGATGTCACCATGATTGATGCATGGACTGTTCGGGGTGGGTAGAGAAGATTTGCACCACGTTGCTCAATGGCATCAAATCAACTTTATGGTCACATAAATTCCAGGTGTCATATGTTCATCAGTTTAGTGCTTGCTTAACTCATCTACATGCTGTTAATATTTTATTAGTTTCAGTCAATGGATTGGGGCCATGCTGGAGCACCACCTTCAAAACTGTGCAGTAAGAAGCTTGCTTCTCAACCACATGGTTTTGGCTCCAGTCCCACTGCATGGTACATTGGGCAAGTGTCTTCTACTATAGCTTTAGGCTAACCAAAGCCTTGTGAGTAGATTTGGTAGATGGGAACTGAAAGAAGCCTATTATAAATATATATATATGTGTGTGTGTGTCTTTGTGTTTGTCCTCCATCACCACTTGACAACTCGTGATGGTATGTTTATATCGTTGGAATTTAGCGGTTTGGCAAAAGAGACCAATAGAGGTCAGGCTTAAAAATACATATAAGTACTGAGGTCAATTCATTCAACTGAAAATTCTTCATGGCAGTACCCCAGCATGGCCACAGTATAATGACAAACCACCTTGGGCAAGTGTCTTCTGCTATAGCCTCAGGCCGACCAATGCCTTGTGAGTGGATTTAGTAGACGGAAACTGAAAGAAGCCCGTCGTATATTGTATAATATATATATATATTATATATATATGTGTGTGTGTTGTTTTGTCCCCCTAGCATGCTTGACAACCGATGCTGGTGTTGTTTTATGTCCCCGTTACTTAGCGGTTCGGCAAAAAGAGACCGATAGAATAAGTACTGGGCTTACAAAAAGAATAAGTCCCGGGGTCGAGTTGCTCGACTAAAGGCGGTGCTCCAGCATGGCTGCAGTCAAATGACTGAAACGAGTAAAAGAATAAAAGAAAGAATAAAAAGAATATCAGCTCCAACACTTCTTTTGTTCATCTTTATTGATTGGCTCAGTTATCATCTTTAGACTTAAATAAGCCCACAATACATTAATATGCAGAAACACATATACATCATATAACTACATATATAAGGTGCAGGTGTGGTCATGTGGTTGACAAGCTTGCTTCCTAACCATATGGTCTTGGGTTCAGTCTCATTGTGCAGCACATTTGGTGAGTGTCTTTTACTCTAGCCTCAGGTTGACCAAAGCTTTGTGAGTGAATTTGGTACATGGAAAAAAGTGGATGTTAAATGATGATGGAATATATGCAGTGAGCTTCTGCACAGACAATTCTGTTAAGTAAATTCCACTCACACCAATAAGACATTTGTACAATGCACCATGTGCAGTGAGTGCAAATAACCTTGTTTCATGTGACTATACTTGCATGTATAGTGATATCTTCAGTGCATGTATGTATGTGTATATACTCTTACTCTTTTTACTTGTTTCAGTCATTTGACTGCGGCCATGCTGGAGCACCGCCTTTTAATCGAGCAACTCGACCCCGGGACTTATTCTTTTGTAAGCCCAGTACTTATTCCATCGGTCTCTTTTTGCCGAACCGCTAAGTGACGGGGACATAAACACACCAGCATCGGTTGTCAAGCAATGCTAGGGGGACAGACACAGACACACACACATATACATATATACGACAGGCTTCTTTCAGTTTCCATCTACCAAATCCACTCACAAGGCATTGGTCGGCCCGGGGCTATAGCAGAAGACACTTGTCCAAGATGCCACGCAGTGGGACTGAACCCGGAACCATGTGGTTGGTAAGCAAGCTACTTACCACACAGCCACATATATATATATATATAAAGCGAGAGGGGAGACACACCACCAATATAGGCTTGAGCATACATTAGTTGAGATATATAACAGACAAAAAATATGAAAGAACTGAAGAAGTCTGATCAGTGCATAATGAATTGTGGTTTGATCAATACAGATAAGCCTAATCAACCCCTAGCTCTAGACGAAACTCCAGCAGGAATCATCTGTCAAACGATTGATTGATTCTCACCACCACCACGACCATGACTCACCACCTCTGACAGACTCACTGGCTTGTTTCAGACATAAAGGTGCTTCTGTGATTGTCCTGTATTTGTCTTGTCTTTGTGTTTGTATGCTTCACAGTGTAATGACGTTATTGTCTTTTGCCAACATTTCTGGACCACGCACACACACACACACACACACACACACTCACTTTCTGAGATTGGTATGTCATTGTTTACTATCTTACAGTGAAAGTAGCCAGCAGTGAATCTCCATGCACAGTTGTCGATAGTGACAGGATCATTCATTTAGTTTGGACAGAACAACCTGCTAATATATCATTCAGTCTCTTCTCTCTCATGACATTCAAACTTTATTGCATTTCTTCTCATAGGAAATGTAAAATAGACACACACACACACACACCACACACACGGATGCATATGTAGGCACAGGGCTTAGATGTGGCTGTGTGGACGAGAGGTTTGCTTCCCAATCAAGTTTCAGGTTCAGTCTCACTGTAGGGCACCTTGGGCAAGTATCTGCTATTGTAGCCCTACTTGCCTGACCAAAGCCCTATGAGTGGATTTGGAAGAGAGGACCTGAAAGAAGCTCATTGTGTGTGTGTGTGTGTATGATACTTGTAAATGAGTCTCACCGTCATAAGCAGTGTTCTTCATTTCCAGTATTCTGTGGAAATATGTCTGGCCATGAGAAAGTGTTACCTTGCTTGGAAACAGGTAAGGGTTGGTGATACAAAGGGCATCCAGCTGTAGAAAATCTACCTCAAATACATTTCATTCAACCCATGTAAGCATGGTAAAATGAGTATAAACTGTTTGTTCCCCTCACCCTACTACTTGCCAGCCCTGTTGGTTGGTTTGTCTACACCCCTCTAAGTGGTTCAGCAAAAAGAGGCTGATAAAGTAAGTCCCAGGCTTTAAAAAAATTAAATACTGGGGTCAATTTGTTTAAATGAAACATTGAAGGCAGCATCCCAGCATGTCTGCCATCCAATGGAACCAGTAAAAGACAAAATGTATCACACACACTCACACACATGGACTTCTGTATGAATAGCTTTGGGTTCAATCCCCTTGCTTGTCACTTTTGGCATGTGTTTTCTATAGCCCTGGGCTAATCATCGTCTTGTAAATGAATTTAGTAGATGGAAACTGAAAGAAGCCTTTTGTATATGTATGTGTGTGTATTACTGTCTCCATGCTTTGACTTTGCATGAATGTTTGTAAGTGAATGTTTTTGTCATGCCAGTGGTGTTCTTTGTTTACAGTCTTCCATGAAAATAAGTCTTGTTATGGGGGAAATATTACTTTATAGAATATGTGAGGGTTGGTGACAGGAAGGGCATCCTAGAAAATTTTCCTTGACAAATTCTAACACTTGAGAGTAAGGAGAAGTGGCATATATGGTTCAAATGTACAAAAGATAAAGACAGGTGAGGGAACAACAAACCAGATGTAATAGTTTGACAATCAGGGAAAATGGGGAAAGTCTTTGACCTTTCAAGCCTGTGCTCTTTGACAGAAAGGACCAAGGAAAGAAAAATGGAGAGACAGGAAAAAAAAAACGGGTGTCAGGTTTAATGGTTCAACATCATCATCATCGTTTAACGTCCGTTTTCCATGCTAGCATGGGTTGGACGGTTCAACTGGGGTCTGGGAAGCCAGAAGGCTGCGCCAGGCCCAGTCTGATCTGGCAATGTTTCTACGGCTGGATGCCCTTCCTAATGCCAACCACTCCGTGAGTGTAGTGGGTGCTTTTTACGTGCCACCTGCACAGGTGCCAGACGAGGTTGGCAAACGGCCACGATCGGATGGTGCTTTTTACATGCCACCGGCACGGGGGCCAGACGAGGCTGGCAACGGCCACAATTGGATGGTGCTTTTTACGTGCCACCGGCACAGGGGCCAGACAGGGCTGGCAACGGCCACAATTGGATGGTGTCGAAAATATTTATCATCTTGAAATCTCGAAGAGGTTCAAGCTTGCTGATGGATGCAGCAGAAATGTCTTGAGGGTGACTGTAGAAAGGTATATTAACATTTGTAGTACCTACTGTAACTGATAAGTTTTTCCTATGTTCTTAATAATAATGACTAAATGGGGGAAAACAAAGTGGTGCTTGTGCTTGTTTTCTAGTTAGTGATAAATTTTGTGAGACATCAATTATTATTGTACTTGTAGCTCTGGTTTGGTGATATCAGATAATGCTGATAGATATGCGGCTGTTTTTGTTTTGCTAATCTATTCTCTTACCATATCAGCTATTTCAATTTTCTTTTTCTTTTTTGGAGACAAATTAGCCACCACCCAGACAGAAAGAAAGACAACACGTGCGCACACACACACACACACACACAAACACACACAAATGCTGAAAGTCACCTGTATCTCTCTCTTGGACTCAAAAACTAATTTCTAACATTGGCACAAAGCCATAAATTTAGTATTGGTGTCAAGGAATATATCTTATCAAATCAATGCTAGTATCTGACTGGTACTTCCATAGTGTTGGCCCTAGAAGAAAGTTAAGTAAAATAGGATTTGAACTTAGACCATAAAAGTGTAAGGAAAGTCAATCTCCAGCAGGGATGAAGCTGAATAGTTTTGAGTTATCCATGACTCAAACTGTTATCATTATTCTCTACTGTTTGCACTTAGAATTTACTTCCCAAGCAGTGGAGATAAAGCAGCTCCTCACTCTTTAGACAAAGGAATTGGTAAACTCATCAGTACTAATGTCTATCATGAACTTTCTACTGTTGATATATTAAGCTCTCTCTCTACTATATATATATATATATATATATATATTTTTTTTTTCTTTACTACTCACAAGGGGCTAAACATAGAGGGGACAAACAAGGACAGACAAAGGGATTAAGTCGATTACATTGACCCAGTGCGAAACTGGTACTTTATTTATCGGCCTGAGAGGATGAAAGGCAAAGTCGACCTCGGTGGAATTTGAACTCAGAATGTAACGACACACGAAATACCGCTAAGCATTTCGCCCGGCGCGCTAACGTTTCTGCCAGCTCGCAGCCTTATATATATATATATATATATATATATATATATCCTTGTCTGACTGTGTGTATGAACACACAATAAAAACTGCCATGTTTGACTCCCAGTTTTAAGCATGAAATAAAATAATTGGCTAATTAATTTGGTTTTATCTTCAGATTATATTGCACTCAGTAGGTTTGTGGGCAACTGACTAATCTGCATATCTCTCTCATCTTAATTGTTTTAAACCTGCTCCCAAATTTCTCAGGATGTGAAATCCAATTTACTCTCTTAATATTGTTGCTTTTATTGTAATTAGAAAAATTATTTGATCTTTTGTGACTTATTTAGTGTACACATGTGCAGTCTGCCTGAGACAGCCCCTGGCTCTGTGGTACAAATATTTTATTTTCAAGAGTCCTAAATTAAAATCTCCATCAGAACTTTAGTATTATTTATGATCCAAACACCAATTAATAATGACAAAAGTTACTTTACTAAATTCTTCATTTTCAAAATTGATCAAAGACGGAGCGTCTCAACAAAAATAAGGTAACATAAGGGTTAAATATATTTCAGTATATCTCATGCTGATGGGTCAAAGTTTTTCTTTTATTGGTTATTATGCATGGATCAAGGTTGCTGTAATTACTTATATCAAAAAGCATGGTGGGCTGTCAGTGTTAAGGTACTGGTTCCAAGCCCACAAACTCTTTACTCTCTTTTACTCTTTTACTTGTTTCAGTCATTTGACTGCGGCCATGCTGGAGCACCACCTTTAGTCGAGCAAATCGACCCCGGGACTTATTCTTTGTAAGCCCACCGCTAAGTGACGGGTACGTAAACACACCAGCATCGGTTGTCAAGCAATGCTAGGGGGACAAATACAGACACACAAACACATACACACACATACATATATATATATATATATATATATATATCCATATATACGACAGGCTTCTTTCAGTTTCCGTCTACCAAATCCACTCACAAGGCATTGGTCGGCCCGGGGCTATAGCAGAAGACACTTGCCCAAGATGCCACGCAGTGGGACTGAACCCGGAACCATGTGGTTGGTTAGCAAGCTACTTACCACACAGCCACTCCTGCGCCTGTGATTGATAATGTTAGGTCACCACTCTTAAAAGTCTGGTTTCCTCAGTAAGTTATACAAAGAAGAACGAAGGGTCTGAAACTTAGAAATAATTAAAATGTTGGTGGTTTCCAAGGGCTTACATTAATAGAAGTAGGGTAGTGAGAGGTAAAAGTTAAACTGACCTCTCCCTCCCCACCAAAAAGTGGGTACTTATTCAAAGTTGAGGCGTTTTTCTGTTGGTACTCTGAACATGTACTTTTAAGAAGTTGGCTTCCCGACCACATAGTTTCAGTTCCATTGCATGGTACCTTGGGGAAGTGCCCCAGTATGACTGTAGTCCAGTGTCTAAGACAAGTAAAATACCAAAGATTAGAAAGTTTAATCTGTATATATGTTTGTGTGTAAATGATTTAGAAATAACGACTGTGTCCTGATGAATGAAAAATTTAGTTGGCTGTAATTGGATGAATTACATTTTGTTGCTAAAAAGTTCTATCTGAATTTTTGAGATAAGGAATTATTATACTCTAATTTGAGCTAGTGTCCTCATTTTGGTTGTTATAGTTACAGTGTTTAGACTGCTGTGCTGTATGGGACAATAGGATAATGAATATGTGTTAAATTGTAGTAGGTTAAACTAGTTAATGGGCTTGAGTTCCATCTCTGGGCATGTCATCATTTTAACATTCTCTTTTCCATACTTGCATGGTGTGATGGAATTTTTTTTTTAGGCAGATTTTGACTGGTTGCCCTTCTTGACAACAGCTCTCAACAGCTAGGCATGTTTTTCAAGGAAGTCTAGAAACAAACACCTTCACCTTGTATGGTGACAATACTCATTTACAATTACCACATGATGGCTAGATAAGGGTACTACATACATACATATGAATGAATGAGCTTTCAGTTTTTGTCTGCTCGGTCTATAATAGACACTTGCTCAAAGTCTTGCACAAGTCAATACACCCCACCCTGCACACGTGTTTTTATATATTCTATGAGGGAGATAAAGAATACTCAAGTTGAAAGCAGCATCACAAGTGGTAGAAGAACTGATAAAGAGAATATCTCTGGGATAGACTGTAGACTTAGAACAATCTCTTGTGGATATAATAAAGGATTTGGTTCCAAATTCTAAGAGCATTAACAAATATGATAGACATGAAAAATGCAAAACATTACAACAGCCAAAATGGTGTAACTATAGTGACTAAGATAAGGATACTTGGTCGAAACAGATTGGTGTAGGAGAACTATTATTAGTTCATTCAATTGTTTAACCCTTTAGCTTTTCAGGTTACTCGGGTGTAATGTTTATTTATGTTGTTAATTAGGTATCAATTATGTGATTTGTCGTTAGGGCGGCGAGCTGGCAGAATAGTTAGCATGCCGGGCGAAATTCTTAGCGGTATTTCGTCTGCCGCTACGTTCTGAGTTCAAATTCCGCCAAGGTCGACTTTGCCTTTCATCTTTTTGGGGTCGATTAAATAAGTACCAGTTATGCACTGGGGTCGATATAATCGACTTAATCCGTTTGTCTGTCCTTGTTTGTCCTCTCTGTGTTTAGCCCCTTGTGGGTAGTAAAGAAATAGGTATCAATTATGTGATTTGTTTATTTGACATTGTAGGGTAGGTGGGAGAGGCTAGATCTGACCAGATTGAACATAAAATAGAATATTGGGGTTGAATATGACTGATTTAAATGCTAGAAGGTTAGGCTATAGTTTATGGCTATGCTAGAGTACTGCTGTTGCTTACTCACATATATACTTTGTACTGTGCTTCTACTTGCCTAGCGAGCTTGCGTGTGTTGAGCAGTATGATGCTTAACCCTTTTGATACCAATCCACCTGAGACTGCCCCTGGTTTCACAATACAAACTTTCTTTCTTAATCCTTTAGCATTTAAACTGGCCATATCAGTCAGGCCCAAGTATTCTGCATGCTTTATGTTCAAACAGAGCAGATGTGGTCTCTCACACCTACCCTACAATGTCTTTCTGAAACTGCATCATCGAAATCTGAAAACTACAAGATAATGCTTGATTAATTTGTGAATAAATTAGCATTACATTTGGTATTGTAATCTGAATGCCAAAATGTTAAAGTGATCTGAATTGAAACCTTGTATCAAAATTTCCTGTTAATTTATGATATAAACACCAACTTAACCCTTTGCCTGTCCAAAGCATTTTCATAAATTTCTCCTAAACATCCATGCTTATTTTCAAACTTTTAGTTAGCTCCTATTTCATGTGTTATGAGTAATATAAAGCTTTCCTTTCACAAGTCCTAAGTCACTCTGGTGGTTGAAAAAAAATTGGGAATGTGTAACGTATGCAAGGGTGCCAGGGGAAAATGTCCTGTTTATCACATGTTATACACAGGATAGGCTAATACTGATTAAGGTGTTTTAACGAGTTCTTCATTATTTTCGGAATTAATTGAAACAAAGCTGAGATATGGTAACATAAGAATTAAATTGAGATTTAAGAAAGCAAAATTAAACCCTTTAGCATTTAATTTGACCATATCAAGCCCAAATATTCTGCATGTATTATGTGCAAACTGGCTAGATCAGACCTCTCATACCTACTCCACAAAATTCTTCTAAGAATTGAAAAAAATCATATTGAAATCTCAGACTCTGAGATAATGCATGATTAATTTAAAACAATGTGAATCTATAAGCATCAGGGTTAATGATAGTAATAAGGCGGCGAGCTGGCAGAAACGTTAGCACGCCGGGCGAAATGCTTAGCGGTATTTCGTCTGCGTTACGTTGTGAGTTCAAATTCCGCCGAGGTCGACTTTGCCTTTCATCCTTTCGGGGTCGATAAATTAAGTACTGGTTACGCACTGGGGTCGATCTACTCAACTTAATACCTATGTCTGTCCTTGTTTGTCCCCTCTGTGTTTAGCCCCTTGTGGGTAATAAAGAAATAGGTATTTCGTCTGTCTTCATGTTCTGAGTTCAAATGCCGCCGGGGTCGACTTTGCCTTTCATCCTTTCGGGGTCGATAAATTAAGTACCAGTTACGCACTGGGGTCGATGTAATCGACTTAATACCTATGTCTGTCCTTGTTTGTCCCCTCTGTGTTTAGCCCCTTGTGGGTAATAAAGAAATAGGTTAATGATAGTAATAATAAATTGAGCACAGTATGCAAATAAAGGGTAGTTGTGTTATATCCTTATAATAAACCTCCTTACTATTATGTATCAAATATTTCTCCCCACTCACTGTTAAATACTTTCTTTCCTCCATGTCCTTTCTTACAAAACTCTATCCACTTCAGATCCTTTTTTAAAATGTAGCTCAAAGAAACGGAATAGTCTAAAATCTTGTAACCCCCTTTACTCACACACACACACACACACACCACGCAAGCAGTGTGAAGGTTACTAGGAAACTGTTGTGTCATCTAAAATTTTAACATTTTTTTTTTCTCCTTCCCCTTTTCATATTATCAGGTGATAGGTATTTTATAAATCTAAGTTTGAAAAAAAAAGCAAAATAAAAAAAGGTTGATCTGGGGCTACTCATTAACAAGCATTTATCCTTGTTTATCCTTATTTTTTATTTGGTTATCCTTATTTTTAGTTTTTGTGGCAGTCCCTTTAATGCCTCCTCCCCTCTCTACTCCTTTCCCATTTTAATGTAGAGTGCCTAGCATCACATGCTTGCTTACTGAAGCTTGCTTCTAAAGTAGTTGCTGCCCAAATTTGTGGTTGAAATATCTCCTGAGAATGATATCAGAATCACTGTCCTATCCCTAAACTGCTCCACATAACCCAAAAAAACATATTTCATTCCACTAGCTGTCTTACATCTCCTTTATTCTTCCAGGGTTTGAACTATACAACATAGACCTACTTTTCACAGAGCTTTTCCCTTCTTGGCATGATACTAAACTACATTCTAGTGTGTTATTTTTTCTTTCTTTTCCCCTTTTTGTGGCTTGTTCCATTGATATCAACTCCAAAGTCATAAATCTTAATGTGTGGCACCTAATTAATTTCAGTCTTCTGTTTTTTTTTTATAGATCTTTTTGAAGTTTTTCCTTTTATCCATGTTCCAAGTTTATTATATATGTTTATTATTATCCTTATCCCTGGCCATTGCCAGCTGCATCTTCTAGTACTCACTGTGGTCTGGTTGGAAAGCACTACCGAAGTACACTATCATGACAAGGATTTTTCTGTATGGGGGAAGGAGATCTGCTGATTCAAACTTCGTTGCGATGTTAGGTTCAGAAGTTCATCTTGGTTCTTTAAATTTATTTCTTTTGGCTGTGTGGTAAGTAGCTTGCTTACCAAACCACATGGTCCTCAGTTCAATCCCACTGCATGGTACCTTGGGCAAGTGTCTTCTACTATAGCTTCGGGCCGACCAAAGCCTTGTGAGTGGATTTGGTAGACGGGAACTGAAAGAGGCCCGTCGTGTGTGTATATATATATATATATATATATATATATATATATTTATTTATTTTATAGAAGGAGCTTCTACAGGACTAGAACTGTTTCATTCAAATGAAATCATCAGGAAGCTTCCCTGATGATTTCATTTGAATGAAACAGTTCTAGTCCTGTAGAAGCTCCTTCTATAAAATAAATTAATTTACTCTGCTATGTATTGAGTACCTTATTTACTGTGGTTAACCCCGACTCAACCCGGGACCTATATATATATATATATATAAAATTAATTAAGGGTAGAAATTGATATTTATCAATTAAGACCAGTGGTCTAGCATATTAAAAAAGAATCCGAAGATTAAAATATTTATATATACCAATTAAGGACTGAACACGAAAAGTGGACAGTCAACATGCTAGATATAGACGTCAAATCGCCATTCACCACAAAAGATTATGTTCTCAGATCAAACTCAGCATTGATCTGAGAACATAATCTTTTGTGGTGAATGGCGATTTGACGTCTATATCTAGCATGTTGACTGTCCACTTTTCGTGTTCAGTCCTTAATTGGTGTATATATATATATATATATATATATATATATTGCATCCCTTTTCTCTTTCTGGGTTTCATATAATGTAAATACTGAATCCTGAGTGTTAGGCTTGGTTACCAGATCACATGGTTGAGGTTTTTTTCAGTTAGTCATAAGGTTTAGCATTTTATTCTTTTTACTCTTTTTATGAATTTCAGAGGATATCCATGGGACACTGTGCAAGTATAGTTGATTACCTCAACCCCAATGTTTATCTTATGAAAAGTAAAATGTATAGGGGGCGGATTTTGCATTATGTAAAGAGATGTAACCGAATACTACAAGGTATTTTGTTCTATGCTCGACTGGTTCTGCTATTTACATGGCTTTTCTTTTTTGTGCAAACTAGCATTGTTGCAATGTTTTGTTTTTTTGTTTTTTATTTATGTACATACATACGTGTGTGTGTGTGTGTATGTATGTATGTAGGTAGGTAGGTATATATATATATATATATATATATATATAGACTAGCAGCTAAGCCCGGTTTCATCCGGTTTGTTTGGATGATGTGGCTGTGATAGTTTTCAGTGAGGCATGATCTATAACAGCCTTTGTCAAGCATATCATTTTGGGTCCCCTTTTTCGATTGGAGCCTCCAGCTGTATGAAAATTTCCTGATTCTCCACCCCGCTCCTCAGAAAACAGCTTCAGGAGTCGTGAAGAAGGAATTTGTACATAGTCTGTTTCTGAGACCTATTCTATTGGACCTCTGTCTAATCATTAAAACATACAAAGAAATAATACATTAATCCCTATTTTTGTAAACAGTTGTATCTGTAAAAATTTTATTTGCAGAGCAGAAATTGAAAGAAGATATTTGAAATGGACGTGTGTGTACGTATGTGTGTGTGTGTGCATGCATGCGTGCTCATCGTATAACATTTTTATGATAGTTGATTTATGGAAAAGATTATGTTAAATTTTTGAAATGCAAATACGTGAATGAAAATTAAGTTCAGACCTCTACATGGTAGTTAGACCTGGTAGAAATAGCAGCCAAATCTCCTTCAAAACATCCTACTGTCTTAATCCGACAATTCTGCCTCTTATGTAATTTGAATGAGAAACTGTAAGTAAGGATTAAGATTATTAACCCCACAAAGAGGTGAAAGAAGAGACAGCACAACGAAAGTTTTGGCTGAGTGTCATCCTATTGTTGCTAGTGAAATGGTATATGCTGGCTGTGTGAGCAACTGGTTGTTTTAATGGCGGAACAAACAGGGAAATTCCATTAGAAAAAAGTTTTAATTGATTTTCTCGGTAACTATGGGGGCTTGGAAAAAATACCTGCATTCCAATCTATGCACCTGTCTCCACATGTATGTCCTTTTTCACGTGAATCCACCATTCCACAAACACGTGTACCCCTAACGTAATTCTCAGGGAGATTCAGCATAACACAGTGTGACATGGTTGGACTTTTGAACTACAGGACAACTCATTTTTGCCGGCTGAGTGAACTGCAGTATAAACCCACTTTTTGCTCAATCATTTTCATGTTGACAATTTATGTGGACAATTTATGTATCATTTGAAAGTTCTGGATGTGAACTTTATTTACGTACTTTTGGCTGTGTGGTAAGTAGCTTGCTTACCAAACCACATGGTCCTGGGTTCAGTCCCACTGCGTGGCACCTTGGGCAAGTGTCTTCTACTATAGCTTCGGGCCGACCAAAGCCTTGTGAGTGGATTTGATAGACGTGATTGAAGGAGCCTGGCATTCACGTATTTTTCATATCATGCCAGGCTTCCTTCAATCTTCCTCATATTTCCACTCATTCTAGTTCACTACACTACAGCATTATAACTCGATTTGTGTTGAAAATGATACAGTCATGAAGAAGACTTCTTTTGCTTTATTTTGATATAAAAATCGATTGGGGTAGGGGTGGGTCAGATAATCATTATGAAAAGATCATATTTGCTTCAAGATTTTTAACTACAAGAAAGCAAAATCTTTTGTGAATTGGGTATGGCCATTGATGAATCTGGCGACGTTATGGCGCAAAAGCGCTAAGTCAGTAAAAAAAGAGAATACCCCTGATGCTACTTATGAAAATGACATATTCCCATGTAGTGAAAGCTGAGATGGAACCTGAATCCAAGGTTTCAAATATCAAGTTTGAACCAGAATTTTAAAAAATGGATGAAATACCTGCTTTGTAAATTGTATATTTCTACAAAAAAAAAAAAAAAAATTCACTAAATTGAGCTACAGAAGTCTTCTAGAGCCCAAAATTAGTATTGGATCATTGTATTGAGTTCCTCTTGCTGTTTTAACAATGTGTGGAGAGCAAAGTCTGAAGAAATTTGTACTTTTATATTTCATAATGATTATCTAACATAAAAATTGATGGAGGTAAGTCAGATATCATGATGAAATGTAAAAGTACAAATTTATTTGGACCAAGATTTAATCAAGAAAAAAAAAATTTAAATTTCTAATGCCCCCACCTCTCCAAATGCATCCATGTGTATGTGAGTAAGAAAAACATTTACATAAATTATCTTTTACATGCCTTTTTAAATCACTGCAGATAAATCCCAGCAATTACCTTCTCGGACTCTCTAATATTTTACAATTATAAACAAACGGGGGAGGGGTGAAAAAATCATAAATTTTAAAAACTTTTTTCTTTTTAATTGTATACTTTTCTTTTAGTAAATGTTTTTTCTCTCTCACACACACACACTTTGTGCCAGGTGGAGGATCAAGGGTGGTTATGGGATGTACTAGGTATGCCGACTGAATTTCCCTTAAATCATACCTTTCATCTGAAAATATTTTTAACACCCCCTCCATCAATTTCCAAGATATGACATCACAAGTATGGCTAATTATTCATTTTGACCTAATTAGGCAAGATTTCGATCAATTTAAATATTTTCAAAAATTCATAGTGATACCTATTAATAGTATACTTACACTAATACATGACCAATTGTAAGGCTATTGCATCTTATTACACTAATATCTCTGTTCTTATGATTGTTATTTTTAATACTATAGGAAGTGTTATACAAACAACAATCATCATCACCCTTTTTAATAAATTTATAATAGTTGGAAGCACCAATAATTTTATTTATGATAGTAGCTGAATATGAAAGTTTCACTGTATACTTATTAAAAATTTGATGTTAGTGGAAAATTCTTTTTATATATAGCGTCTTGAATGGCACAGCAATGTTCAATAATAACTGTTATAATTTAATCATGCATAGTCTGATATAATATTTCAGAATACAAAAATTCCTTCTTCAGATATCCCTAGAAAAAAAAAAAAACTGCATGTATAATACATAACTTCAAAGTAGCACTACGGATGTGCCAGCACACGCGAGTTTGAGACATTGCCGCCCTCATGCGCTTCTCATGAGGAATTCCAGAAGGAGCTTCGTGAGACTACTGCAGAAACACTGCTGGGGAAAAATAAAAGAACATTGGTAAACAAATTATAGCAGTGACACAACCAATTCCTAGGGGTATCTGAGGAAGGAATTTTTGTATTCTGAAATATTATATCAGACTATTATCATCATCATCATCATCATTTAACATCTGTTTTCCGCGCTAGCACGGGTTGGACAGTTCGACCGGGGTCTGGGAAGCCAAGAGGCCACACCAGGCTCCAGTCTGATCTGGCAATGTTTCTACAGCTGGATGCCCTTCCTAACGCCAACCACTCCGCGAGTGTAGTGGGTGCTTTTTACGTGCCACCTGCACAGGTGCCAGGGGGGTCCGGAATCTGCCACGATCGGTTGGAGCTTTTAACGTGCTACCGGCACGGAAGCCAGCTATGGATAATTAAATTATAACAGTTATTATAATCCATTGTTGTGCCATTCGAAACATATTTTACAAACATTACACAATGCTTCAAGCGAACTACAATACTCTCCTATATATATGTATATATAATGTATGGGTGTCAATTCATTACGGCTGTTTCAAGCGACTTCTTTAATTGATTAATGAATATACATCAACAAAGGAACTCAAAATATTTACATGTTTTCTTTTGTCAATTCTGTGGCAGAATGAGTTTAGAACACAATGCATACCTTGCCAAGTCTGCTATAATTCAGAGAGTAGCAGAGGAAACAGTGGGGGTCAGGATAAAAAGAGTTGTGCTCAATTTAAGTACAACGGAATCTTTATATATATATAATTATTATGTATATGTACATGTATCATCATCATTTAGCATCTGCTTTCCATGCTGGCATGGGTTGAACGGTTCAACTGGGGTCTGGGAAGCCAGAAGGCTGCACCAGGCCCGGTCTGATCTGGCAATGTTTCTACGGCTGGATGCCCTTCCTAACGCCAACCACTCCGTGAGTGTAGTGGGTGCTTTTTACGTGCCACCGGCACAGGTGCCAGACGAGGCTAGCAAACGGCCACGATCGGATGGTGCTTTTTACGTGCCACCTGTACGTAAAAATGTGTATATGTATATATGTGTAAATGTATGTGTAAGTACGAGTGAAGTACTAGGGTTGGTGGTATGAACTTCTTTCCTCTTCTCAAAACTGCTGGCTTCTTACCTAAACCAGAAACTATTATCATTATTTGTTTGAGCATCACACAAAATTTCTTCCTCCCTCTTCGTCTTCTGCGTTCAGATTCCACTGATATCAACTTTGCATTGAATCCATTCAGTGTTGACAGAATAAGTACCAGTCAAGCCCCAAAGTGAATGTAGTTTAACTGGCCCTCACCCACCACTAAAAACATTATTAGCCTTACGTCTATATTAGGAACATACATTTTCCCTGCCGTTTTTTCAGTGTTGTTTTATACTGGGTTTCATGTTCTGTCACATATATGTTCCAAGGAGATAAACCTTTCTGTTTTGACTTACTCTTACTCTTTTACTTGTTTCAGTCATTTGACTGCAGCCATGCTGGAGCGCCGCCTTTTAGTCAAGCAAATCGACCCCGGGACTTATTCTTTGTAAGCCCAGTACTTATTCTATTGGTCTCTTTTGCCGAACCGCTAAGTGACGGGGACATAAACACACCAGCATCGGTTGTCAAGCAATGCTAGGGGGACAAACACAGACACACAAACACACACAAGCATATATATACATATATACGACGGGCTTCTTTCAGTTTCCGTCTACCAAATCCACTCACAAGACTTTGGTCGGCCCGAGGCTATAGTAGAAGACACTTGCCCAAGGTGCCACACAATGGGACTGAACCCAGAACCATGTGGTTGGTAAACAAGCTACTTACCACACAGCCACTCCTGCGCCTTGAAGCATAACTTAAAAATAGGGATAAAAATCCACCCACTTTTTTTTTGTTTTCTTTTTTCATTTTACTAGATTTGAAATTTTACTTAAGTAGGGGAAAAGAAAGCGAAATTTGAATATTTATTTTTAAATTCAAGTTCGAATTTCACTTACATTTTTCATTTAAATTTCGGTTTGAGAAAAAGAAAGACCAATTTTATCAATTTGAAATCAATATCAATTTAAAATAGTGGGTGTGGGTGTGTAGTCTTTTTCTTTTTAATTTCCCCGCTCTCCCCATCCATCAATAATGGATGTGTGGATTTAATCAAAATTCCTATTTTTGACTCGAAATTTTCTCGGGGTATCTCTGAATCCTTGGACAAGATGTTATTTTCTGCTAGCTTAAGTTTTCCTGCAACAAAGGCTTTCCTTTTGTTTGCTTGTTTATTTATTTTATCTTTTTTTTTTTTTTTTATTAATTTGAGACGCATCATCCAATTTTCAGATTCATCAAACCATACTGATATGGAATGAATTAATGAAAAATACATAAGGGGGGGGGGGGGGAGAAGCAAAAAAAAAAAAGCACACAGAACAGAACACAACATTGTAATTATGTATCCCAGCTTTCTCTTTTCCTATCTTCTTCCTCTTTCTGTCATGTGTAGCTTGGGCAAGCTCCTAACATCAATAACAGTGACTGTGGAAAAGGTGACATCTAAAGACTGAATAATAATAATAATAATAATAATAATAATAATAATAATATAACACTTTGCTATTTTATGGTTGTGGGAGGCCTGGTTGGCAGTGGGGAAGCGGGGGGGTGGGTGGGGCAGGTGTTCTATGTGTGTCAACTGCATACTGATGTTGAGTCTGGGTACAGTGAAAAATTGTAGCTGTAGGTAGTAAGGAAGTTGCAGTGGTAGCAGCTGCCACTGCTAGGCTGGGCTGCAATTCACTGGTAGTTTTCAACTCACTGCTCTCCTCTCGACACAACAATCCACTTCCCTCTCTCTCTCTCTCTCGCTCTCGCTCCACTAACATGGTGGTGACTTGGTGGTTATTGTTATGGTGCTACTGTTACTACTATTACTATTACAACGACTACTGCTACTGCGAATCTGACAAATTGTAGTTTGCTATTACTACAACTAGTCCAAGACAGATTGTTCTCTCTCTCTCTCTCTCTCTTTCTCTCGCACTGTTTCTATCTAATTCTTTCTCTCTTTTTTCCATCTATATTACTGTGGTTAGCAAGTATCACTCATTCACTTTTAGTACCCTCTTCTCTCTCTCCCTCTCTCTCTCTCTCTCTTCTCTCCTCTCTCTCTCTCTCTCTTTCCCATCTCCCCCGCCCTCTCCTGCACACACTCATTCCTCGTGTCTTATTCTCTGTCAGACTTCCTGGCTATTTCTTTGTTTCTAGTGAACAACTCTGCCTTGGTTTTCTGCTTCCACTCCAACTTTAGTCAGTGACTCTTATTTAATCTCTCTCTCTCTCTCATATATATATATATATATATATATATATATATATATATACATACACACACACACACACATACTTATTATCTGTTCTACCTATCCATTTTCTCTCAAACTTTTTTTTGGGGCGGCAAACCCTTATATTTTCTTCAAGTATTCTGCACATCATTCTCTCTTTCCTATTTTTTTTTATCTTGTGTATTTGGCTTTCTTTTTTTTTTTTTGAAGGGGAAAAAAAGAAAAGCTAATGTTAGAGAATTTGACAAATAATAATAATATATAAATAAATAAAAAGGTCAAACATTCTGGAAAATATAACAACCTGATTACATTAATGAAGCTGGCTAATTCCCACTTGTGTACAGGAAGCTCCTGGTTGATGGAATGTTTTTTTTTTAATCAGACACACACACACACACACACCACAGCAAACTGGAATATTCAGTTCATTATTGGTGATGTTTATGTTACGGTAGTGTAGCAGTAAGGATTTTGATGGTGTTAACTCTTTAGCTGGTTTAAATTATTGCCGTTCTGATTCTGATTTTGACTCTGGCCATACTGTAATAATTGTTGTTATGGTTGCTGGTGGTGGTGTTGATCAAAGAAACATAATTTATAACTATAAACATAATTTATAATTTATAAACATAATTTATAATTAAAGGGATTCCAGCCATAGGTCTCCCATCTCTTTCCCACCCACCTAACCTCAGATGTAAAGATGTTATTTTGTTAGAGATTTTATTGCTATTTCTAGCAAGTTAGTTGTCCTCCACTGCTTTGGTTTGTGATATTAGTATTTCTTTGGTGTAGTAATGGTGGAATAGGTAAGCATGTTGTTTACCATAAGTGAAACAACTTCACTTTACTAAAGGTTTTGAAAGAAGTGGCCTGTTCGACTTGCTGAAAATATAAGGCTTTGTGGGGAAAAAAAAAGAAAAATTATTAGTCATGCGCAGGAGTGGCTGTGTGGTAAGTAGCTTGCTTACCAGCCACATGGTTCCAGGTTCATTCCCACTGCGTGGCACCTTGGGTAAATGTCTTCTACTATAGCCTCGGGCCGTCCAAAGCCTTGTGAGTGGATTTGGTAGACGGAAACTGAAAGAAGCCCGTCGTATATATGTATATATATATATGTGTGTGCGTGTTTGTTCCCCCAACATCGCTTGATAACCGATGCTGTTGTGTCTACATCCCCGTAACTTAGCGGTTCAACAAAAGAGACCGATAGAATAAGTACTAGGCTTACAAAGAATAAGTCGTGGGGTCGATTTGCTTGACTAAAAGGTGGTGCTCCAGCATGGCCACATCAAATGACTGAAACAAGTAAAAGAGTAAAGAGTCATATTCTTATTAGTAAGTCATATTATAGGTTCAGTTTAATTGACTGTAGACCTTTCTTGTAAAATGGGAAATTGGTTGAGCATTTGTCATGGGACTAAATGCCAAACAGTATTTTGTTTTGCCCTACCATGAACTTTGCCCTTCATCCACACAGATCAATAAAGTAAGTTCTAGTAGTTATCTGTCTGCTAGAGACAGCCATTCATTTTTTGACCACCTCTCAAAATCTGTAACCTTATACAAATGTAAGAAATTATTACAAAAGGAGAAAGGGGATCTCTACCCCCTTTTGACCAGGCTTCCGTTGGCTTTTATGGGTTTTTTTCCACCAGGAACCTTTCATAATGCCTCCCCCTATTGGGAGTTTTTCATTGTTAAACTGCTTTTTTACTCGGATTTTTTTCACAAACGGACAAAACCGTTTGTCCCTTTATGTTATAATTAATTTTTGTCAGCCCTTGTGGCCAATAAAAGAATTAATTATTATTATTATTACAAGGTGGTGAGCTGGCAGAATTGTTACTTAGCACACTGGGCAACATGCTCTGCAGTATTTTGTCCATGTTCTATGTTCTGAGTTCAAATTCTGCTGAGGTTACCTTTGTCTTTCATCCTTTTGTTGTCAATAAGTATCAGTTATGCATGGGGGTCTATGTAATCGACTAACCCCCTCCCCCAGTATTTCAGGCCTTGTGCCTATTGTAGAAAGGATTATTATTATTATTATAAAGGCAGTGAGCTGGTTAAATCATTAATGCATCAGACAAAATGTTTAGGAGCATTTCCTCCAGCTCTGTATGTTCTGAGTTCAAATATTGGTGAGGTCAAGTTCACCTTTAATCCTTTCAGGGTTGATAAAGTAAGTACCAGTCAAATACTGGAGCCAGTATAATTTGACTTATCCCTTGCCTCAATAGTGCAAGCTCTGTGCCAAAATTAGAAATAATCATTGTTTTTGTTGTTGTTGTTGTTGTTAAAGGCAGTGCTTAGGAGAGTTGATGGTTAGCAAGGTGGGCAAAATGCTTAGTGGTATTTCACTTGTCTTGATGTTCTGAGTTCAAATTCTGCCGAAATCAACTTTATCTTTCATCTCTTCGGGGTCGTTAAAATAAGTACCACTTGAGTACTAGGCTCAATCTAATCCCCCACCCCCGAAATTGCTGGCCTTGTGCCAAAATTTGAAATCATCATCATAATTATTATAGCCAATTAAGGCAGTGAGTGAGCTGGCAGAATCGTTAGCATGCCAGGCAAAATGCTTAGTGTTATTTTGACTGTCTTTATGTTCTGAGTTCAAATTCCACTGTGGTCAACTTTGCCTTTCATCCATTCAAGATCAATAAGTACCAGTTAAGCACTGGAGTCAATGCAATTGATTTACCCCTCCCCCCAAAATATCAGGCCTTGTGCTTAAGTAGAAAGGAAAGCAAACCAAAATACCTTGTGGTATTTAGTTACATCCCTCCTTGTTCTGAGTTGAAACCTTTCTGCAATTGATTTTGGCTCTCATCTTGGAATCAATGGTTATTCACTTGCTTCCTCTCCTCAAAACGGACTGGCCTTCTTCCTAAATCAGAAACAGATATAAAAATGGTACTGGATTGGCTGAATCATTAAAGCATGAGAAAAAAATTTGTTCTGGCTCCTTGTTTTGAGTTCAAATCTACCATGGTTAATTTATCCTGTCCTCAAAACAAAGTACCAGTCAAGTACAAAATGCCTTGTACTATTTGGTTATATATAATTCTTTACATCCTGAGTTCAAATCCTGCCAAGGTCAATTTTGCCTTTCGTCCTTTCAAGACTAATAAAATAAAGTACCAATCAAGTAATACCCCCCCCCCTTTAAAATTACTGGCTGTCTGCCTAAATCCGTAATTATTACTAATGTCTGAGTTCAAATTCTTCAAGGTCGACTGTGCTCTTCATCCTTTTGGTGCTAATGAAGCAAGTACCATTTGAGCACTGGGGTGATGTAATTGAGTCGCCCTGTGTCTCCCTTCCCATACAAATTTCAGGCCTTGTGCCTATAGTTGAAAGGATTATTATAATTATTATTATTATTTGCCAACTCGTGGCCGATGCCAGCGCTGCCTCGACTGGCTTCCGTGCCGGTGGCACGTAAAATGCACCAATCCGACCGTGGCCGTTGCCAGCCTTGCCTGGCACCTGTGCAGGTGGCACGTAAAAAGCACCCACTACACTCACGGAGTGGTTGGCGTTAGGAAGGGCATCCAGCTGTAGAAACCTTGCCAGATAAGACTGGAGCCTGGTGCAGCCTTCTGGCTTCCCAGATCCCCGGTTGAACCGTCCAACCCATGCTAGCATGGAGAACGGACGTTAAACGATGATGATGATGTTGTTGTTGAGGTAGTGAGCTGGCAGAATCATTATCATGCTGGCCAAAATGCTCAGAAGCATTTCGTCTGTCGTTATGTACGGAGTTCAAAATTCCGCCAAGGTTGACTATGCCTTTCATACTTTTGGGGTTGATTAAATAAGTACCAGCAAAGCTCTGGGGGTCGATGTAACCAACTAGCCCCAGAATTTCAGACCTTGTGCCTATGGTAGTGAGGATTGTTAAAAGGCAAGTGATCTGGCAGAACCATTAAGCATGCCAGACAAAATGCATAGTGGCATTTCTTCCAGCTCTTTACATTCTGAGTTCAAATAATCATCAAGATTGAGTAAGTTTTTCTTCCTTTTGGATTTGATAAAATAAGCACTGGGTTCTTTGTAATCAACCTCCTTTTCCTCATTGCTGGCATTGTGCCAAAATTAGAAGTATTATTATCCATTTATAGTACTTCTAATTCAATTATGTATTTAAAAAAAATTTTTTTTTAGCTCCAAGTCCATCTGACTAGATTTTGCTTTTCTCCTATTTTATATCATTGAAAGATATGGATGTGAAATGACTCTCTGGATCTATGGGCAAAATTATCACTTAGACTAGGAGGGAGTTTAGATTGCTAGTTTATTATTATTATTATTATTTTAGTTGTTTCAGTACCTTTGAGCCACTAAATCCTTCAAAAAGTGAGGAATTCACACATTGTTGATTCCTTGCCACCTTTGAATATTAATAGCTTTTGTGTGTGTGTGTGTGTGTGTGTGTGTGTGCACGCAAAAATACACACAGATATAAAAATATATATATATATATATATATATATATATATATATATATATATATATATATATATACACACACATATACAAATATAAATGCATGCATATATATATATATATATATACACATATACAAATATAAATGCATGCATATATATATATATATATACACACATACAAACATAAATGCATATATATATGTATATATATATATATATACACACAAATATAAATGCATATATATATGTATATATATATATACACACACACAAACATAAATGCATGCACATATATATATACACACACAAACATAAATGCATGCATATATATATATGCATTCACACGCACACACACACACACGTGTGTGTGTGTGTGTGTGTGTGTGTGCAAAGATGGGAATGTTGTATATTGAAAAGCCTTCCCTCACTGAGATGTGGTCACTTCCAGCACTCCAATGATTTGGAGGGATGAGGAGTTCGGTAGGAGGCGATCAGTGAAGCATTCCTTCTGTTTTGTAATATGCAATGATATGCACACACACACACACACACACACACACACACACAGTAATAAAGGAGTGTGTCGGTTATACACCAGTGTGTGTGTGTAAATTTTCAATTCATTTCTCTATCTCTTCTTGTATGAATGAATGGAAATTACTACAGCTTGCAAGTAGAAACCACATATTCAAATGGTAGTAGTTGTTGTCTGTTCGTCACTACTATACCTATTCTGTACAGCATAGTCAGCTTTACTTCTTGCGATAAGCTGTTATCCATTTATCTGTGTGTCTGTGTGTAAATGTGTGGCTATTTATCTCCTCTTATATTTTCCTCTTTCTCTCTCTCCCTCTTCTCCTCTCTGTTGTCCATCTGTCTATATACTTTCTTTCTTTTTCTTTTTACTTGTTTCAGTCATTTGACTGCGGCCATGCTGGAGCACCGCCTTTCATCGAGCAACTCGACCCCGGGACTTATTCTTTTGTAAGCCCAGTACTTATTTTATCGGTCTTTTTTGCCGAACCGCTAAGTAACGGGGACATAAACACACCAGCATCGGTTGTCAAGCAATGCTAGAGGGACAAACACAGACACACAAACACACACACGCATATATACATATATACGACGGGCTTCTTTCAGTTTCCGTCTACCAAATCCACTCACAAGGCTTTGGTTGGCCCGAGGCTATAGCAGAAGACACTTGCCCAAGGTGCCACGCAGTGGGATTGAACCCGAAACCATGTGGCTGGTAAACAAGCTACTTACCACACAGCCACTCCTGCGCCTATATGTCTATATATGTCTGACAATAGAGTTATGAATGTATATATGATGTAAAAATGCATCTTTTTCTTGCCAGCATCAACATCTTTTATTCCCATCCAGTCTTTTGTGTCTTTTTTGTTGTTAGCCAAGCTTGTTCTTGTTCCAATCAATGTTGAATAATTTTTCATTCCTAGGTGTTGGTGCTGCAATCAGTTTGTGAATGATTCTAGCATTTCTAGTGTAGAGTTGTTTGTGTTCACAAGCAAGTACCAAGTACGTCAGTACTTGCTAGTGAACACAAACAGTACTTGCTAGTGAACACTACTAACAGAATATTAACAGCTTTCCTTCCTCGTGTTATGGTTGTGATATACTTGCTTGCTTTACTAAGCTACATGCCAATTCATTTTTTTTTTCTGTGTGTGTTCTTTCAGTTGTTGTCATTTTTAATAATCTTTGTAAAAATATTCTGTGTGCACAAAGTTTTTTCATTTTTATTTTTCCTTCCTGTTCTCCCCTTATATTCAATGAACTGCTCCGTTCTTGGCTGACATATTGATTTTAGCTTGAGACCACTCTTAGGCAGACATCTGAACTGTGTGTGTATTGCTCTGTGTCCTCCTCAGCACTGATGACAAACTCACCAGTACATAATACATTTAGCTAGTACATGCATATGTGTGTGTGTGTGTGTGTGTCTTTGTGATAGTGCTAGTTCTGATGGCTACCCACAACCATCACAACTTGTAATATACAATTTCCATTGATATATATATATATATATATATATATATATAAATAAAATGTCTGTGTGAGACAGGAGAGAAAGTATGGAAGATAGATAGCTAATGCAACTTGGGTTTCATATCTGATGTATTATTCCTTGATCCAGTTAGACCTTTGTAGATTAATGTTATTAATCTGATAATCCTTTTTGCCTATCAATTACTGATGAAAATCTGAATGTGATTATGTTAAAGTATGAAAGATATTGTGTTACTATTTTACACGGTGTTTTCTAACAATTCTTTTCTCCCCGGTGGTGGTCACAGTGACGACAGAGCCTATATTTAGAGCTGATTTGCTATTTATTTAAACATTAGCCAGGCCCTCAGTCTGACAAAAGAGCTAGTCTTTAAACAAAACAATCTCTCAATACCACCCTTCACTACCTGTTGTCGTGGATATCAAAACAAACTCTAATTAAGTAAAGATTTATCAGCAGATAGTGTGTAATGGAGTGGAAACCTGCAACTTGCATTGTCTCCCACAGAGAATTTTGGAATTCCTTCTGTCATGGCTTCATTCGTCTGTCTTCAGTTTCTTTGTCACTGGTCTATTCCATTGAGGATGGCTGTTTTGACACGAGATGTTTTCTTTCTCTGGAACACAAAGAACTTATGGGGAGAAATATCTTACTTACTCCAGTGAATGTGTGTGTGTGTGTGTGTGCGAGAGAGAGAGAGAAAGAGAGAGAGAGAGAGGATATTAGATAAACTGAATATCTGCGATAGCTCAAACATTAACAATTCTTTTCTCTCAGTATTTGCTATCTTAGTCTGCATAGGTTTTATTATTATTATTATTATTATTTTTTCTTCTTTTAGTTTCATAGTTACATACTTCTTGCATATTTCTATCCAAGTAACTGGTCATTCAGATAGATGATATAACACCACCTACCTCTTTTTTAAACTGAAAATATCATTTTCCACTTGATAAATACTATTTCAAGTTTTGGTGGTGGTTGTTGTTGTTGTTTTATAACTTTTTTTTTTTTTTTAGTCTTTTACATTCATCTTTAAATAAATCTCTCTCAGATTCCTCATCTTCTTCTGTTTGTGTAAGGGCGCTATTGTTGAATAGCATTGATCATTTCTGATTGATTTCAGATTTCACAAACTTACCTTATCGGAATGTATCAAACATAGACTTAAGGTTGACCCACATATCCATTACTCCTGTATGTGCACACACACACACACACACACATACACACACACTCTCTCTCTCTCTCTCTCTCTCTCTCTCTCTCTCATCTCTCTCTCTCTCTCTCTCTCTCTCTCTCTCTCTCTCGTTAGTAATGTTTAACTCAAACACTAGTACCCGTATTTAGTCATCATTCTTGCCGTGTTCCACACTGTTTCTATTGTGGATCATGCCATATTAAACTACTTCAATGTAAACTAAAAAGAACCTTATCTCTATCGCCATTTCTCATGAGTATATGTAAATATATGATGGGCTTTGTCACCTGCTTTGTTGTTTTTATTTTCCTACTAACACAGCACGTATGGGGTGGGGGTCATTGCTGTTTTTGTTTGTTTGTTTTTTTTTATCTTGTTCTAGTTATTGGATGGACTGCAGCCTTGCTGTAGCACCACTTGAAATGTTTTAGTTGAACTTCTTTTTTAAGCCTGCTACTTACTTATTCTATCAGTCTTTTTGTTTACATCCTTGTAGCTACAAGGATGTAAACAAACTTTCACTGGCTGTTAAGCAGTTGTGGGAAACAAAACACACACACACACACACACACACTACAATTTTCCTCATGGTTTCCACCTACCAAATTCCCTCACAAGACATTGGTTGGCTATAGTAGAACTTGAATTCATGTGGGACTGAACTTGAATTAGATGTGGTTGCAAAGCAAGCCTTTTAACCATACAGCCATCCCTGCACTTGTGAAGCTGATTATGAAACACCATTCTTTCTCCAGACTCCTTCATGCTGCAAGAAAGAATGACATAAGTCTGTCTTCAGAATTTTTTTCTTTTTCTTCAGTGAATTTCTCCACGAGTGGCTGTGTGGTAAGTAGCTTGCTTACGAACCACATGGTTCCGGGTTCAGTCCCACTGTGTGGCACCTTGGGCAAGTGTCTTCTACTATAGCCTCGGGCCAACCAAAGCCTTGTGAGTGGATTTGGTAAACGGAAACTGAAAGAAGCCCGTCGTATATATGTGTGTGTGTGTGTGTGTGCATTTGTGTGTCTGTGTTTGTCCCCCTAGCATTGCTTGACAACCGATGCTGGTGTGTTCATGTCCCCGTCACCTAGCGGTTCGGCAAAAGAGACTGATAAAATAAGTACTGGACTTACAAAGAATAAGTCCCGGGGTCGAGTTGCTCGATTTAAGGCTGTGCTCTAGTATGACCACAGTCAAATGACTGAAACAAGTAAAAGAGATTTAAAAAATTTTTTTCATTCAGTGGTTTGTAAAGGGCCACAGATAGCATTCAATTATATTGCCATTTCTTGTAATTCTGAAGTGTTGCACACCTTTATAAAACATACTTGGTAAATTGTAACCATTTAACATTTAAATCGGGCCATAATTGGCTAAAATATTTTACCTGCTTTATATTCATACTGACCAGATCCACCCTCTCACACCTACTTGGCAATGTCATTCTAAATATAAACAATCACACCATCGAAATCTCAAAGCTTACAGGTAAATGCATGATTAATTAAAAATGTGAATAAATAAGCATTACATATTTCACAGAGTGATCTGAATGTTAAAGGGTTAACACTTAATTTATTGACTGGTTTTCCATGGTAAAACTATCCTTAATTATTGTTCTTTATTATTATTATTATTATTATTATTATTATTATTATTAATTATTATTATTAATTATTAATATTATTATTATTAATTATTAATATTATTATTAATTATTATTATTATTAATATTATTATTAATTATTTTTATTATTAATTATTATTTTATTGTTGTTGTTGTGAGCTGGAAGAATCTTTAGCATGTATATAAAAAAAAATGCTTAGTTGCATTCATCCAGGCTCTTAACACCCCGAGTTCACATTCTGCCAAGGTCAACTTTGCCTTTCATCCTTTCAGGGTCAATGAAATAAGTACTAGTCAAGTGCTGGGGGTCAATAGAATCAACCTACCCCTACCCTCAAAATTGCTGGCCTTGCACCAAAGTTAGAATTATTATTGTTATTTGTATTAAGAGAAGAGAGTGACAAACAGTAAATCAAAATATTTTATGTTCATTTCTATCTTAAGTTCATCTTTGGTTTGATCTTTCCTTTCCTCTGGAGAAGGAGTTGAACTATTTTAGTAATACCCGGAGAGAACTTTAGCTGCATAAAAACCAGTGGGGGTTGCAGTAAGGTCTGTTTGTGCTGAGGAAAGCAACAAATTTCAATTTGATAAATTTGTATGCAACTTAATTATTATTCTGGTCTGAAGATTTTTTTTTTTTTTTCATATGCATTTTTAGGCTTTGTCAGCTAATGGTGTCAAATTTTAATGAGAAAGAGTTGTCTTCGTCATCATTTAATGTCTGTATTCTATGCTGGCATCTGTTGAAAGTTTGACAGGAACAGTCAAGTCAGATGACTACACCAAGAACTGTTGTCTGTTTCGGCATGGTTCCTATGGCTGGTTCCCCATCCTAAAACTAGCCACTACTTAGAGTGTACTGGGTGCTTTTTACATGGGACCAGCAGCAGTGAGGTTGCCAAGTACTTGCAAGACAAGAACCCTCAACTGAGGGGGAGCAATATGGCGAGACAGAAAAGTGTCTTGCATTAGAAGAGTGATATGGTTAACTCTGATGAGGAGAGAAAAATGGTGAAGATGTAACAGAGATGGGGGAAGGTCTGCACATCCAAGTTACTGGAGTGAACTAGGGATTGCAGAGGATGGATAGGTGAGTGAGTTCACGAGATTGTGGAAGCTAGAGGTAAGAATAAGGGATTTGACAGGGGCATATAGGGTGCAGGTTGGTTGGTGGACCTGAGAATCTGGGGAAACTGCTCCTATGAGTCTATATGACTAAAGAAGGTGCTTTGTTTTTTTTTATACGTCAGGTTGCTTACAACTGCATCGTCAATATACCAGCATTAATTAATTATTATCTCTTTTAAGTTCATGCTCATGTACAATATTGTGTGAACAAGGGTTGTGAATGGAAAAATAGTAGAATACTCTGCATTATTTAGTTACATGTTTTCCAGTATTTGACTGAAAGCCACATCCCTCAAATCTGCATCCCCAAATCCATCAAGGGGTTTTGTCTTGCAAGTTATTTGGTGACCATAAGTGCAGATGCCATGCAAACAGCACCCATTACACTGTCGTGGTTGACATTAGGAAGGGCATCCATTTACAGAAACCTTGCCAAAGCAGACATTGGAGCCTAATGCAGCTCTCTGATGAGCTGGGTCCTGTCAAACTGTCCAAACCCATACCCACATGGATTATAGACATGAAATGAGGATGATTCTGAGTACAAATCCAACTAGGATGTGTTTGCCTTTTCTCCCATCAGGGGCAATAAAATAAGTACCGGTTATGTTCTGGAGTCAATTACATTAGTTACATTCCTACTACAAAGTATTTAGCTTGGTGCCAAAGTCAGAAATCATTATTACTGTGCTAATAACCTAAGTATTAATAATAGGCAAAGGTTAATTCAACTGTGCCACTTGTTAAAAGTGGGGGGGTTTTGGCTCGATGAAAATGGATAATGGAGTCAAGATAATAAATGTCACATTTACGAAATGACAGCCATCCAGGATATTTTACTTTGATATTAGTCAAGAGTTTGTATATAATATTACCTAATTAATGAAACAAGAAGTAAACAAATGAAGAAAACATAGGCGCAGGAGTGGCTGTGTGGTAAGTAGCTTGCTAACCAACCACATGTTTCCGGGTTCAGTCCCACTGCGTGGCATCTTGGGCAAGTGTCTTCTGCTATAGCTCCGGGCCGACCAATGCCTTGTGAGTGGATTTGGTAGACGGAAACTGAAAGAAGCCTGTCGTATGTATATATATATATATATATATATATATATCATCATCATCGTTTAACGTCCATTCTCCATGCTGGCATGGGTTGGACGGTTCGACCGGGGATCTGGGAAACCAGAAGGCTGCACCAGGCTCCAGTCTTATCTGGCAATGTTTCTACAGCTGGATGCCCTTCCTAACGCCAACCACTCCATGAGTGTAGTGGGTGCTTTTTACGTGCCACCTGCACAGGTGTGAAAAAAAATTAAAAAAACCAAATCTTATTTAAAAAAATAAATATATATAAGCAAAATCCTTGGTACAGTACTCTCTCTTCTTTCATTATATACTTTCTTCTTCTGTAGTAAAGGCAATGCTTATCTTCCTTTTAATGTTACTTCATTGAATAGGCTATCAAAATTCAAATAAGCATCAAAATAATGATACATATTTGAATATTGTCTTTTTTTAAACTCTGTAGAGCAGTGCTCTGCAGACTGATCTGCCATGAGATGATGCTAGGTGTGCTGCAGTGTAACCTGAATATAATTTTTTCCCTCATGCTTTTAGTTATATTTTCAGTTCAGGTGTGCCATTGAATTTTGAAAAGAATATAAGTGTACCGCAGTTAAAAAAGTTTATATATATATATATATATGTGTGTGTTTGTGTTTGTCCCCCTAGCATTGCTTGACAACCGATGCTGGTGTGTTTACGTCCCCGTCACATAGTGGTTCGGTAAAAGAGACCGATAGAATAAGTACTGGGCTTACAAAGAATAAGTCCCGGGGTCGATTTGCTCGACTAAAGGCGGTGCTCCAGCATGGCCGCAGTCAAATGACTGAAACAAGTAAAAGAGTAAGAAATGAAATCACATGGAATTTTAGGTTTCCGAAGTTGAACTTGCTCAGCTTATAATTCTGGGAATTGTTACAATACCAAAAATGCTTAGAGTCAAGCAACAATAATGATAAGTAAATTTTCTTTTGCAGCTAATGTTGTTGTTTGTGGAATTATTGTTATGTGACTATTTACTCATGTGTTTCTTTATCAGCAGGTTTTCCTCTGTGCTGCTGCATCTCTATGGATGTGTTGTGAAGCAGTGTTGAAAGGATGTACCAACTTGGATGTCTTGGCTGTTACAAGCCAGCCCTGACTGAGTCTATACACTGGACATGTACATTAATACTTGTCACAAGACAATACGGTAATTCTTTTGCTTTAGTAAGCTTACTTACGTATTTGAAACTTTCTTCCCCCCCCCCTTATCAGAATCTTATTGATCATTCTTTCTGTATCTAAAGTATGTTAAATTTTCATTTGTGTGTGAATACCTGTGATTTGAGGGTTCAGATCAAGATTTGACTGGATGTTGTAGACAGGTAAAGCCTTGTTTGTAGTGTTTGGCAGTGATCTGCTTGCAGCATATTGACTACAAGCAAAGCTGCTTTATACTTTGTGTTTATTTTTTTACTTGATACTAGCAGTATCGCCCGGCGTTGCTCGGGTTTGTAAGGGAAATAACTATATAAGCATTTTTAGAGAGTTACTTCCCTTATAGATGCCAATTCGGGCTTTCTTAGCCATTTCTGTTTTGGTGTCTTCAAGCCATGAAGTCGTTGTTCTAAAAGAACGCTGGTCTCCTTGACAACGCTTTACGACGTTGATTTCCTTACACTCCCTTCCCCACAGCTTCACGAGGGAGGGAAGAAGGGGGAGAAGCAAACAGGTGCAGGTGTGACCATGGACGCCAACTCCGCCGCCATCGACACACGAAAAATTATGCATTAAAATGGAATAAAAAATGTTAAATTATTTTTAAAATCATAGACTCATTGTTGACGCGCGCTAATACCCAGACGGGCTCGATATGAATCACGACTATAAGATGCCCGAATTTGGTTAAACTGCACCGCAAAATGTGGGAGGAGTTAGGAATCTAAATCGAAGGGGACAGACACTCACACAACTACAGTTTTATATATATAGATTTGGAGACTATCAGGTTTGCAGAGACATAGCAAATCTTCATTAAAACCTCTCACACCTCTGAAAATGCAAATTGCTGGTCTTATACTACGAGGAGTTTCTTACAGTTTATTATGTGTGTATATTCCTTCCATAGGTAAAATACAATAATCTACATGATTCAAACTATATAGCTGAATTACAGGTATTATCTCAGTTTTGCGAATCTTGTTTGAAAGTTGAGATTTTGATGAAATGCAGTTCGTCTCAAGCGAAACTTTTCCAAAATAATTATTGCATGAATTTGTATGAGAAGTGGTGATAGGATTGATGGTTATTGGTGTACATTGTGAATGTGGGTTTTTTTTATTTATTGTCATGTTACTTTACAGAGAAGTGAATTCCATGGAGCTATTTTCATATATATTTGCAAGATGGTGATTCCTGGGCATCAATTTCCTATCTCCGAAATGAATTTTATGTTCCATTAGTTTCTGTAACTGGGAAGCTGCACAATTCCATTTAAAAAAAGGGCATTCTGAGATATGCCTTAAATCTTCATTCAAAGGTTTTGATGTGTTATGTTACTAATGAAGTATTACTCATATTTCAATAATTCAACCCCCCCTACACACATATGCTCACCAGTATGCAGAGACCCTACATATAAAATGAGTAAAATTTTTTTTTTTTTTAAAGTCCTTTCTATTTGCTAATGAATGCATTAATGCTGTGATCAACATATGTGGTCACTGCACACTTTCACAATCAATAAGTCCCTATTTAAACTCCATACTGGTGTATATGGATGACATTGAAATACCACCGAAATACCATCAAATCTGAGCTCTCTAATTAACTCATTAATAAATAATTATAACTGGATATATTTATTCTTAATACAGTCTGGTAGCTTCAGACATAAATATGTTAATCACCGTTGTATTTTGTCAGTGGAGAATAACACTTCCTCTCAGAACAAATGTGTATTCATAACATACTCGAGTAAAGGGACTTTGACTTTTTGTGTTGGAACGCCAGTGTTTCAACCTTGTTGTGTCTCTTCAACCAAAGCTACCTGGACCAATGAATTTAAATGAGTTTTTGTTCTCATTTATCGGATTTAGCAAATA
The DNA here is from genome assembly GCF_006345805.1 of Octopus sinensis. Taxonomy (NCBI): domain Eukaryota; kingdom Metazoa; phylum Mollusca; class Cephalopoda; order Octopoda; family Octopodidae; genus Octopus; species Octopus sinensis. The sequence goes on from NC_043021.1 coordinate 3,079,964, forward strand.
AAACATTTGCTGATGTTTGCCAGCTGGTAATAAATTGTCTTGCGTACAGTGAACAAGAACCATAATGATGACATAAATATTTGTTCTGAATTGTGTTTTGGTAGATTGGAATGGGAATATGCTAATCACTGGTGTATTTCATCATTGGAGGAGAATGTCTCCTTTCAGGCAAATGTGTGTTCATAACACTCTTGATTCATGATGCATACAGGGAATTGAGTGTGTTATAACTAAACAGTCATTTGAAAGAAGTCGTTCTCCAATGACAAAATACAATAGCAATTAGCATACTCACATTCAAATCTGCTGGAAAGTATTATGAATATGTATGTCACAGTTATGATTCTGGCTGACCACCATGCACATGATTAATTAAGCCATTATATATATATATATATATATATATATATGACATATTCTATCTCTCTCTCCTATCTTTTTTCTTTTCAAAGAAAATATTGCTCCATTGTTCACTATTTTACCCTCATTCTGGTCTAACAACCCTCCATATTTGTTTCTGTTCCCAACTCTGACCCTCCATAAATCCCAAATTTTTATTTATATATTTATGGGAACAACTGTCTCTGAAGACTCATTATGTCGTTCAATGCTCGAAATGAGGTGTAGGTAGACAGCCAACGACTGATGAAGGGTCGTTCTTTATGTTACTTGTCCTGTTTTCCATTTGTTTCTCTCGTTGTTTGTGTATTCAAGTAATTTGTTTTTGTATTTCATGTTGTTTACTGTTGGTGACGGTCCTGCACTCATATATGCATGTGTATGTATATGTGTGTATATAATTGTGTATGTGTGCATGTATATGTGTATGTATATATATATATATATATATATATATTATATATATATATATATATATATGGGTATATATGTGTGTATAACTGTGTGTGTATATATATGTATGTATATATATATATATTTGTATATATATGTATGTATATATATATATTTGTATATATATGTATGTATATATATATATATTTGTATATATATGTGTGTGTGTGTGTGTGTATATATATATGTATATGTATGTGTATATGTATGTGTATATGTGTGTGTATGTATATATGTATCTATGTATATGTGTGTGTATGTATATATGCATATATATATGTGTGTATGTATATGTGTGTGTGTATGTATATATATGTATATATATATATGTATGTGGGTGTGTATGGTATTTATTCTAGTGCTCTATATAACTCTACTAATCTTGATTGATTATATATATCAGCACAATACCAGAGAAATTACCAACGGAATGGGGTGATGGCCTCCAGATGTGATTAGAACTTTGTGAATACAGGCATGGCTGCAACTAAGAAGTTTGCTTCACAATGACGCGGCTTCAGGTTCCTTTCCAGTGTGAATGGCATATTGTTACCTCAGATCAGCACAAGTGTTGTGTGTGAAATGGGGTTAACAGAAACAGTGTGGTGGTCCGCTTCATATTTATTGGTGGTGAGAGGTAAACTTTGTCCCCTATTTTAATGTTGCTGCCACCAAATGACCCTTGGCTGCTTTTAGCAGATTCTTTTCTTTTCTGAGGATAATTTGATATCACATACCCCCACTGTCTGAAGAGACCCTGAAATAGATCAGGAGCAGTGCCCTTCCTTTTTCTTCTGATAAAACTTTAAAAAGAAGATTCTTGTCCACATTGTGATTTTTAATGTTTCGAACACAGTCTAGACTGCTAAGACATTTATAGTTCCTAAAAGTTGTGACCAAATGTTTAGTTTACTCCTGTGCTATAATCAGTGTGAACAGAACCAGCTGGAATTATCCTACTACTTCTACTATCATGCAACTCTTAATCTTTTGGAATAGTTTGATATTTACTCTGTTTCTTTTACTAAAACACAAACACCCCCCCTTAACCAACTTTGGTTAGTATTTTACTGCTTCAGCTGACAACTTGGGCTATTAGCTTTCACAAAACATTGGAGAAGTTAAGAAAAAATACAATTTCTCTCTCTCTCTCTCTCTCTCTCTCTACATTATAATAGCAACTATAATATAATCCTCACCCTCTCCACTTTTATTTTCCTGAGTTGTACTATCCAGTGGTATTACCAGGCTGTCATCTGCAATCCCTCTTAACCCCCTTAAATATTTGACCTAAATAACTCCTGGAAAATTCTCATTGTATAATGTGAGTGTTGTGGTGGGAATACCAGAGGCTCCACCACACTTATACTAGTCATTCTGTAGTGTTGTTTTCAAGTAAACTGTCTTTCAACAGGCTCTTACTCTTAACAGTTCATATTTTCTATTTACATAAACCTAGCTGACTGATAATTTAACACACATACAAAGTTCATTGTGATATTTTGCTTATAGAATACTCAGTTTCTAGGCAAGACAGTTTCATTATCACCATCACCATATGTCTGTTTTCCAGGCTGGCATGGGTTGGACTGTTTGACAGGAGTTGGCAATCCAGAAGATTGCACCTGGTTTCACTGTCATTTTAGCATGGCTTTTATAGCTGGAGTTCATTCCTAATGCCAGCCACCTTGCACAAACAAAAATTTTAGTTTTCTTTTCAACCCTTTAGACACCAACCTGGCTGAAACCAGCTCTGGCTCTGTAGTACAAATGTCTCATTTTCATAAGTTTTGAATTAAAATCTTTCACCAGACCTTAGTCACAATTTATGTTCCTAACACTAGCTTAATGATAACCAAGTTATTTTACTAAATTCTTTGTTATATTTAAAATAATTGAAAGAAACACAGAGCATCTCAAAATAAATACAGTAACGAAAGGTTTAAGCCATTTCACTTCATTTGCAAAGGCATGTGACCTATTGCGTCAAATGCATCTTTTCACTTGAGCCTTGTAACTTAGTCAAAAGAGGCTTAAGTAATACTTAAGCTGGCCCATTTTACCATGAGCTTACATGGTAACACTGAGTCACTCTCTTGACCTTGCTTGCCCAAAATGTTTTCATGTTTGTCCTAAATGTCCATGCTGTTTTCAGACTTTTAGTTAGCCCTTGTTTCGTACATTGAGAAATGTAAAGCTTTCCCTTCATATGTCATAAGTCCCGAGTGGTTGGGGGGAAAAAAATGGCAATGTGTATGACATGTAGAGGACAGACAAGGGATTTCATGTCAATTTGTTCCACAATTAAGCTCGTCCTTTACATTTATCACAGTGTGTGTGTATTGGGTCATCCCATAAATAATGCGATTTTTTAATACTTCTTTTATTTTTCAAAATTAAGATAAACAAAGTTCTATTTTAATCTAAAATATACCCTCCGTCATTTTCTACACTATTCTTCCAAAATTCACTTGTTTGTGATGAAAAGTACTCCTCCAGTACTGTTCTGACCTCATCTACAGAATTCATATTTTTTCCGTCCAAATGACTTTGAAGACTGTGGAATAAATGATAATCAAATGGAGCAATGTCTGGTGAATATGGTGGGTGGGGCATTGTTTCCCATTCAAATTGCCCCAGCTTTTGGAATGTCATCCTCGCTGTATGTGGCTGAGCATTATCCTGATGGAAGAATACCTTTTGTCTTGAGACCAAAGATGGTCATTTTTCTTCTAGTGCTGGTGTCGATGACTGGTTAAATGACCAAATCCAAGCTTCTCTGCTGGTTCCTCAACAGTTATGATGAGATTTTGTTCCACCAGGGTTTGCAGGATGTCCTTGTCGAACTTTACAGAATTTCCAGGACAATGCTCATCTTCTAGGCTGTAGTTTCCGGCTAGAATTTCTGGAACCACCATTGACACTGGCTTACAGTTATTGTCTGATACCCATATACCTCATTAATATTCCTTGCACTTTCTGTTGTGTTGTTGCCTTTATTGAACTCATAAAGCAAAATATGCCAAATATGCTCCTTTGTCACTACCTTTATTGCTTTGAAAAAATAACTGTTAAAATCAAACTGCACTCTTCAAAACTTGCACTAAGAATAAGTACAAGATAAAATTACTACTTGCTTTACTAACAAGTTGATGCAGGTAGTTTATTTCCTCCCCCTCCAAATTTTAGTTCATGCAATTGAAAAGTCCACATTATTTATGGTGTGACCCTTATATATATACACACATACACATACGTGTGTGTGCATACACACATTCACACATGCATATAAACAAATTATTTGCTAGCTCTGTGCTTTTGGAAGATGTATAACTGCTATGGGTTTACAAAAGGAAGGCAGAAAAATACTTGAATATATATTCTTCTAACCCATGCTAACATGGGGGAATGGATGTAAAAATAAACAAATGTTTGTGTGTGTGCATGTGTGTTAAACCTCAATAGATCATTGTTACATAGCTCCAAGTTTTGAGATATGTTGTCATTGACATGGAGTTTTGTACTATTTGTAACCTATTATTGTTTTACAATTAGTGTGTTTCAGCTAATTAATTACCAAGTGTCTTCTTGTATAAAATACGGGGAAGCCAACCAGTTGAATCATTCCTTATAGTTGCAAATTTTTTTTTTTTTTTAATTCAGTAATCTATTTACAGCATTGTACTTTGTAAACGATATTCTATTGTTTTGATTGAGAGGGGGGGGGGAGAAACTGCACCCAACAAGTTGAATACTAAACAAAACTCCATTCTGTCGTTGCATTTTACTGCTCATGATTGAGGCGTTTAATTATTGCTAGCTCAGTACACCAAGCTGTAAATAGATACCAGGGCTTTACTCTCATTCGTCTATTTGTGTTAGCATCGTGTACTATATCATTTTTAATATTCAGCTCAAAACTTCGCATGACATGAACAAAATCTACAAAAGATCACTGCTCTATCAAGGAAAGGAAGTGTCTCATTGACTCAGCAATGCTTTGAAAACTTGAGATAAGATTCAGTACACTACATTGGTACTTCCAGCAGTGGTGATGTATAAAAAGATATGTCTGATTGTTGTTTTTAAAGTACTTTTATGTTAGCAACCTACTATCATCATCATTATCATGTCCACTTTTCCATGTTTGCATGGATCAAATGGAATTTGGTAAGATGGATTTCTCTACAGCTGGATGCTCTTCCAGTCACCCACCCTCACTTGCTTCCTCATCACCATATATTTCCATGGAAGATTGGTGACTAAGGACACCATTTGCAGGATGGTGACAACTATCACATGACGTGAAGAGCAAGGAGACTAACACATGCATACACTTGCGTCAGAAATTAATTAGCACTTCTCAAATTTCTACATTAAATAGGTTAAATCAATTAACCTATGAGCTGTTCAAAACGTCTTACGCGATGAGAAAACTTAGTATGGTGTGATTTCGGTCCTTGCGAGGCGCTACCTATATCTATTAAACAAAGGAAGATTTGTCTGCATCCGCACTCCAAGTTGTTGTTGCACTGCTATGTCAACATCATAAGGCTGTAGACTCTCAAACTGCTCTGCAAACAAAGTTACGTCATCGTTCTGCACAACAGTGAACTCGCAACAAAGCAATAGTTCGAGATATGGCCACTAGGTGACAGCACATACCTTGAGTGAAGAGCAAATCAAGGGTGCTAATTAATTTCTGACGGTAGTGTACATATATATACATACATACACATGCATATACATGACAGGCTTTCAGTTTCTGCCTACCAAATGCACTCAGAAGGCTTTGGTTGGCCTGGGGCTATAGTAGAAGACATTACCCAAGGTGCCATTCTGTGGGACTGTACCTGAAACCATGTGATGGGAAGCAAATTTATCACACAGCCATGTCTGCACCTATAAGTTCAGACATAGGTTAGCTTCGACTCAGTAGTATTGGCAGCAGATGTATGGTATTTTGTAGGAAATGAAAAATTATGACATTTTCATACTGATGATTTTCCAAATAACAAGCAATGTACTTTCTAGCTATAGTTTAAACTCAATGATGCATGCAATATTATTGAATTTTAACATTTTGGAAAGAACACCAAGAAACTTAGTCTTTCTGTTGAGTCAATAAAGACACATTAGAAAAAGACAAAGGGACACTTTTTGCTTGTCGAATCTGCTCCAGGCTTTGGTCAGTCTAGGGTTATAGTAGAAGCCCAAACAAAGTGGTGTTCAATGGACTGAACTCTCTGGACAACATTGTTGGGAAGCAAGCTTCTCATCCACACGACCATTTCTGCACCGCTGTCTCTCTCTCTCTCTCTCTCTCTCTCTCTCTCTCTCTCTCTCTCTCTCTCTCTCTCTCTCTCTCTCTCTCTCTCTCTCTCTCTCTCTCTCCCTCCCCACACACAAAATAAATTTTTGTTGTTGTTTAGCCCAGATCAAACCTACCTCTTACAAAAGATGTTCCAGCTGTGGCCATGTCTTTTTGTGTCTCAGAATCATTGTCCAAATGTCCTTTCTTTTTCATGATGATAGTGTGATGTAAGGGAGCTTTGGTTGCTTAGCCCCAAATTAGCTCTGATATGGTAAAAGTGTATTCTTGCCATAACTAGTTTATTTGTATATTAGGGACTGCATGTTTGCTGCTACTGCTTGATGAGGCTGGGGGCATCCCAGGTTAGTGGTCACAGATGTCATCATATGTAGAACTGACCAGATCTGCCATCACTGGCAAACCTGTTCCAGCCCCTCTGGAGACCTTCCCCAATCATGAACTACCAGGGCTTTACTCTCATTCGACGCAGCAGCTGCGGGCTGGAAGAGGCCTTGTAGCAGGCCCCACTCCAGATGGCTGGACATGATGTGGAAAGATCTCCAGAGGCTCAGTACCACCTTGAAGGAAGATATTAAAGACTGTAGTTTGTTCTTTTTCTAACAGCATAAATAAAGATAGTTTCATTTGTAGACTTTAATGTACATAATAGATATTGTAGCTATATGACAGGAATTTACTTCATTGAACTTATTAAAATCAAGATTCCTAAACCCCTCCTTTAATTCTGAACTTCAGATTCAATTACACAATTACATAAATTGAATGAAAGTTTAAATCTGTCAACAGTGATATAATTAACTCTTTTATATGCAGGGTCTTGAATGATCATAGTCTTAAGTTTTAAATTGAATCAGTATCATTCAACATGTTTAATAACGTACTTGAGTTTTCAAATATGTTGAACTTTGAGTGAATGATTACATGTAAAAAAAAAATTTTAAAAAAGGAAAAAAAAAACCCAGTTGATTTTAAGTGACTAACAAACAATATTGGAAGAGAACTTTTTTGACTGAAAACTCAAAACAATCTCACTTTGAGTTGACAGTCATGCTAGATTTTTTGGTCTTCTCACAAGGCATCCATGTTTTGTTGGATATAATGATTACCTTTTGAGAGGTATTAATCCTTTCGTTACTGTATTTATTTTGAGAGACTCGGTGTTTCTTTCAATTACTTTAAATATAACAAAGAATTTAGTAAAATAACTTATTTATCATTTAGCTACTGTTAGGAACATAAATTGTGACTACGGTTTGGTGGGAGATTGTAATTCAAAACTTATGAAACCAAGACTTGTACTTAGATCCAGAGCCGGTTTCAGCCGGGTTGGTAACAAAAGGGTTAATACTACTTCCATCACTAATAATTGATTGTGTTAGAATAAATAAATAAATATTTACAGTATTTTGTTTTGTATGATACTTTTTCCCCAAAATATAATCCCAATTTTTTAATTCTTTGTGGTTAACCTAAATAAAATTAAAAGTAATTCGCTTCCCTCCTCTAAAAAAAAACACTCCCGTGCTTTTGACTTTTAATACAAAATGATTTTGAAGTACATAAAACGGTGTCACTCTGAAATTTAATATAGGATGGTTGTAATTATATTTACTTGTGAAATGGACCGATCTCGTTATCTCTCTGTACCTGCTTTTACACTGATGACAGCCAGTTACATTCATGTTGCCATATGCTAAGGACTACATGAAAGTACAATCTGTATATTCTTGAAAATAGCTGTGGCCATACAATTGCTGTCCATTAATATATCTATTTAAAACAAAAAAAGTTGAAAATTATCAATGAAATTGTGAGATGGTATATTTGGGGAAGATGTGAATAATAATTATAACAATTAGTGAGAAAAACAATGTTATTAATATTGTATTTCATGCTGTTTTCAATCAATATACAAGTTTGTGTGTGTGTGTGTGTGCATGCATGTGGTTGTATGTATTTGTGTGGCTGGTTGTTGGATGTGGACTGTTTTAGGAATAAATAGAGATTGATTTCATTAGATGAAAAGATTTGAGATAAACTCAGTTTTGTACAAAAGCTGTTTTGCTTATATCACTGATTACCCTGTTTTGTTTGTGTGCAAAGACCACCAACACCAACAGAAAGTGCTGAAAGGAGGTTCATATAATATATATATGTGTGTGTGTATATATATATATATGGCCGATGCCAGCGTCGCCTCGACTGGCTTCCGTGCCGGTGGCACGTAAAAAGCACCATCCGAATCGTGGCTGATGCCAGTGCCGCCCCAAATGGCTTCCGTGCCGGTGGCACGTAAAATGCACCAATCCGATCGTGGCCGTTGTCAGCCTCGCCTGGCACCTGTGCAGGTGGCACATAAAAAGCACCCACTACACTCACGGAGTGGTTGGCGTTAGGAAGGGCATCCAGCTGTAGAAACACTGCCAGATCAGACTGGAGCCTGGTGCAGCCTTCTGGCTTCCCAGATCCCCGGTCGAACCGTCCAACCCATGCTAGCATGGAGAACGGACGTTAAACAATGATGATGATATATATATATAGATAGATAGATATCCATTGACCTCAAAAGACTATGGATCTGTGCCTGGAGAATTTTGTGTCAGCTGCTAATCGCAGTGCAGTCTTCTGTGGCTGTACAGGCCCACATGGGAATGACAGCCTTGCATGCAGTGACTGCATTTGAAGATGCTCTCCACCAGCACTACACTTGTGTTTTCCCTTTCTTTGTGTGGGTTTATTATGTCTGTCTTCCATGCTGGCATGGTTTGGATGCTGTGAGAGGAGCTGGTAAGCCAGAGGATTGCACCAAACTCCACTGTCTGATAATGTAAAGTGCATGTGTATGATTATAGCAACTGAGATCTATTACAATCATAAATAACACTCTTGTTTTGGTATTGAGTGCTGTTTCACCCTTCATGCTTATACACACATATTCTCTTCCCCCTTTCTCTATATATCATTGTCATCATCATCATTTTAACATCCAGTTGCATGGGTTGGGTGGAAGTTATTCAGGAGGATTCTCTACAGCCAGTCACCCTTCTTATCACTAAGCCTTACTGCTTTCCAAGTGTGGTGAGATTTCCACATGATTTTGCGAAATATTGGAATTGAATCACATTCATTTACAACAATCCATACAGTATCAAAACAAAGAGACACATATACGTGTGTGCATGCATGTGCACCTGTGTGATATGGGCTTATTTCTGTTTCTATCTACCAAATTTACTTTCAAGGCTTTTATCAGATCAGGGCTATAGTGGGACACACTAACCCAAGATGCCACATAGTGGACTGAACCTGAAGCCATGTGGTTGGGAAGTGAGCTTCTTACCACCTCATTTAACATCTATATTCCACATTGGCATGGGCTGGACAATTTGACAGGATCAGACTAGCCAGAGTGCTGCATTGTGCTCTGTCTGCTTTGGCAAGGTTTCTATGGTTGGCTGCTCTTTCTAATACCAACCACTTAGATGTATCAGTGTTTTTTTGTGTTTTTTTTTTGTGTTTTTTTTTGTAGAAGCAAAACTGGCAAGGGCACCAAATAACTCACAAGATAAAACTACTTGATTGAATGGGGGTGCAGAATTGAATGAAGGGGTGTTGTTCCAGATGCCCCATCATTCCATCTCTCAAAGCATTAACATACCTGGGACTACAGTGTGCACTGTACCCCTACCCTTTTGAGCTTTAAGGGAGATTTGTCTGCTATTTCGAGCAAGGTGGACAACCACATAAAAGCTCCCTCTTTGATTCATTTTATTCTGGTGATAGGAAACAATCTACTGACTCTACAAAGGAACAGCTGAACTAGGGTTTGTTTCTATATCACTTGTTTGTCTTTTCCCTCTGATTTCTCTGAATACTTCACTATCCAACAAGGTATTTTATCTATAACCTGACAAACATCCCTGTCGGTTGTCATAAAATGTTATTTATTTTCTGGATCTTACAATCTCATAAGAATAATTATGTCAAAAACAATACATATTTTCATTTTATCCTAAAGAATATGATTGTCAGCTTGCTATTTTGTTGCTAGGCAGGTATTGCTGCTCTGTTTTACACGCTATTGTTTTTCCAAACCTGTGTTATTTCTGATTAAAATTTATAGTAATCATGTGCGTAATCTCTGCATGAGCAGAGTGCTAATCTGCATAGATAGGATCTGCTTGTGTATGGCTGTTTTCAAGTACATATTTAACCTTTTTGCTACCCTATTTCTGTTCAAATACACTGCCTTTCATCATCATCATCATCATCATTTAATGTCCATTTTCCATGCTGGCATGGGTTGGATGGTTTGACCAGAACTGGTGAGGCCAGGGGTCATACCAGGCTCCATTTGTTTTGGCTTGGTTTCTACAGCTGGACACCCTTCCTAATGCCAACCACTCCGCAGAGTATACTGCCTTTGTTTCAATTCATTTTCAAAATAACAAAGAATTTAAGTATTATTAAGCTGGGGTGTGGAACAATTTAGCATAAAATATTGATGGAAGATTATAATTTAGACCACTTTAACCCTTTAGTGTTTGCATTATTCTGCCAAAATTAATGCTTTTTCATCCACATTGTTTTGAACTAATCATTCATTAATCTTGTAGCCATGAGATTTTGATGAGGTAACTGTTAATTTTAAAAATGACATTGTAGGGTTGGTGTGAGAGACCAGATCTGACCAGTTTGGACATAAAACAGGCAGAATACTTTTGGCTGGTTTGAATGCTAAAGGGTTAAAACAGTAAGTTTGTCATAGAACCTGGGGTAGTCTAAGGGCGGTTTGCATCAAAAGGGTTAAGTAAACAAATAGAAATCTACTTCACTGGCCAGCTTTGTGCTACTGCAACTTATGCAGTAAAGGTTAATAAATTGAAGTACTTTGAGATGAGAACCAAGTTATGTCATATCACCATTAAATTTTTTGTTGGTTTCATTCAGACATTGGTCCATCTCGGGGCATGACTTTCAAGGCTTTTAATCACTTGTGTCATCATCCCAAGTATTTAGTCTGGCAGTTGTTTCATTGATTCGTATTTATTGAATGGCTAAGTCAACATATTGAGTTATATTCCCCTTTTCTAAGGAGGTAATTTGTTTTTGAAACGAATGCTGCAATACAGTGTGTGTGTGTGTGTGTACACAAATACACATGTCCGTGTGTTTTTAGAATGGACATAGAAATGAAATATCATTCATATTGTTTTCCCATTGATTTTTTTCATTTTTCTGTTTAATATGTTTTACTCTCTTTATGTATTACAGCATATATTACAATGGAAGCCACTGTGTACATGACTATGCATCCACAACATGTAGATGTTGAGTTTAATATATTATATTGAGCTCTAATGTAATTGGTTATTTGTTGTACAAAAAAAAACGCATCGTAATGTTTTTGTGTGACTGTGTGTCTATAACTATCTGTGTGTGTGTGGATGTGCTTCTTATACTAGTATCATCATCAATATCATCATTTTTCATGTTTACATGCGTCAAACAGAATTTGCTGAGTCAAAATTTCCTGTGGCTGGATGCTCTGCCGGCCATCAACTTTCACCTGTTTCCCCATGACCAGATATGTTTGTCACAGAATATCGGAGACAGAGACTGCTAGCATGCCAGCACGACACTCATTTACAACCATCACAATGTCAGAGCAAAGAAACAGTAAGACATGCATGTACACACACACACACACACACACATATACACATTCAAAACAGATTGATTCGGATTCTGTGCTACTTCAAGTTTTGCAAGCCCCTAATGGAGCCTGTCTCCTCGGGCTGCTGTGTTATCCGAATGAATGGGAGAAGTACAAGAAGTCTGTTCATTCAGATATCCCACCAGCCTGAGGAGACCGGAATCTAAAGTTGCACGGAATCTAAATCAACATATCTTGAATAATACATGTTACTCCCAATAAACATGTTGAGTTTCCTTTCTTTCATTTGTCCCCCCACCACACACACACACACACATGAATGCTAATCTTCTTTCAGTTTCTGTCCACCAAATCCACACAAGGCTGTGGTCAACTTTGGTTAGGATGAAGCTCTTTGCTCAACATACCACATAGTAGGATTGAAGCCAAAAAACTAAGAAGGATACTTTTTATATCCATCTTATTGTTACATCTGCTGTCTCTTGACAGAAGTGTGTGTGTGTGTGTGTGTGTGTGTGTGTGTGTAAGTTTAATATATTGAAGTTTCCATTTTATGTCACTGTTAACCCTTTTGATATCAACCCACCTGAAATTACCCCTGATTCTACGATACAAACTTCCTGTTTGTATCTCCACTAAAACCTCCATTACATTTCTATGTTAATACATGTTTCTACCTACAGTTTAACAATAAGGTTACTTAACTAAATTCTTTGTTGTTTTTCAAGATTAACTGAAACAAAGTATTTCAGCAGAATTATGGCCACAAAAGAGTTGGCTTCTGTGAATGAGTGTTGGAGTGTCTGACCAATCACATAAATTAGTTAGGATGTTATAGCTGTAGCAAATAATGGGTTTGTATCTGTGATAGCTGTGTGATTAATTAGCTTGCTTTGCAGTCATGTGGTTTTGGGTTCAGTCCTACTGCACAGCATCATGGGCAAGTGTCTTCAACTATAGCCATGGGCCAACCAATGCCCTGTGAATGAATTTGGTAGACAGAAACTTTGAAAGCCTGTTGTGTGTGTGTGTTCCCTCTCATACAAACAGGCATCGGTTTGCTTCCAACATCGGTTTAATCACATACCCATAACTTGTCAGTTTGGCAAAAGAGATCAATAAAATAAGTGCCAGACTTAGTAGGCCTTTAGCATTCAGATTAATCTGTCAAATGTAATGCTTATTGATTCACATTGTTTTAATTTAATCGTGCATTATCATGTAGCTTCTAGATTATGATGATGTAATTGTTTGTTTTGAGAATGACATTGTAAGGTGGGTGTGAGGGGCCAGATGTGGTTGGCTTTGATAGAAAACTGGTAGAATATTTAGGCTTGATTTGCATGACAAAAACCCCTTAAGGTGGTGCCCCAGCATGGCTGCAGTCCAATGACTGAGACAAGATAAAAGATTCATAGAGTATTATCTATTACATTGATAGGTAACTTTGGAAGTATAATTTTTGTCACTGTAAATTATATCAAGAAATATGTCGTATAAACAATAATTATAATTTCGCTTTTATGAAATTTCTTTGTGATTATATAAAACGATGAAATAATACTAATTTTAAAAGAAAGATATTTATTACTGTGGAATTTAAATAAAACTAATTTCTCATTTGTATATTTGCAATAAATATAAGTTATTTTTCTAAATTTTATGAATATAATCACAGTCCACTGAAAATCTGCAAAATTTCATTAAAAATTTGTATTTCTTTGAATGTTATGAGACACCCATTTGCATCTCTTACATTAATTCTGTATCTTTTTTTTTTACTTTTTCTATATGATTTAAAGTGTGATGAGAGAAATCCACCAATCAACATTTATATTGACATAAAAACCATATGCAAAAGCAGACAGGAGAGAATGGTGCAGTCCTCTGGCTTGCCAGTTCCAGTCCAACTGTCTGCCCCGTGCCAGTATGGAAAAGAGATGTTAAATGATGACAATGATGATGGTAGTGGAAGCCATCACCCACCCACAGCCGCTGCTACTGTGTGGGTGAAATTCACTTCTTGGCCATGTGTGGTTTTGGGTTCAGCCCCATTGTGCTGCACCTTGAGCAAGTGAATTTGTTGGGCAGAAAGTGTGTGAACCATGCCCTCTGTGTATGTCTGCAGTAAGTTTACAATCTGTACTTGTATGGAAACAACACTGAGCTGTAAACACTGAAATTTGGTAAAGATTGTCCTTTAGCTCAGCATTTTTATTGATGTGGGAGAGTATCTAGCAATGCCTCCATAATATGTACTCATCTAACCTATGCTAGCATAGAAAAACAGATGTCAAACAAATTACAAATAATTGTACTTTTTTTTTTTGTGATTAAGTTTCTATGTTTACTAACTTGTGACTTGGTTGTTCAAGATAAAAGTTGCTTACTGGAATATTTTCATTGGTAATGTCACCAATGACTATCTTATCTCATGCTAGTCTGATAAGTCAGTTACTTGATTTTATTTTTGATTCTTTATATATTTTTCAAATTGTAATTGAGCTAAGAAGTATGTGCAATGGATTTGATAAGAGGGAAAGGCGTGGTATAATGCCCTGTTCCTTTCTTAGGGTTGTTGGGTATAAATGACAACTGCAGCTGGGCTTGGAAAACCAGTTTATGGACTCAGTTTATTTTCTCTCTAGCTTTTTTGCACCAGTTATATTTACTCTCTCTTTTACTCTTTTACTTGTTTCAGTCATTTGACTGCGGCCATGCTGGAGCACCGCCTTTAGTCGAGCAACTAGACCCAAGGACTTATTCTTTGTAAGCCCAGTACTTATTCTGTCGGTCTCTTTTGCCGAACCGCTAAGTGACAGGGACATAAACACGCCAGCATCGGTTGTCAAGCAACTGTTTTTTTTTTTGTGTTTTTTTTTCTCAAAGCCCAGAGTGGTAGATAATGGATTTTATTTTTTTCTATTATAAGATACAGCGTTGAATTGCTATTGTTATTGTTTTAAATATTTTAAATTGCAGCAGTTTTTTCCTGGTAAAGTAGTGACTAAAAGTGGGAGTTCTTGTTGCAGTATTAGTTAATTTGGTAAATATTGTTAACGAGTGAAAAGCAGTATTGAGTGTTAGAGGGAGGACAACGTGTGCAGTAATCAGGTATGTTGCTACATGGGATAGAATCATGGAATAAAGTACCATTGTAGTAACAGGCAAAGAATGTTGCATTCTTAGCTTAGTAGTAGTAGTAGTGGTAGTGAGGAGGCGAGAGAGGACAAGTTAAATATTGTCATCATCATTATGTGCCAAGTGTTTAGTAAATGGAATGACTAGTTATTTCTCTAGCTGACAACTTGGGTAGATTTTGAAAGAATGTCACATTATTTTAGTATAGCTGTGTGGTAAATGACATTTTGAAGTCACACACACACACACAGCTTATCTATATATAAAAATAGCAAACAGACCCATGTACCAGCCTGCCTACACGAATTACAAAATATATGCACCCCTATTCCCCAGTGCCATGTGGGCCCTAGTTGAAAACCACTGGGGAGTAGGGGTGCATATATTTTGCTAAAATTTATCTTTTCTATTTTACCTAAGTCATTAGACTGTGGCCATGCTGGGGTACTGCCTTCAGGAATTTTAGTCAAACGGGAAAGCAGTCCAGAATCCTTGTCCGGTATCGGATCAATCCCAAAATCTAATCAGTTCATGCCAGTCATGAGACCAAACATCCCTGAAAGTTTCATCCAAATCCATTCAGCAATTCTTGAGATACCATGTCCATGGACAAACAAATACAACTGAAATCAATACCCCCGCCTTCACTATAGCGGAAGTAATAAGAAGCCAAATGCAGTAATGCCTTGATATATGAGTTAATTTGTACCCGGAGACCGCTCATAAAGTGAAAACTCCTAAAGCAGGGCAATAATTTCCCATAGTAGCAATGTTATAAATTGTAATTCATTCCCAGAAAAATATTTTACCTGTAAAATTTTAAACATTCGTAAATAAATGGTTATAAAACATCGGTAGAATATAACGAATATTTTATGTAAAATAAAAAGAATGTCAAGATCATTTATAATAAAAAATATTATAGGCGCAGGAGTGGCTGTGTGGTAAGTAGCTTGTTTACCAACCACATGGTTCCGGGTTCAGTCCCACTGCGTGGCACCATGGGCAAGTGTCTTCTACTATAGCCTCGGGCCGACCAATGCCTTGTGAGTGGATTTGGTAGATGGAAACTGAAAGAAGCCTGTCGTATATTTTTATATATATATATATACATATATATATGTGTGTATGTGTTTGTGTGTCTGTGTTTGTCCCCTTAGCATTGCTTGACAACCAATGCTGGTGTGTTTACGTCCCCGTCACTTAGCGGTTCGGCAAAAGAGACTGATAGAATAAGTACTGGGCTTACAGAGAATAAGTCCCGGGGTCGATTTGCTCGACTAAAGGCGGTGCTCCAGCATGGCCGCAGTCAAATGACTGAAACAAGTAAAAGAGTAAAGAGTATCATTTATAATAAAAAATATTATTATAATCGTTTTCTGAATCGCTTTCACTCACACACCATCATCACTTGCAGACATGATTGCCAATTCACAAGCACTCGTAGATGGACTTATAAGTTCCTTTTTAAAAGACAAATCTAGAGTTGTTTGCTTAGAAGCCTTTTTTCACTCTCTATAAATTTCTGGGTTACACGCAGAAGCATTTGTTATGATAGTAGAAACTTTTGCACTTTGTTCGAAATTTGGATCTTGTGCTTGAAAAATAAACCTTGTAAACCTGGGGTCTCGTAAAGCGGGTCCTTGTAAAGTGAGGTATTGCTGTATAGAGAAACTAAGTGCAACTGTTCCGCAGTGTGGAAGTGGTATATATATTATTGCTGTTACTCTTGATGATTGCTCATTATAATTTTAGTGGTAATAAAATAGAGCATCAATCAGGTTGTACTGTGTTGTTCTTAGTGTCCTTCATAAAGCTAAATGATTAATTAAATTTTGCTCAGAGAATTTTTAATTGTAAAATCATTCCAAAAACATTTGGTTTATGTATATGCACACACATATGCATGTACTCTCTCGCACACACACACACACACATATGCATGTACTCTCTCGCACACACACACACATGCATGTACTCTCTTGCGCGCACACACACATATGCATGTACTCTCTTGCACGCACACACACACATATGCTTGTTCTCTCTCTCTCTCTCTCTCTCTCTCTCTCTCTCACACACACATGCATGTACTCTCTTGCGCGCACACACACATATGCTTGTTCTCTCTCTCTCTCTCTCTCACTCACTCACTCACACACACACACACACACACACACAGACACACACACACACAGATGCACACACAGAGTTGTGTTTTAGTAAAGAAGCTCTTTTGCTAATTTGTTAATTCAGCAGCTCATTTTAATGCGACTTTGAAGTGTTCTCAGTCGTTGGTTGGTGAAACCTCAAAAGTCACTATCAGTAAAATTTTAACATTTAACTTTACACTTGTAGTGAGTACTTTCATTTGCTTAATGTTCACACTTAATACACACATGTACATGTACACACACACACACATATATTTAGGTACAGATGTGGTTGTGTGATAAGAAGCTTGCTTCCCAACCACATGGTTCCAGGTTCAGTCCCACTGTATTTTGCTCCCTGGGTTAATGTCTTCTATTATGGCCTTAGGCTGATCAAAGCTTTGTTAATGGATTTGTTAGATGGAAACTGAAAGAAGCCCACCATGTGTGCATGTTCGTGTGTTTTTCTATTTCCTTGCCTTATTTACTACTTTATGATAGTTGCAAGCAGGTGTCACCATCATACAGGCGGTCCTTCATTTCAGATCTTCAGATACATTTCTGGTCATTGGAACTGTGTGAGGTTTGGTGAGAGGAAGGGCATCTGGCTGTAGAAAATCTAATTCAACAAATTCCATCTGACCCACATGGGCATAGGGAAGTGGACATTTATATGAAATAATGATTGTGTGTGTGTGTGTGTGTGTGTGTGTTCGTTTAAAGCTGACCTCCCACTTCATTGCAACAATGCCTGTTGCTAAGCGGATGCAGTGGATGATACTCCCCCCCCCCACTATTCAATGGTACACCCTTAGATTTACTCCACTTTAGTGACTTCACTTCAGCGTTCTTACAAAATGGTGCCCACCTAGACTATTCTGAAGCACCTTAAGGCACCAAATTCTGACGAAGGGCTTGGTGCATGTGATCCTTTAAGTAGCGGCACTCATCTCTTTGATACCGAGTAAGTTTGGTGATCAATAGTCGCCAGTTTTAAAAGAATAAGCTCTATTGTATCTCCGAGTAAATGTGTTTAAGCCCCATTATTTGTCTTTGGGTGATCTATTAGTTTTAAAATAGGTTTTTACTTGCTCCAAAAACTGTATATATATCACTTAGAGAAAGAAACATATTCATACGTTTCGAGTAGTGTTGTTACGCATGAAACAAAAAATATTTCTTAAATAGAATTAAAGAAGTATTTGTTAAATGTCAGTCATGGGTTTTAGAGATAGACATTCATTGTGCACATAGAGGAGATTTAAAGATTAAATATATTGAGTATTTGTGATTGGGAAAGGGCAGTGATTTTATGAACGTTGATAAGAATGTTTTATCTCTTACTTGTTTCAGTCATTAGACTATACCAATGCTGGAATACCGCCTTGAAAGGTTTTAGTTGAACAAATAAATCCAGTGCTTTTTTTTTTTTTTTTTTTTTTTAAATCCTGGTACTTATTCTGTTGGGCTCATCTGTCAAACTGCTAAATTATGAGGATATAAACAAATCAACGCTGTTTGTCAAGTTGTGTAGGGAAACAACTACATAGTTACAAAGTGAGCTTCTTAACCACAAAGTCATGCTTGTGCTTACTAGGTGTAGCTAAACTGAAGCTTTGGAACTGTGTGCTGCTCTGAGTCAACCTGCACATCATAAAGATATGTTAGTTGAATTTCTTTGTGTACGATATAAAGTTATTTTAAAATTGAAAAAAAAAAATATATATATATACATATATTATATTAAATTAGAGACAAAACCACTAGTAGGCAAATCATACAATGAAAAACTTAAGCCAATACATAAGATTATTTAATTTATATTATTTAAATATATAACAAAATTATTAAAAAAATATAATTAATATATCACTACGATCGTTTCATGGCTGTTAATTTCTTTAAATTTTCGAGTTACAGTCATTCATCAGGTGGTTTAAATATTTATCTTGGCGAGGTTTAAACATATATATATATCATCATCATCATCATCATCGTCATTTAGCGTCCGTTTTCCATGCTAGCATGGGTTGGACGGTTCAACTGGGGTCTGGGGAGCCCGAAGGCTGCACCAGGCCAGTCAGATCTGGCAGTGTTTCTACAGCTGGATGCCCTTCCTAACGCCAACCACTCCGAGAGTGTAGTGGGTGATTTTATGTGCCACCGACACAGGTACCAGACGAGGCTGGCGAACGGCCACGCTCGGATGTGTTTTTATGTGCCACCGACACAGGTGCCAGACGAGGCTGGCAGACGGCCACGCTCGGATGGTGTTTTTATGTGCCACCGACACAGGTGCCAGATGAGGCTGGCGGACGGCCACGATCGGATGGTGTTTGTTACGTCCCCAAAGCACGGAGGCCAGTCTATGCGGTACTGGCTACGGCCACGTTCGGATGATTTTCTTGTGTGCCACCGGCACTGGTACCACAAGATACAAATTCCATTGATGTTCATCTATTTTGATTTGTTTTGATTTGATTTTCACTTGCCTCAACAGGTCTTCACAAGTGTCACAAGAAGGAAGGTATGCACAGGTGGACTGACTACGTCCAGGTAGGGGCCACGGGTTATGGCCTGACTAGTCTTGCCGGGTCTTCGGATGGTGTTTTTATGTGCCACCGACTCAGGTGCCAGATGAGGCTGGCGAACGGCCACGATCGGATGGTGTTTGTTACGTGCCCACAGCACGGAGGCCAGTCGATGCGGTACTGGCTACGGCCACGTTCGGATGGTTTTCTTGTGTGCCACCGGCACTGGTACCACAAAGATACAAATTCCATTGATGTTCATCCATTTTGATTTGATTTGATTTGATTTGATTTTCACTTGCCTCAACAGGTCTTCACAGGTCTTCACAAGTGTCACAGGAAGGAAGGAAGGTATGCACAGGGGACTGACTACGTCCCAAGTAGGGGCCACGGGTTATGGCCTGACTAGTCTTGCCGGGTCTTCGGTTGGTGTTTTTATGTGCCACCGACACAGGTGCCAGATGAGGCTGGCGAACGGCCACGATCGGATGGTGTTTGTTATGTGCCCACGTCACAGACGCCAGTCGATGCGGTACTGGCTACGGCCACGTTCGGATGGTTTTCTTGTGCGCCACCGGTACTGGAACCACAAAGATACAAATTCCATTGATGTTCATCTATTTTGATTTGGATTGATTTGATTTTCACTTGCCTCAACAGGTCTTCACAAGTGTCACACACTTGCCTCAACAGGTCTCCACAAGTGTCACACACTTGCCTCTGCCTCACAGGTCTTCACAAGTGTCACACACTTGCCTCAACATGTCTTCACAAGTGTCATAAGAGGGAAGGTATGCACAGGTGGACGACTACGTCGCCGGGTCTTCGGATGGTGTCTTATGTGCCACCGACACAGGTGCCAGATGAGGCTGGCGAACGGCCACGATCGGATGGTGTGTGTTGTGCCCACAGCACGGAGGCCAGTCAATGCGGTACTGGCTACGGACACGTTCGGATGGTTTTCTTGTGTGCCACCGGTACTGGAACCACAAAGATACAAATTCCATTGATGTTCATCTATTTTGATTTGGTTTGATTTTGATATATATATATATATATATATATCATCATTTAGCGTCTGCTTTCCATGCTAGCATGGGTTGGACGGTTTAACTGGGGTCTGGGAAGCCAGGAGGCTGCACCAGGCCCAGTCTGATCTGGCAATGTTTCTACGGCTGGATGCCCTTCCTAATGCCAACCACATATCATCATTTAGCATCTGCTTTCCATGCTAGCATGGGTTGGACGGTTTAACTGGGGTCTGGGAAGCCAGGAGGCTGCACCAGGCCCAGTCTGATCTGGCAATGTTTCTACGGCTGGATGCCCTTCCTAATGCCAACCACTCCGTGAGTGTAGTGGATGCGTTTTACGTGCCAGTGTCCCTTTATCATACACTTGGCATAAAACCACCTACCTCCACCTTCCCTTTCCATATATTTCCTCTTGCACTTCATAAATTCTGTAAAGTGGTTGGCTTTAAGAAGGGCACCCAACCATAGAAATCATACTGAAGATGACATTGGAGTTTGATGTGGCCCCCGCAGCTTGCTGGTTCCCCACTAAACCATCCGACTCATGCCAGCATAGAAAGTGGATATTAAGTGGTGATGATGATGATGATGATGATGATGATGGCAATATATATGTAAATTATTTTGTATTGTAGGATGTGTAAATCTCTTTCAGGTTTTGCAACTCTGACATCTGAAGATTATTGTGGATGTGGCTTTTTAAGCAAATGCAACCACTCCTGGATTAATGTAGTGTAATAGGGAGAAGTAGCACTTAATAAGTATTGGTTATTAGAAGAGATTATCATATTGGTTGGGTTATAAGAAGAGATAAGCTAAAGGTAAGCCTCAAGTTTCAGTAAACCATGATTGGCAGGAAAGCTCACCTGGGAAGATCAGGATAGTTGACAATCTCGTCACTGCTGACTGAATGGGAGGTGAATAATAAGATGGGGAATAGAAGTATTACTTTTAAATTTTAATTAGTTTTAACCTAATTGTCTTTATCTTTTCTTTTGTGGGCTTCTTGCATGCTCCAACAAAATATTTTTTATTTGTTCCTAAAAATGTATATCTCATAGTTAAAATGGTCAGTATGTCATTAATGATAATGAGTCTCATTTTCCCAAGTTTTTAAGAAACTTAAAATTTTTAACAAGCCTGTGGGAATGTCAAGTGCTCAGAAATATGTCTGAAAAAATATTATTCTAACAGCACTTTTAAAAATACTGAACAAGGCACATGTAGAACTAGGTGGTGAAGAATCTCATTTTACAAGCACATAGTTTTGTGTTCAGGTTCACTGCACAGGATCTTGGGCAAGTGTATTCTACCATAGTCCTGAGTTGATCAATTCCTTGTAATTGAATTTGCTAAACAGAAACTGTGTGGAAGCCTGTTGTGTATATGTGTGCGTGTGTGTATGTATGTTTGTGTTTTTTCCAATCAAAAATTATGGAAGTCTATCATGTATGTATGAATAAATGTGTGTGTGTTTGTCACCACCACATGACAACCAGTGTTGGTTTGTTTATATTCTCATTACTTAGTGGTTCTGCAAAAGTAGCCAATAGAATAAGTACCAGACTTAAAAAATAACTACTGGGGGTGGTTTTGTTCAGCTAAACCCTTCAAAGCAGTGATCCAGCATAGCTGCAGTCCAACAAGTGAAACACATAGAAAATAAAATAAGATTTTATTTTTCATACAGATAAATATTCTGAAACTGATATTAAGCAGTACTGAACAAGTATTTCTCTAGGAAATCATTTCTGATTGTCATGAAATACAGGAATTAACTTCAGTTTTTTTCATTCAAAATATTGCCAATACTCGGTGAACTCAATACCTGTTGCATTTTGAGCACTCATTAGCTGATTTAACAATTTAGCATTTAAAGTGACCATATCCAGCCCAAACATTCTACCTGCTTTATGTTCAAACTGACCAGATCCAACCTCTCATACATACTTTACAATGTCATTCTAAAAATAAACAATCACATCATCAAAAGATGTTGCATGATTAATTCAAGACAATGAGAATTAAGCATTTTACTAACTCCTTTATGAGCAATGCATAATATTGATTTTTTTAAAAATATTTTTCACTGTAGAATGTATTTTTCGTATAACAAACCATATAACCATGTGATGTGATTTCAATCCTATCTGAAGTTAAAGACCATTTCATCAGTTGGCAGATGAGTTTTGAGGTTTAAGTTGAATAAAAAGTATAGAGCTCTAGTATCTATTCTAATTTCCTTTGAATATGTTGGATTTTTGTCTGATTCTGCTGTTACTATGATGTTGTATTACCACCACAGCTAGGTGTTTAATAAGTTTGTTTCATGACCAAATGGTTCTGGGTTCAATTACTCAGTAAGGCATGTTGGATAAGCATCTTCTGTTCATAGCTTCTGCTTAACCATTACCTTGTTAGTAGAATTTGATAGATGGAGTCTGTGGGGGCCTCTCTGTGTGTGTGTGTGTTTATTTTTAGCAGTAAAGGTAGTGAACAATAGCCAAAAAATACATTTTTTTTTCAAGTGTGTTGTTTGAACAAAGCCTACTGAGTTAAGTAGACACTTCCCAGTTACTTTCACCAACAAAAAAGGCAGCAAACCGGTGATTGACTGGAAAGCAATAACCAGCAACACAAAATGCGATATAAAATTTAAGAAACACAATCTTGTCATAACATTAATTGTTTCATTCTTAATTGGGAGACAACTTTGTGTGGGTAATTGCTGTGAATTCTTGACAAGCATTTTTTTCTTTTTCTTTCTGGTGATGGTCACCTCAAAGTCGTAAACCACACTCTGTTTTAAGTGTAGTTAATTTTCATTCTGAACTTTTAGAAGTATGTTTCCATATTATCTACATTCAAGCCTGTTGTGATTCATAATAGTAAGTCTTCTAGCAGAACTTAACATGGTTTGTGGCAGTTTTGTTGAAAAAAACTGCTTTTACTGTTTGAATGTGGAATTCTGAGGCACTAAATTCTAGACAGTAGTAACTTGCCAAAATGTCAAAGCAACTTCAGACAGTTGCATTTCATTAAACTCTATTCATATTTCGTGATCTAAGCAAGGATAAGTACTATAATTTTTACTTATAGTTTGCATGACTTCGTTTCACAGCCCACATCCTAATATCATTCAATTCCTCTTCTGTGCAATATTGATTTCTTTCAAAGAAATTGATTAATATATTATTATTTGGTGATTATGAAAACTTTCCAAATAGAACCATAGACAAATGATTTTTTTTCCCCCCTGCATTTGTTTTTTACATTTTTTACTTATTTATTTTTTTCGAAGACACATATTGCCTGACAGATGAATTGAAATGAATTAAATTAATCTTTAGTTTGTTTAAACCAAGCATCGAGTTATATTTATTTTGGAACAGCTCCAGTTGTTTGTTTTACTTTCTGTGTCTAGTCAAATAAAGTTGGCGGACTAGCAGTAAGTGTTTGGGGACCTTACACTGTAATGTAGCCAGTTCCTCTTCCCTTAATCTTTATTTCTTTTCAGAATATGAATTTAGAAGGAAAAGAAAAAGAAAAAAAAAGATCAATATTTTCAAGTCAGGTTGATATATGAAATATTACAAGATAAATTTTAATATTTGTATATATCAAGAGTGGCTTTAGTGAATGATGTGTGGTGGCAGATATCAGAGAGTGTTGTGCTTGATGCAACCCGCAACCGTGTGGCTCACCAGGTCCTGTCAAACCATTCAACCCACGCCAGCATGGAAAATAGACATGATGATATTAGAGAATTAGAAACTACATGGAGATGTGTATTTATAGTAGATGTCCTCATGGGTTGTACAAGTTTTGTCAATCTAACGTAGAAATAATATTCAGTTACCATATAGAATAGTATTCTTGTATTATAACAGATTTCTAACAAATTTATTTTCATGAATATATTCAGAATCATGAAAAAAAGGTTATAATGTATTTCTGAAAAATAATTATAAGTCACCTTATTCCTGATCTTGTTTCATATTGTACAATAGAAGAGTTTAGTTGATCATATATATATGGAAAATAGAATTTAGCTTGCAGCTAAATATAATTTATATTACAGTATAGGCACAGGTCACAACTGTGTGATTGAGAAGCAAGCTTCTCAACTACATGGTCTTAGGTTCAGTCCCACTGCACAGCATTTTGGGCAAGTGTTTTCTGCAAGAGCCTTGGGCCAACCAAAGCCATGTGGGTGGATTTGGTAGGCAGAAACTGAAAGCAGTCTGTCATGTTTGTGTGTGTCTGCCCTTATCTGGGCGTGATGGTAGTAAATGGGTATCATCATCATCATACAAGTGGTGTTATATCCAGTCTGCCATGAAAAACATGCCTGATCATGGGGAAATATTAGCTTGATTAGGAACAGGTGAGGGTTGGCAACAGGAAGGGCATCTCACTGTAAAAAATTTGCTTCCATAAATTCAAGCACAGAAAAGCGGTCACTGAATGATGATGAGAGTGATGACAACTTAAAAGTGGCTTATCTTGTTTCTTAAACAAACAGATAATTTACTGGTTCAGGACAAATTAGAAATGTTGAGCAAGGTGAAAGATGACCCCGATTCCTTCTTAGATATGCTATCACACTATCACTCCAATTTGTCTCGTTCTTACAGTCTCTGTCTATTTCCTCACAACTCTAAGGATTTCACTATAATTTCAATGAAAAAGCTGCTTTAGTTCACTTTGAGAAGAATTTAATCAGTTTTTTTCAGATGGTAAGTTTTCTTAGCGATCAACACTCCTGCAACTTTTTGAACCACAAGGAGATCTTGGGATTTCTTCACATAGTACTTTTCTGTCTTTCTTCTACTCACATAACAGGATTTGACCTTGGCACAGCAGCGTGCTAACAAAATAGATGCTAATATAAATACTCCGGTTTCTAGCTACAATAAACCGTATCATTTGATTGTTCTTAGGCCTGGTGTATTTGTGGCTTAGTGTTACTGTTTCCAATACTCTATTGTACCAATGGCAGAATATAAGATGTAGGCCTTTTTGAGTCCTTTTCTTATTGTTTTGCCTCAGGTCAACAACCCTAATTAAGCAGATCAAGAGTCAAAGGCATTTTAACCATATCCTGTCTCTATAGAAAGAAATATGCAAGACTACATCATGTAGTGTAGTCGTACATGCCTCTAATGAGACAGTAGGTAATTTGAATATTTTGTTGCCATTTCTAGTAGGTCCACATCATGACCACACGGAAGCTCCCATATCTTTAGGTTTTTATGAGTGGTAAATATTTCACTACATAATGCTATTATGGGCTGATTAATCAAAATAGTTATCATTTAGGGATTATATAGGTGCAGGAGTGGCTGCGTGGTAAGTAGCTTGCTAACCAACCACATTATTCCGGGTTCAGTCCCACTGCGTGGCATCTTGGGCAAGTGTCTTCTGCTATAGCTCTGGGCCAACCAATGCCTTGTGAGTGGATTTGGTAGACGGAAACTGAAAGAAGCCTGTCGTATGTATATATATATATATATATATGTATGTGTGTTTGTGCGCTTGTGTGTCTGTGTTTGTCCCCCTAGCATTGCTTGACAACCAATGCTGGTGTGTTTATGTCACTTAGCGGTTCGGCAAAAGAGACCGATAGAATAAGTACCTGGCTTACAAAGAATAAGTCTCGGGGTCGATTTGCTCGACTAAAGGCGGTGCTCCGGCATGGCCGCAGTCAAATGACTGAAACAAGTAAAAGAGTATTTAGTTATTGGTTCAGCAATTGCTCCGTCTATATAGAATTAAGCACCTGCATGCTTCTATTATTGCAGAATAGCAGTATGTAAATTCTAACCTGTTCAGTTAGGATTGTTAAATGCCTTCTGTTCATAGACCATAAACACACTGAGTTACTTTAACATGGAATTCTTCCAAATTAAAAGCTTATGTGATTGTCTGGTTTTGGAATCCTCTTTCAACCTTATAGTTTATGCAGAAAGTTTTATCAATAAATATTCACAAACCTTTTGAATATTTTGTATTACTTCAGTAATATTGTTTCAGGATTGTTTTTTTTTTTAACTCTGAAATGTCATCATCATTGTTTTAACATCTACTTTCCCATGTTTACATACATCAGGTGGAATTTGTTGAGGCAGATTTTCTATGGCCAGGTGCCCTTCCTGTTACCAACTCTCACCTGTTTCCAAGCAAGGTAATATTTCCCATAGTCAGACATGTTTCCACAAAATATATTGGAAATGAATAACACTGCTTGTATGACAGTGATACTCGTTTACAACCATTATGTAATGTCAAAACAAGGAAGCACACATACACATAATGAGCTTCTTTCAGTTTCTGTCCACCAAATCCATCCACAATGTTTTGCTTGGTCTAGGGCTATAGTAGAAGATAGTTGCTTGAGTTACCACATAGTGGGACTGAACCCAAAACAGTGTGGTTGGGTGGTTAGGAAGTAAACTTTCTTACCACACAGCCACATACAAATAGATGCCTGCATTTAACCATATTATCTTTCCCAGTGTATATTTATTTTCTGTGGTAGTATATTGTATGACATTGCATTTAGGGACACTTCTATAAAGTGGTTTCTTCTTGCTTTCTCTAAGTAAATTTGATGTTTTAAATTTCTAGAAGGAAAATTAATGCTTCAAAGCTCCCACTATTTCCACCTAACTCAGCAACATAAATGAATTAGATTATATAACATCACTCACATTATACTACTGGTAGTATCCATCTGGTCTTGAGGATTTAAGAGTATTACTCTAAGCTAATAAAACATTGATTACCTACCTTGGTTTCTCAATTACAATTATTTGAACTGATCCAAGAACACCGCATGATATTGGTGATGACATGAATAGTTTCCCACCCATCAACCTCCTGTGTTTCTACAAAGTCACCTGGATATCATTCACAGAAAAATCTATTGCTTGTTTCTAAACAGAACTATACAAGGTTTCCTGTTCAAAGACACCATGAAATTCTTACAGTAAACCATTACTTGCTTATACCAAAATTGTATCCATCCAGAAGTCTTTTGGCTCTGTTCATCTCATACTGTTGTACCCTCTTTGCAAACATAGATTTGATCTACTTCTATGGGCTTGTGTGTGTGTGTGTGTGTGTGTGAGTGTGAGATCATCATCATTATTGATTTAATGTCCACATTTCCATACTTGCATGCATCAGATAGAGTTTGTTGAGGTAGATTTTTTATGGCTAGATGTTGCAAACCTTTACCTGGCCAGACATGTTTTTGCAGAATATTGAAAATGAATGACATTCATTTACAACAATCACATGTCCTCAGGACACGGACACACACACACATGATGGGCTTCATCCAGTTTTTCTTTACCAAATCCACTCACAAGAGGATTCAGCCTGAGGCCTTCATAGAAGACACTTGCCCAAGGTGTATGCAATGCAAATGAACTTGAAACTATATGGCTGGGAAGCAAATTTCCTAACCATACTGTCATACCGGCTCCTCTGTGTGTGTGTACATATAAACTATAGTTTCATTGGAATTTTTCAGATATGCTTACTAAATCAGTAAATTAATTGTTTTTATTTCAAGTTTAGTTTCAGGTCAGGCCAGTGATAAGACATTCCAGTTATGACCCTCTTGTTATTTTAATTTTTTTTGGTGGGGTGGGGAGAGTATCAATAGTTATATTATCTGACGTGGCTTTCCATTTATAGGGGTATGACTTGAAGGTTGTTATTTTTAGCAGGTCAATTGAATATGTAAACTCTCTTTACCTGAGTTATTCCACCAGCAAATACTGCACATTTGGTTTTAAAACTCTCTTGCACTTAATACTAGTTAACTATCTTGTCCAAGTTATGCTACATCTATCTCTCTCTCTCTCTCTCTCTCTCTCTCACATTAAAGACATAATTGCATCACAAGTTTGATCCTTTGTGACTGATTTTCCATATTTCTTTATTTAAGTTCCTTAGTTTGGAGCTGTGTTTCAAACCCTCGCTCTCAGCAGCTAAATGAAACAAAAATAGTGTTGGCATTGTTGTGTGTGCACTTTTGCAGTAGGCTGCAAAGGATCATGGGAATATCTGATAAACTTATCAACAGTTAATCCTAGATTTTATGGCTTATTTGAAGTGTGGCTGAGTTTTGGCTTGTGCTTTGCTATTAATAAAATCTTCCCCTGGATATTCTATAAAGTGATAGTGTTATCAGCCAACATTTTTCTAGTTCTTCCATCATCTTTGTTTTAATGTCCACTTTTCTATGCTTGCATGGAGTAAATGGAATTTGTTGAAGCATATTTCATGCAACCAAATACACTTCCGGTGAATAATCCTCATCTACTTCCAAGTAAGGTAAGACTACCTCATCACCAGGCACGCCCCAGAAGATTGGAAATAAAGGGCGCCACTTGCATGACATGATGTCTGCAAACAGCCATCATGCAATGCCAAGGCAAGGAGACCAATATGCATGCATGCGTGTGTGCACACACACACACACATTTAGAAACATTGAGAGAACTGGAAATAATTCACTTTCGGAACTCTTACTGCACAGTCATGCTTGCATGGCTGTGTGGTAAGAAGCTTGCTTCCCAATGACATGGTTCGTGGTTCAGTCCCAATGCCTGTCATGTTGGTAAGTGTCTTCTGGTATAGCCCTAGGCCAACCAAAGCCTTGTGAGTGGATTTGGTAGAGAGAAACTGAAAGAAGTTGCTTCAATTGTGTGTGTGGCTTTGTTTGTTTGTTCCTTCCACTACTTTACAACCAGTGTTGGTTTGTTTACGCCTCCATAACTGAACAGTTCAGCAAAAGGCATCTAATAGAATAAGTATCAGGCTTTAAAAAATGTGTACTGGGGCTAATTTGTTTGACTAAGTCCTTCTGATCAGTGCCCCAGCATGACCACAGCCTAATGACTGAAACAAGTAAAAGACAATATATGGATATGATGGGCTTCTTTCAGTTTCTGTTTATCAAATCCACCCACAAGGCTTTGGGCAGCCAGAGGCCATAACAGAAGGCACTTGCCCAAGATGCCACATGGTAGGACTGAATCGAAACCATGCCTGCACCTATGTGTTTCAAAGGCCCTTTGTTGTAAATGCAGAGTTGTCTGATGTAACAGTTTGAGTCAGGAAGTTTACAACTTCCATGTTTACATTGAAATCTGTCTATTACATTGGTTTGTCTGAAATACATCCTGTGATTTGGAAGTTTGTGGTTTCATGTTAAGGTTTTTATCATTCTGGTGTTTGGTGTTTTTGTAATGTATTCTATAAGTTTGTGGTTTAGGTACGATACATGTGTTCCAGTTTTTTTTTTTTGTTTTGTTTTGTAAATTATATATTCTTCCATTTCTATAACTGGGTGCTTCTGGTTCATGTATATGCTATAAGTGGTTTGTGTATCATTACTGGGTGGTGCAGCTGTTGAGAGATGTGGGTGGATTTGTTCTTGTATTGTTTGATAGTCTACTAGTCTACTGTTTGTTCAACTCATGAGATTTCCTTATTCAAACTTCTTCAGTGAATGAAGAATTAAAAGCCAAGAAGCAGTTTGGATAACGATATTATTATGTCTCCATGGAGACACTATCTGTGTGCATACACAGGCATTTGTTTGTGTTTTTTTATATAATTATTTTGTTTTTGTTGTTTTGCTGTGTGGTTATGGTGGTCACTTTGCAACTATGTAGTTCCAAGTTCAATCCCATTGCGTGACACCTTGGACAAGTGTCTTCTACTAGAGTCTTTGGTTGACTAATGTCTTGTGATTGAAATTGGTAAGTGGACACTGTGGAAGCTGTTATACACTTGCGTCAGAAATTAATTAGCACTTCTCAAATTTCTACATTAAATAGGTTAAATCAATTAACCTTATGAGCTGTTCAAAACGTCTTACGCGATGAGAAAACTTAGTATGGTGTGATTTCGGTCCTTGCGAGGCGCTACCTATATCTATTAAACAAAGGAAGATTTGTCTGCATCCGCACTCCAAGTTGTTGCACTGCTATGTCAACATCATAAGGCTGTAGACTCTCAAACTGCTCTGCAAACAAAGTTACGTCATCGTTCTGCGCAACAGTGAACTCGCAACAAAGCAATAGTTCGAGATATGGCCACTAGGTGACAGCACATACCTTGAGTGAAGAGCAAATCAAGGGTGCTAATTAATTTCTGACGGTAGTGTATATGTGCATAAATGTGTGCGTTTTTGTCCCCCATCATCTGAGAACTGTTGTTGGTTCATTTACCCCATCATCTGGCAGCTCAGCTAAAGAAGACCAGTAGAATAAGTACTAAACATATGTGGGCTAACAGAAACTTTAACCTTTTAGCATTCAGATTACTCTGTCAAATGGAATACTTACTCATTCACATTGTTCTGTGTTTATCATTTATTCTCTCATAGCTTCAAGATTTTGATGATGTGACTGTTTATTTTTAGAATGTCATTATAGGGTAGGTGTGAGAGGCTGGTTCTAGGGATCTGAACAGTTTGAACATAAAACAGGTAAAATATTTGGGCTGGATATGGCCGAATTAAATGCTAAAGGGTTATGGCCATTTTTTTGTATATTCATTAGTTTTATTATTATAGGATACTAGCAAATCTACCCATCTATGATGGCGGCATAAAATGAGGGAGGCAAGGCATAACAGCAGTATGTATTGAGAAATGTGTAAATGAACTTTGATAGATTACTGGGTGATGTCTTAGAGAAATCACCTTACTGTTGGTGATACAGCGTTCTATTGCAGTTATATGACGTGTTTGCAACTAATTGATATGTAATGATTATTCACACCCAAACTGAAATAGGCTACCAGTCCCTGTATCATGAATGGTTATGTGGACCACTCCTAATGAAAACAAGAGCTTCCTTCGACCACTTCATAAAAAGTATTAAGAAAGAAATTGTAGATATACTTTTATTTTAGTTGTTTAGACTATTTTATGCTTGTTTATATTCTTATGCATTTGAAGTTCACAAATTTCTTTATTTAAATTGAGTCATATTCCTTTCCCACAATATCAATATGATTACAAAACTTCTTTGTAGATGATATTTTCTGTTTGGTTGACACTAATTCTCAAGTTACTGGAGTCTGTTGCTCTACTCATAGCGACATATAACTGGCCGTGTGTAAACATTGGAGTGGGTAAAAATACACCCTACACAATCTAAAGTCTGGTCCTGTGCCTTGTTTGCTGTGAATGTGGGAGCGGAATCTTTAGGGTTGCAATAAATCAAACTAAAACTTCCCTGTCACTGTTCTATGCGAATAATGTCCCGAGGTCCTGGTACCATGGGTTATTTTGATTGACAAAGCTGAGATGTAAACAACATTCACTTTGATTAGCCATTTCGAATCCTGCTCAAGACTGACACACTTCAATAACTACTATATACTGACACACACCTCTTCCATTTTATTTTCATTATTAACTGTCCTTGCAACGCCCTTTGTATCTACAATGGAGCCATAAACTATACAATGAAAATCCAGAGTTGCTCATGGTTGGTTAATTTTTGATAAAAATGCGAAGGTGGTCTATCAATTGAAAAATCGATGTCCACGAAATAATCGTACTTTCTGATTTTCTAATGCTAAAAACCGTCCTGATGACTGTCTTTGTAATCACGAAAAATATTGTACCATTGGTTCAGCTGTCTGGCCGTGAAGTGGGAACAGACAGACAAACGGGCATAACGCCCCATTATAGTAAGATAGCAAATCTGCCAACCTACGATGGGCAATAAAGGGATAGTTTTGCAAATCTAGGCCCTCTAAGTTCACAGACTATATGGGGCAGGGTAATCCAGAGTTATCCCTCATCGCCAGAATTTTAACAAAAACAAAAAATCAAAGATGATTTATTAATACAAAACTTAATATCCACTAAATAATCATACTTTTTCACTACTTTTTTTTGTTTTTTCATTTTTGCTAAAAAACCTTCCTGATTACCTCCCTTGTAATCCTGAAAAACATTGTGACCACTGGTCCAGCTGTTTGACCATGAAGAAGGAACAGATAGCCAGATGGACATAACCCCCATTAGAGTAAGATGTTCACACAGTTCAAGATTATCCTTATAGGTTCCATCCGTGGCGGAAATGTCCAGTTTGTTGGTTTCTTGTAGAGTTTCAAGGAATTCACTTGATGATCGTATATTGTATCTCTCTGGTATATATTCCTTTATTATACTATCTAGTTGTTTAGTAATTCTATTAGTGGGTGTATTGATTTGGAAGATTATAGGTCAGAGACAGTTATTTTGTTTGTTGTCTTAATAATGCAATAGATGTACACAGGGCTAACTACTGCCACTGCTTACAATTAAAGATTGACCCTGTTTGAGCGTAAGCAGTGCCAATTAATTTGTTTGACTTCTACTTTAGCTCTGTTGCCTTTCCTGATTTCTATAAATTTACTGTTATTACTGTTATATACTTTTGTAATGTATTTGGTCTGTAATAAGAGGCTCTGTGTGTATGTGATACCACACACACACCCACCGTCTCATTATGCCACCCTTCATAGTTTGTCAATCGGTTATCACCATTTTAGATCCTGGATTCTTCTTAACTTGAATGATTAAGTAAGCAGAACTATCAAAAAGATGCACCAGCAACAGGTGTATTTTTTTAGAAAGAAATGAAAATAGATAAGATGGGAAACTAGATAGGTTCTAAGTCAGGAATTATTAACTAATTCCCCGTGTTGGTGGCACGTAAAAGCACCATCCGTTCGTGTCCGTTGCCAGCCTCGCCTGGCCCCCGTGCCGGTGACACGTAAAAGCACCATCCGTTCGTGGCCGTTTGCGAGCCTCGCCTGGCCCCCGTGCCGGTGACATGTAAAAGCACCATCCGTTCATGGCCGTTTGCCAGCTCCGTCTGGCACCTGTGCGGGTGGCACGTAAAAGCACCCACTACACTCACGGAGTGGTTGGCGTTAGGAAGGGCATCCAGCCGTAGAAACACTGCCAGATCTGACTGGGCCTGACGAAGCCTTCCAGTTTCACAGACCCCAGTTGAACCGTCCAACCCATGCTAGCATGGAAAACGGACGCTAAATGATGATGATGATGATGATGATGATATGTGTGTGTGTATAATGGAAAAATTGACTGCTGGTATGAGTTGGATAGTGACATATTTATTTTGAAGAAAAAAAACTATGTGAGTCAGCATATATTAGCCAGAATTGTAGGTTAATGAAGAGCATTGAAAAATGATACTGCGTAGATTAAGTATTATGAGTGTGTATCATAAACACAGCGCATAAGGTCACATACAG
This sequence comes from Octopus sinensis, assembly GCF_006345805.1. Lineage (NCBI taxonomy): Eukaryota > Metazoa > Mollusca > Cephalopoda > Octopoda > Octopodidae > Octopus > Octopus sinensis. Next base: position 3,113,989 of record NC_043021.1, read on the forward strand.
AGTTTATATTACGGTTCCCTTTACTCCCCCCGTTTAAAATCATTTCCTGAAGAGAATCCATATTTAGTAGATGAAATTGGGCTGTGGTGGCGGCAGCGGCAGATTTTAGCAATCATTTTCACCCTTCTAACAGGAAGCGCCTGTTAATTAGGATATGATGTATAAAGGGTCTACGCATAGCTGTGTGGTAAAGAAGCTTGCTTTGCAACCACATTGTTTCCCGGTTCAATCCCACCGTGCGATACCTTGGTTAAGTGTGTCTTATGCCAGAGTTTTTAGGTCGATCAATACTTATTGGTGGAAACTGTACAGAAACCTGTTGTATTGTATAAAATAATAATCCCTGACTGGGAGCCACTGTCTGATACTGACTCCAAAAATGAGAACCGATGTAAGCAAGGGATGCAACAGGCTTGAAAACAGTTGTGAATCAGTGTAAGATAATCTAAAAAAATTTGGAAAAATTGGAGCAGGACATAATTTAACTAATGTGACCAGAATATAACTAGAAAACAAAATTCACGTATAGCAAATTCAGCTAGGGTGTCTGTGTAATTAAATTTATTTCTGAGTGCTTAATTATCACTGAAATTCTGTAAGCAATACTGATATTTGTCAAGAAACCATAAACTTTTGTACTGGATTTATGGTGCCATTTTTTTCTTCCTTACTCCATGAGGGAAGTTATTTTGAGCACTTCATATGCCACTGACAACCTCTCGGTACCTTAGTGTGTGTGTGAGTGATTATTTTAATATTCTCTTTTCCCTTGCTTGCATGGGTCAATCTGAATTTCCTAAGGCTGATTTTCTACAGCTGGATGACTTTCCTGTCACCAACTTGTTTCCAAGTAAGGTAATAAATATTTCCCCATAATCAGTCATGTTTTCTCAGAATATTGGAAATGAATGACGCTGCTTGTATGACAGTGATACTCATTTACAACCATCATGTAATGTCAAATCAAGGAGACACAAACATACAGTCTCTATATGCCTGTCTATGTCTCTTTATTTATATATATATATATGTGTGTGTGTGTGTGTGTGTCAAAAAATATTAGTGCTCCAGAATATTGGTAATTTCTTCTCTGTATACTGCAGATGCACCATCATAACAACACCAGGATCAATCTATACGTTTTCCCACGACCCAGCTGGAGCTTCTTTAGTAAACTAACTACTGCTTTTGTTTTCAGCTTTGTCACAATAGCCTTAGAGCCACACACTGTTGCTATGTTGCTGAGAAAAAGCAGCTCATGGATATACAGAAAATTCTGCTTAATTTACAGGTGGATAGGCCAATTTGCATATTTGTCTTAAACCTGCCTGAAACCGCCCCTAGCAATCTAAATTAAAACCTCCATCAAAATTTTGTGTCATTAGTTTATGCTCCAAACATACATCAATTAATCCTCCAAATAGCATCTATCTAGAACATTCTGTTCACACCTCTCAAAAAAATGTACTATTATCTTTTGAAGATAGATTTAGTAACTGAGATTTAAATATTCCTAAATTGATTGTTATAGTTCAACTTTGATCAAAAGTATTTCAGATGTGACCATCATCATCATCATCATCTCTCTCTCTCTCTCTCTTCTCTCTCTCTCTCTCTCTCTCTCTCAGTGTCTCTTCCTGCTTTTTTTAATTGAAGTAGGGTATGATTTGAGGAAGATATAGCTGCTGTAGCAACCTAATAGAGTTCTGTCATTGGTTTACTTTTATACTGTGTTTCCAAGTCAGTGGTGCCAAAGGTGTAAATAGTTCCTTTAGCATATCTTTGATGCCATTTTCTTATATGATTCCAGTGAGCTTCTATTCTCTTAATACTTTCCTTGCAATGTCAGTAAATAAGTATTACATTTGATAGAATAATCTGAATGCTAAATAAAGGGTTGAGTTTCTTCTTAGATTCTATACTGGACACCTTTTCAACCCCTACCTTAATACTGAACTTATAGTCCATCATATCGAGGTTTTTCTGGTCTTGCTTTTCCCAATCAAAAATAACAAAGTAATTATACCTTTGCTTTCAATTTTCATGTTTTTCTTGGCAACATTACACACTGACCTTATGAGCCAATGATGCAGGTTTAGTGTCCAACAAAGAATGTGCTACTGTTTAAATTTGTTGGGAAATAGATACCATTTCATCATCAGAATCTAACTTACTGTAAGACTGGTTTGCTGCTAAAGCTGTATGGTCCAGTTTCTCTTGTGAAAAAAAGGAGCAGTGAACAGTAAAATTTGATTGTAAAATATTGAACGATAAATTTCATTTGAAAAACATTGCTAAAACAAGACTAGTTATACGAGAACTTCTAGTAACTAGAACATGAATTTTTTCACCGCTTGTATGAGAAAAAGAGAAAGAAAAAGAGTTTGTGTTAATGAGTAAGTTTTGGCTGGTTTGTTTACATATCTAAAAATTCATTAGAAATAACGAGAACTTGAAACTCTTTTTCGTTACTGAGGTCATCCAGGATACCAGTTTATGTTTTGCAATGTGTTAGTTCATTGCTATCTGAGTCTCATTATCATCATCATCGTTTAACATCCGTTTTCCGTGCTAGCACGGGTTGGACGATTCGACCAGGGTCTGGGAAGCCAGAAGGCTGTACCAGGCTCTAGTCTGATTTGGCAGTGTTTCTACAGCTGGATACTTTTTACGTACCACCAGCACAGAAGCCAGTCAAGGTGGTGCTGGCATCAGCCACATTCGGATGGTGCTTTTTACGTGCCACCTGCACAGGTATCACAACTACAATTTCCCTTTGTTTTTGTGTGTGTGGCGGGGGGCAGTGAAGAAGGGATGTGCCTTTATTTGGTTTATTTTCAATACATTTTAGTGCCTGTTTCCTTTTTGTTGTTCTCTGTATTAGTGTTTTGCATGTGTAACATATTAATGTCTCTCACCCCCACCATTCTATGTGTGTATTTCTGTATCAATCCAGTTCATTTTCACTACATTTTAACGTTTCAACCAAACTTATCTCTCTTGGTCTGTTTATATGTATGTTCCCTTTGTGTGTGTGTGTGTATCTGCTGTCAGTGCCAAAACATCCATCACTAAGACTGGCTTGGCACCAAACAGCCATACCAAATTGCCAGTAGCCAAACAACTGTGTCCTGTCATCCCATTCCACAGAGGATGACATGGAAATAAGTTCTTAGATCTCAGAATCTTTGGTTTCACAGACAAGATGACAAATGATCAGAACAAATTGCAACAGATTGTACCAGACCTGTCCAACACATGCAACTATTGCAGAATGATAAAACTGGATATTTCTCTAGTCAATGGTGAAGAAAGAACAGTTCCTATCTTTTGAAGAGTAATAGTGTTTTGCTTAGATGAAGGCATGGCTGTGTGGTAAGAAGCTTGCTTCCCTTCACTGTTTCATATTCAGTCTTGCTGCATGACACTTCAGGCAAGTGTTTTCTATTATAGTCCGGGGCTAATCAAGGCCGTGTGTGTGTGTGTTATTCTCTCCTTGCTTTGAAAATGAGGTGTGTCCTTTGTTTCTGATCTTCTATGAAAACATCTTGCCATGGGGAAAATATCTTACTTGAAAATAGGTGAAGGTTGGCAACAGGAAGGGCATCCTGCCATAGAAAATCCACTGCAACAAATCCTGTCCCACCCATGTAAGCAAGGAAAAGTGGACCTTAAAATGATGATGAGCTTTAGTATTGAAAAGCACTTCACCACCTCTTAACATCATCATCATTATCAATTGACAATGTTACACAATTGAATTATATTCTCAGAACATCAGCTTTCTGTTTCAGTTCTGTATCGCTTAATATGAGATGAGAGGAAAGTCCAAATTAGATAAAGTTTATTTGCTGTGAGGGGTGTAGAGTTTGGAGTTATTCCTTGCCCTTCATTTTAAGAGTAACAAAAGCGGGGAACATGGCTATTGTTGATTAAGCTGGAGGCTATTGATAGTAAAATTCACTCTAATTATATCCTACTTCTACCTCGTGTACCTCCCACTTTCAACTCAAATCACCTTTTCATAACTTCCATGTGATAATTGTTCTAGTCTCTCTGAATATAGCAGTTAAATATATCTTAAATCACATTCTATCATCTTAAAAGGACACTTGATAAAATTGTCCTAGATAAGATTGTCTGAATAAAAAATAGGATGATCATTGCTGAAGGTTGTTTTTGTTGAGGTCCACATAATCAGAGCTGACTTTGAGGCAAGCAACAATAACAATCACTCTTTCACTTTCTCTCCCCCCCCCAACTCTCTTTACTCTTTTACTTGTTTCAGTCATTTGACTGCAGCCATGCTGGAGCACCACCTTTAGTCGAGCAAATCGACCCCGGGACTTATTCTTTGTAAGCCCAGTACTTATTCTATCGGTCTCTTTTGCCGAACCGCTAAGTGACGGGGACGTAAACACACCAGCATCGGTTGTCAAGCAATGCTAGGGGGACAAACACAGATACACAAACATATACACACACACTTATATATATATATATACATATATACGACAGGCTTCTTTCAGTTTCCGTCTACCAAATCCTCTCACATGGCATTGGTTGGCCCGGGTCTATAGCAGAAGACACTTGCCCAAGATGCCACGCAGTGGGACTGAACCCGGAACCATGTGGTTGGTTAGCAAGCTACTTACCACACAACCACTCCTGCACCTATGTAAATGTTTTTTTTTTTTCTCTTACAGTAACAATATCAAAGCACACCATTGGTTCTGACTGTTAGGGTTCCGGTTGATCCAATCAACAGAACAGTCTGCTTGTTGGATTAACGTGCAAGTGGTTAAGCACTCTACAGACACACGTACCCTTAACTTAGTTCTCAGGGAGATTCAGTGTGACACAGAATGTGACAAGGCTGTCTCCTTCAATTACAGACGCAGCACATTTTTGCCAGCTGAGTGGGCTACAGCTATGGGAAATAAAGTGTTGTGCTTAAGGACACAACATGCCACCAGGTGTCAAACACTTGACCATATGACCATGAGTCGAATATCCTTACCGCTATGCCATGCACCACATGATTTCTTTAGATGCTGTGCAAAGCCAGCTTTTATGAGAGGAAATTACAATGAATGAAATTAACATTCAGTAATTTGTTTACTTATTCTATCTGCCCTGTAAGGCAAAATTCACACCAGCAGGATTTAATCTTACTTGATACCAACTCAGATAGGAAGGATTCTGGTTCTATGATATCAGAAATCCTGTTTTTCAAATGTTCATATTTAAATGTAAACCTATTACCATAATTTTATATACTGAACCTTTCTTTGAGGTATATTTCTAAATATCAACTTGATAATGAAAAAGTAGTCATTTTACTAAATTCTTGACTATCTTCTGTATTAGTTGTCACTTAATTACTAGTCAAGTGGTCTGCCATTTCTGTTAACTAACCCCTCTCTTAACCCCTTAGCATTCAGATTACTTAGTCAAATGTGATGCTTGGGTATTCACATCGTTTTAAATTAATCAGGCATCATTTCATAGCTTTGAGATTATGTGATTGTTTATTTTTAAAATGATGCTGTAGGGTGAGTGGGAAAGGCCAGATCTGATAAGTTTGGGGATAAAAACAGGTAGAATATTTTGGTTGGATATGACTGGTTTAAATGCTAAAGCATTAAGCCCATGAAAAAAGTTTCTACATGATCACTAAACCTAGAAATAGCAACCAAATCTTTCGCAATGCAGTCTTAATTAAATTGTCTCTGGAAAGGGAAAATGGTTATAGCTAAAGTCTTTTTCAGAATGATTGAGGCAAAACAACAAAAACTAATTACCTTCACAATCTCAGATCTTGGAAATTCCTTTTGCAGCCTGAGGAGTCAGTTGTTATCTTTAACTTCTTTGTGGTAAATGCTACAACTGATAAAAAAGTGGCCAATGTAGTCATCTCACTGCCCAGCACTTGAGATATATATGTGTGTGTCTGTGTGTCCAACTATCTTCATTACAATCCAGTCCAGCACTTTCTTTGCCGTAGTTGCTGCCAACTTTCAACCATTCCTTCTATCCTGTTCACTAGGGTTCTAGAGTCAGAGTTGGAGGATCAAAGTTGAAAGCAATTATTAGAGTCAACAAAAATATATTGACTCAAACTAAATGGAAATTGCATTAAAATTTTCAATTTCGCTGATACTGATGTGATTGTTTACTGTACTGAAAATAATTAAATCAGATTTAACCCTTTAAGCATTCAGATTATTACGTTAAATGTAATGCTTATTTATTCATTAAATTAACCATGCATTATTTCATAAATTTGAGATTTCAATGATGTGATAGTTTTATTCTTAAAATGACAGTGTAAGATATGTTGGAAAGGTTGGATCCGGTCAGTTTGAACATAAAATGGGTAGAATATTTTGGCTGGTTTAAATGCTAATGGGTTAAGGGCATTTCTGAAGAAGGATCTGGGAAAAGCAATTCTGTTTTTTAAGATCAAGTTGTTAGCAAATTTTGGATTTAGGTTTTTGATAACCCCTATTCTGTAGATAAAATGTTTCTTTAATAAATTTTGAAGGGATAAACTTTTCAATATTTTGCAATATAAGATTTTTGTTTTTTGTATATATTTCACTTTACGCAATCTTTCATGTTACCTTTACATAAATTTTATATTCAAACAATGCTTTTATCTTGGAAGGGGATGGTTATTGTATCCCACTGAGTTTATTTCCTGGCTTTGATGTACTCTGAATTTTAGAACTTGTAAACAAAGATGTTCTTGTTTTTATGGTTTAATAAGTTATTTCTTTTATATCCTTCTGCTCTGTAGCTAGCTTTTATATAAAAAATTATTTTTATAAATTTTCAAAGTGTTATCTTATGCGAACCAAATTTCTTTCTTGTACAGATCCAAACATGGGTAATGAAATCCTATACAAAAAAAAATGTCTCGTAGTTTAATATTCATTGAATTTTATTTAGTATCATAGTTTTGCTGGGTTTATTATGATGTTCAGGTATCCTAAAGAAGACTAAAATAAAAAGTTTCCAAAGGGACCACTAAACTATACCTTTGTAAACGTTCATCTGCTGTAAACAAGTTAACAGAGTGGAAATAATAGCTAGTGTCATTGATATAAGTATTCAATATTGTTTACTACAAACAACCTGAACTGCAACAGCGAAACTAGTAAAAGAGTAAAATTTATTCACAAACGTGAATTAGAAACTCTCGTTTCCAAGTGTGGAACCCTTATGTGCGAAACTATTATAAATGGCAATAACCAAGGTGTAAGTCATCATCATCATTGCTTTGGCATCATCCATTCTCCCAATGCTTGCATGGGTCAGGTGGAATTTGCTGAGGCAGACCATCTACAGCCAGTGGGCCTTCCTTTCACCAACCCTCACGTTTCCAAGCAAGGTGATATTTCCCCACAGTCAGGCATGTTTTCATAGATTCAGAAACAAAGGACGCCACTGTATGACTATGACATTTGTTTACAACTCTCATACAATGTAAGGACAAGGAGACACCAACTCTCTCTCTCTCTCTCTCTCTCTGTCTGTCTCTCTCTCTCTCTCTCTCTCTCTCTCTCTCTCTCTCACATACACACAGAGGGTAAATCATAAAATTTGCATTACTTTCTGACTCGCCCTCATATATATACTGAAAAACATGTTTGTCATATGTATATATTGGGCTTCCGCTTTCCGTCTACCAAAGCCACTCACAAGGCTTTGGATTGCCAAGGGCTCAAGTTGCTATGCAGTGGGACTTGTTCCTCAAACTATATAGTTGAGAAGCAAGCCTCTCAACTATATGGCCATACCTGTGCATGTATGTTTCAATACTGAAGCCATTAAAAATATAGTATCACACCAAAATGAAATCCTCCTGGGTTGCTTTTAATGTACTTACCAAATTTTTTATTGAAATGCATTGCCTTTAAGTTAATTTTGAAAATAATGAAGAGTTTAGTAAAATAACTTTTGTCATTATTACATTGATGTTTGGAACCTAAATTGACATGAAATTTTGATGGAAGGTTTTTGTTTAAATCACTTTAAAATGGAAAGTTTTTATCATTGAGCTAGAGTGATCTCAGGCATATTGGTATCAGAAGGGTTAAATGATATCCCGCTGACATGAATGAGATTATTATTCTTTCATTCCTCTGGGGCAAATAAAATACTTGTCAAGTACTGGTGTCAATGTAATAGACTCCTCCAAAATTTGCTGGCCTTGTACCAAAATTTGAAGCCATTTAGGTGGTAAGCTTGCAAAATTGTGAGGTTGCTGGACATGTTGCTTAGCTATGTTTCTTTCAGTTCTTTACAGCCTTCCTAGGTGAACTTTGCCTTTTGTCCTTTTGCGGTTGATAAAATAAAGTACTTGTTACATGCTAAGATCTAATGGTATCAATTAACCTTCTTCCCTAGAAACTGCTTCCCTTGTGCCTAAATCAAAAACTATTATCATTATTAAGGCAGTGAGCTGGTAGAATCGCTAGCACATGCTGGACTAAATGTTTAGTGGCATTTTGTTTGTCTTTACATACTGAGTTCAAATTCTGCTGAGGTTGACTTGGCTTAGCATCCATTTGGGATCAATAAAATAAGTACTAGTTGAGTACTGGGGTTGATGTAACTGACCAAACTCCTTTCCATAAAATTACAGGTCATGCGCCTATAATAGGAAAAACTATTATTGTTGTTATACCCAGGTTGCTGCTCTACTATTTACCCCATCATCTTTCCAAATTTTCCATCACTGTAAACTAAATACCTATTTCAAACAGTCTGCGTCTTTGCCAAATTTTACTAAAATCAATAGTAATGTGGAGAAACATCATCATTGATTCAAAAATTAACCATTCTTTCACAAGACAACTTGGCATTTTCCTAGCTTTACTTGGACAACAGTCTCTGAAATTATATAGACATTTCTTTTTTTTTTTTTTTTTTTTTTTGTTGCTTAATTTTATTTTATTTATTTATTTATTTAAGCCTTGTTTAAATTTTTTCTTTAAAAAGTAGAATCATCCTTTACTTTCCTTTTCCTCTTAGTGTCTTTATAGGCAGTGCAATGGGGGTGGGGGTGAGACTGAGACAGACTGACAATAAATGTCATTAACACATCTAGCACAATCAGTCATTAATTTTCACAAGCTGCATCAAACTAATTATTAGGTGAGAGAAAGAAAGACTGTGCCAGCCAGTGACTATTATGCCTCTTACCCTTCCACTTCACAAATATCGCAATCTTTATTGGGTTTTTTCTTCTTTTTTTTCTTCTTTCATTTCCTCTGAACTCTTTGCTATTTCATTTGTCATTAGGCCATACTTTAATTTCCTTCTTAATTCTTTTGATGTGTATGTGGATATAATAACTTGTGCCTTGGGAGATAAAAATGTTTATGGCATACACCTGCATTTAAGTCGATCAGCAAATTTTTGTCAGATATCATTAGTGTTTATTTAGTCTGATTGGTCTGTACATTATATACATACAGTATCAAGTGTGCACATTATGATCTTTTTTTTTTAATGATAGAAGACCAGTTATTTTAAGCTTCATAGTAAATGCTTGTCCTAGAGTAAGGAGCTAAAAACCTGCGCTGTTAGTTGGCTCTTGTACAGACTATAAACTTTCTTTCTAACTGTATACTTTTGCACAAAGTATGTCAGTAGCTGAGATAACTAGCAAACTCATTTGTCAAGTTCTCTTCAGTGTTGCCATGGCTTGCATCAATCAGCCTAGTTGTCCAACAACTCTCAGATTAGAAATCAAGTTAGCCATGAGTTATTAGTGGCCTGAGAGTCTGCTTGCATCCTGAAGTCAGTCAAGGGATGGAAGGTTTATCATCCACATATCTTATTGGTGATAATTTCTGTCAGGGTTCAAGTGAAGAGAAGATGGATCATTCTTGAGAATTTACTTTCCATAAATTATCTTGTTTTATTATTCACAGTCTATTGAACTCATCAATATCATTCCAAGCTTTGTTTTCATTGCTTTAAACAGTTTTAGATGTATTCCCTGCTGTGAAGTAGGTATGTGTATCACAGTTTCAATTCAGCAACCAGGCGTTCTGCGTCACTTCATTTGATGTGGTTTTTTAACCCTTTCAACACTATGAATGTTCTCTTTCTCTTGGTAACATTAACTACCAACATTATGTGAAGAAGAGAAAACGGAATAAGGGAAACATTCCATGAATTTGCTCCAGATTGTAATTAATTTTATCTTCAATTCCAGTGAAATGTTTCTCTTTGTAATATATCTAATTAATAAAAGTTAGAGGTGAAATCATTCTGAAGATTTCTAAAAAGAATGAAATAGTGCTAAATATGATTATCAGCTACTAGAAATAGTAAGAACTTTCTAATAGAACTCTGTGCATCTTCCTTGTATTTCTTTATTTCAAATTCAAATTTCTAATCCCGCCTCTTGTTGTTGGGATGAGATAGTTACCTCCCTTTTATCAACAGCCATAGCCATAGGGCAGCACATATATTTCAATGATTTTTGAGTTTTGTAAAATAACTTCCCCTCAATTCCTTTAATATATTAAGTTGGTCCTTAAAAATAACATTCTGATGACAGTTTTACCTGTAATAAAAAGATTTCAGTTGAAATTTAAAGTGTGCTTCATTACATGTGGTTTTGGGTAGTTTGGTCAGAGACAGGATTTGACCAGAGTCTACATCGTTTAGAGGAGGAATAACCTTTGTTGTATTGGTTGGGGGGGGGGGCTGATACAGTTTCAGTGTGTTGTAATAATTGATACTTGTTTTATTGATCCCCAAGTGGTTGAAAGGCAAAGTCAACCTGAGGTTTTGAAACTAAATACTGTACTATGTTCTACTTTTTCTGCCTGTTGACCAATCTAACTTTCCTGTTCTTGAGCAAAACACCTTCACCATTGCTCTGCGATTTCTTCAACACCTGACGTGTGGCACACTTGCGCACCTGTTCAGACAACGTTACTTTAACGACGGGAGTGAGCTAATGTGCAACACAAATACATTTGGTCACTATAAACTAATCATTTGTGCAGGTCATTTGGCAAAAGCTGAACACTCGCACACTGTCTTCAACAGGAGAGTCTATTGTATTGTTATTATTATTATTATTATAACAACAACAACATCAGTATTTTTCTTCTATACTACTTACCACAAACAACAATGGTATTCTGTCTCTTTCCTTATCTCTGAAATCTTTTATTCCCATTCTCTTACCTACTGCTGGTGACTCTCCCTTGCTTCCCTTTCTCTTTCTCTCGCTTCTTCTAACAATTGCACCAACCAGCCATTTTTCTTCTGCTCACAACACCCACTACCCTTCTGTTACCTCTCTTAATTTCTCTTAAATATACTTTCTTGCAATCTCTCTCTCCCTCTTTCACTCTCTCCCTCTTTCACTCACTCACTCACACACACACACACTTCTGATAACTGCACATCTTCCTTGAAGTATTTAACTCAGACTTGTGTTTAAAGTAGATGGCAACATGCTTGTAAAATTTTATCTAACTCCCTCGACTATTTCTGCCATCCAAAGCCCCACCATTATGATTTCACTGCCATCCACTAAACATGCAGCTCCAGATGCCATTTTTCCCTTGAGAATCACAACATCTCAGAAAGGTTTCAATTCCCAAAAGATTCTACTTGACGTAGGCTGAAAATTCAGCCTTGTATTTTAGTAGTTGACATCCCAGTATAGATATTACTACAAACATGTTGTTGTAGCTTAGCTACTACATCACTGATACTACCACCGTATCAGTGTATGGTTACCAATCTTGTAAAACATGACATTAGTAGTATATTCGTATGGTAGTACGGTTTGTTATTGCTTCATTATTTATTGATTCAGAAGCAAGATTTGTGCAGAAAGCCTTGGAATACAAAGATTTGTTGGTTATAGTAACTGTAGTGGTGGTGAGCTCCAAATCAGTCCTAGTCCAGCAGATTTATAATCCTAATTATGACCACCTTGAGTGTGTGTATAAGTATGTATGTGTGTGTGTATATATATATACTAGCAGTATCGTCCGGCGTTGCTCAGGTTTGTAAGGGAAATAACTATAAAGCATTTTTAGAGAGTTATAGCCAAAAAATAGCAAAAAAATGGAAAAAAATGATGGTAAATTTTTTTTTTAGTTAAAAAAGGTGGAGTTGCGTCCCCTAGACAGTTTGCGGTTTGTGTTTCTGATTCTCGACCCCATGTCGAATTTATCGATTTTTTTCAGAACTGGGGGAACTTTTAAAAATTTTCGCTGCATTAGTTTTGAATTATGACATTGGGCTATGTGTGTGTCAAGTTTCATCAGAATCGGTTGAAAGCCGTGGTCAGGGTGAGGGTACAAGCAAACAGACAAACTGCCGTTTATATATAGAGATATATATATAATATATATATATATATATATATATATATATATATATATATATATATATATACTCAGTGAGTGTGTAGACAGGTACAGTTTTACAGCCATATGGCTTTGTGTTCAGTCGCACTGCATAGCATCTTAAATAAGTGCCTTTTATGGCCCCAGGCCAACTATTGTCTTGTGAATTTTGCAGACAGAAGCCATGTGAAAGCTTGTCGTATGTGTGCATGTATTTGTCCCCCAACCACACTTGACCACTGATTTGTTTATGCCCCCCTGTAACTTAGTGGTTCAGCAAAAGGTACCGATAGAATAAGTATCCAACTTAAAAAAAGTTTTGGTATCATTTTGTTCAACAAAGTCCTTTAAGGCAGTGCTCCAGCATGGCTGCAGCCCAATATCTGAATCAGCTAAGAGATAAGATATCTAGGACAACATTATCCAATATATCCTTCCAGTTTTTTTTTAAATAGCAGTGTAATTTAAAGGAGATTTGACTGTCTTTTCAGCTGAGCCAACAACTGTGTAAAGACTCACTTGCTGCCTGTTAGTGGTTTAGTTCATAGTAGATTACACAGGGCTGAACTTAACCAGCCAATAAAACACTGGTGCTTTCTAGTTTGTAACCCTGAGTCTTTTGCTTGCATGGTGGAACAATGTTCTGTTGGGGATGGTGAAGCATTATTTTACAGTTATCAAAAAAGCCCTATTTTACTGATGTCAACAAAATATGTTCTGAATTCTAATAATGTCATTATTTTATTTATTAATGGCAGAAGCATGACTGTTTGGTTGAGATGGTTGCTTCCTGATTATATGGCTTTGGATTCAGTTCTACTGCATGGCACCTTCCCAAGGAAATGAATACAAGTGGATGACACTGACACACATTTACAACTACCACACAATGTTACGACAAGGACCCACACACATGATGGGCTTCTTTCAGTTTGTGTCTACCAAATTCACTCACAAAGCTCTGGTTGACCCCCAAGCTTCAAGATTTGGATGATGTGGTTGTTTATATTTAGAATGACATTGCAGGGACATGTACGAAAGACCAGGCCTGTTTTGTTCTGTTTTATGTTAAAACTGACCAGATCCAATCTCTCATACCTATCCGACAATGTCATTCTCAACATAGAAACACATCATTGAAATCTTGAAGCCACAATTAATTCAAAGCTATCATCATCATCATCATCATCATCATTTAGCGTCCGCTTTCCCTGCTAGCATGGGTTGAACAGTTCAACTTGGGTCTGTGAAGCCAGAAGGCTGCATCAGGCCCAGTCTGATCTGGCAGTGTTTCTACGGCTGGATGCCCTTCTAACGCCAACCACTCCGTGAGTGTAGTGGGTGCATTTTACGTGCCACCTGCACAGGTGCCAGACGGAGCTGGCAAACGGCCACGGACGGATGGTGCTTTTTACGTGCCACCAGTACGGGGCCAGGCAAGGCTGGCAACGGCCACGAATGGATGGTGCTTTTTACGTGCCACCAGTACGGGGCCAGGCAAGGCTGGCAACGGCCACGAATGGATGGTGGTATGTGAATAAATAAACAATATATTTAACAAAAGAATCTGAACACTAAAAGGTAACTGGCATTAGCTTTGTCTTTGGGATGATAATACAGACAGAGAGGCATGGCTGTGTGCTTAAGAAGTTCACAACCACAGTGGGGGCTGACCAATGCTTTGTGTGTGAATTTGGTAGATGGAAATTGTGTGGACGCCTGTTGTGTGTGTGTGGTGTGTTTGTTTACCTTTGTATTTTTCTGAAAATCCCTCACCTACAAGTTGTGTCAGTGTTTTCATTGCCTCAGTCAATGAATTATCTGCTGGCTCTGCACTTTCATGAGACTCTCTACTTGAAAAATAGCTAATGGTTAGCAGCATGAAGGACATCTGGCTATAGAACAATTCCTCAATGATACATTCAGCTAACCCATGCTAGCACAGAAAATGGACATAAAAACAAATGGATGGACTTGCAGCTTAGAACAGTATTTCCCAAAATGTTTCGAGAATTTTTGCAAACTATCTTATGTTTTTAATCGTTCCAAAAAAATTATATTTTGACTTTTAAGATGGCAATCTGCTGTTGGAAAGGCTGCACAAATTGAAAATATTTAGATGTAAAATATTCTGGTAAACTGTTTTGTGGGAATTATTGATTTCTTCCTGAGGCCAAAAAAAAAAAAAAAAATCAATTTTTAGAGGGTGTGTAGGTTTGATTCAGTTTGCGCTTCAAATATTTCTTGTGGTACTTTGAGGTGATGGTGGTAGTGGTGGTGGGGATGTTGTGTTCTAGCATACTGTTTAGCAAAATATTGTTGTGTTCACATGTATTTCTTTATATTTAGAAGTCTCAATTCAATCGACAAGTTAAACTGCCTATAGAACAGCCCCTTAAGTATACCCAGCTATGTACATTCACACACACAGGCAGCATGACTATTTAAATTGTTGTGAATATTGTATATTGTAAATATGCCTATTGTTATGCTATTGGTGTTAGCAATGGCATATTTTCAATATACAACATTCGTGATAACAATTTTGCATCTTGCTATAACGCTAACATGTTTACATGTCTTACATGAGGATTTTATAACCCCCCTCCACACACACTCACACACTTTCTGTATATCTATTTCTTTACTACCCACAAGGGGCTAAACACAGAGGGGACAAACAAGGACAGACACATGGATTAAGTCGATTATATCAACCCCAGTGCGTAACTGGTACTTAATTTATCGACCCCGAAAGGATGAAAGGCAAAGTCGACCTCGGCGGAATTTGAACTCAGAACGTAACGGCAGATGAAATGCGGCTACGCATTTCGCCCGACGTGCTAACATTTCTGCCAGCTCGCCGCCTTTCTGTATATCAAGTACTCCTCCTAAAGATCTCTTCATTATGGGTTTGAGTAGGTTCTTTGTTTTTCCACCTCACCATTGCTAGTCTGTCTCACACCAAGAGAGGCAACTACCATTAAAAGTGATCTTCATCACCAATTTTGCCAACATTGTCATTTACTTTGGCGGGGCTTAAAACAATTATTTGCAATCTCGGCAAACCACTAGAGGTATTGATAGTGATTTCTTTAAACTCGTTATATATCTTAATCTGGTGATAAGCACATTGGAGATTAAATTTTGCAAAATATTTCATCATCCTAGCTAACGAGTGAAAGGCAGATTCAGGGTTAGGGTTGAATAAGAATTCAAGCAAATCTGGTGATTACTTTATAATCATTGCAGATACGTAAATCTCCTCTGATTTTTTTTACAACTATATCAGAGAAGACCCACTTAACTACCACTAGGTAGAGCATGTTTTTATATGCTCTGTCAAATCATTCCTTGTAATTTAATACTAGTGAAAAACTATGAACTTTTCTAAGATTCTTTCATTTCAGCAAGTCAGTCTTCCACCTCAGATGACAATGAAGCTGATTAATATTGTACTATTAATATGTAATACAATATTGATATGTAATACATGCCACCTTAAATATATTTAGTCACGTACAAGCACAAAAGCATGCACTAATATTGATGTTTCGATGACATGCCACAGTCCACAGCCACTGGTGTAATTTCATATTGAATTCCTGTTTCTAGAGTGCTGTCAGCGAATACCCAGCATTTTAAAAATTGATCAATTAAACTGGTCAAGTAGCTGATTGCTTTTGTAAAGTTGGCCAATGAGTACACCACATGAAATTAAAGGTAATCTCGCTAGTGGTATCTCCTTGCATATCTAAACAGATGTTACGAAGTTTATCTTGGAAAGAGCTAGTTGTATTTCCTCTTTGCTCTGTGTCAAAGCTTTGCCATATTCCATATTTTTCAAGTAGAAGCAGGAGAATGACTCTTTTTGTTGCATAATTTACATTCAGAAAATTTCTTCCTTTCGGTCAGGCAATTCTTGGCCCAGCTTCCTAAGAAATATCGACTCTGTTAAAGTTCAGTATCATTCCATGTCCATGTGTGAAATTTTTGACATACTTCCCAACTGCAGCTGTTCCAACAGCCTTGGTCTGTAGGATGTATAATAAATGCTCTCAATGAGTTCATTTGTATCAGTTCCTCTTAACCCTTTTGTTACCAACCCGGCTGAAACCGGCTCTAGCAGTGAGTACAAATGTTTTGTTTTCATAAGTTTTGAATTGAAATCTTCCACCAAACCTTAGTCACAATTTATCACTAGCTTAATGATAACAGTTAATTTACAAAATTCTTTGTTATATTTAAAGTAATTGAAAGAAACACAGAGCATCTCAAAATAAATACAGTAACGAAAGGGTTAATCATAAAATTTAGACCCACTGTCATGACAACAATGCTGAAATTTTATAAGGGACTCAGATGATTCATGATGCAACGACATAAATTTAGTTTTTGTTTTGCAAGGCCCAGTTTTTTTTTTTTTTAGATCTCACATTTCTCATGTTTTTTAAATTTTTTTTCAATTTTTTAATAGTGAAGCATGTGTCCGCCATTTGTTTCAGACAAACTATTGGTGAAACATTCAGTAAAAATCATATTGCTTTTGCACTGCCATGTTCTTCAATATCTTAATGCTTTTGTTTTAGTGGAGGTTGCAAAACCGCTTAAGCATGTTTCAACATGGTCAAGATTGACCAACATGATTTGGATTCTAGTTACAATGCAATTCTAGTTGTGTTGCGACGTACAGAGCTTAAACTGTTATGGTTACATGAAATCCTTTCCATTCTGTTGTTTCCATCAACTGATGTGTCAAACACTGTCTGTGTAGCTAAGAGTCACTTTGATACATCTGGTCAATGGCAAACACACAAGCAAATAGCAGGCACCTTTATTAACTTATGAATAACATATTTACAATATGCAATATTCACAAATAATTAAGCACAACACAGCATGTATTGGTTATTCTGAAATTTTTGAGATGCACCTATAATTTTTAAATTATATACTGCACTGCAAAATGAATATTAATTTTAACACATTTTTATATTCCTGTGTTGACAGAAAAATATTGCAATTATTTTGGCTAGTTTCATTTCTAATTGGGAATTCATCAGAGATCAAATGTCCTAATTTTCTGTTCACAAAGAAATTGACTGCTTGTAACAATTTATATCCAACACAAACCAGGATCCAGCTGAAATGGCCAGTCTGATGTACATAACCATGCATCTGTTGATAGTATGGTAATTTTGTGCACAGGCATAGTTGTGTGAGTTAAAAAGCTCACTTTTCACCATGTGATTTCAGGTTCACTTCCACTGCACAGAACCTTGGGCAAGTGTCTTCAACTATGACCCCCAGACTGGTCAATGCCTTGTCAGTGAATTTGGTAAATGGGAACTGTGCAAAAGCTCATCGTATGTCACTTGAGGCCTAATTTGGCTTATGTACCCATGACATAGCAGTTCAGCTTAAGAGACTGATAGAATATGTACCAGACTTAAAATGAAGTACTGGGGTTGATTTGCTTGACTAAACTTGTGTAGGTGGTGTCCCACAATGACTGAAACAAACAAAAGATAAGAGAAAAGAGGGGCAACACAGCTTAAGTTTGATAATCTGAAATTTTTAAGGGTGGCGTATCTACAATTTTTAAATCATAAGCCTTACTACGAAGTATGTTTGTAAAGGTTATCAATCTCTCTACCGTATTATGCGATACATTTTATTTTGTCTTCTTTTTACGCATTCTTTATACGTAGTTACCAATATCTTAGATTAGCTAAATAATAAAGAAACATGTGTATGTGTGTGTATGAGGAACTGGGGAGGGGTAAGTAGAGTTTTTTTGCTAGAGGAGATATTTAGGGTTGAAATTATGAATTTTTATATGCTTGATGGGTGTGAGTTCATCATATTGTTTAGAGTTGTATCTGTTGTTTATAATAAGATAAAAGGGTTAAGGACTCTGCCATGAAGTAAAGTTATGTAAATTACTCAATTAATGAACAATACATTTATAATGGTAATTGGATCTATGTCTGTATGCTGTTACACTTTCAGTAATTAGGCATTAAATGTACTTTGATAGTATGTAGCTCCTTTAACAGCTCACCATTCAGAAGTGCAGATGTAGCTGTGTGGTAAGAAGTTTACTTCCAACCACATGGTTCCAGGTTCAGTCCCACTGTGTGACACTTTGGGCAAGTGTCTTCTACTATAGCCTCGGGCCAACCAAAGCCTTGTGAGTGGATTTGGTAGATAGAAATTGAAAAAAAAAACCTGTTTTATGTGTGTATGTATGCCCTTGAGTTTGCCCTCCAGCACTGGCTTATAACTAGTGTTGGTTTGTTTATGTTCCTGTAACTTAGAGATTTGGCAAAATAAACCAATAGAATAGGTACCAGGTTTATTTTCAAAAATTAGCGTTATCTTCAATGGAAGACCTAACCTGAATACTTACAACAGAGTGAACTTTGTGAAAGGTACCCAGGTACCAAGTGATGATGTTAAACTAGGGTGATGGATTAAATCTTGGTCTGTTTGTGCTGAACTGTAAGGTTCTGAACATATGAAATACGTAAATGTTATTTTTTTTTGTTTTGTTTTGTTTATTTTTTTTATAGTTACTGCTAGAAAATATGTATGTCTCTAAATATGTAGATGTAGTTGAGATTATAAAAAAAAATTTTCATTGTTAAATGTTTTTTATCCTGAGTTTAAAAAAGGAAAAGAAAACAAGATTGATTTCAGATCAGCTCATAATTTCTACCATTGGTGATCACACACACACACACACATATATATATATATATATATATATATATATATATATATATATATATATATATATATATGTGTGTGTGTGACTTTACATGTATGTGCTTTTGCATAGTAATGTGTATTAGTTTGTGACTGTGTGTGCATGTGTGTGTGTGTAGCAGTGAAATGTTGCAAATGGATGCTTTGACCAGCCACCATTACAAAACTACACAGAACAAAGAATTACTTTGTATCAACAATTTACTCTTCCAATTAGTCCATGATGTACTCCACTTGGGGACCACTTTTTTATTTTATTTTATTTTTTTATATGTGTAACTGTTTTTCTGTTTGCATATCTGTTTTGTGTGTGTGTGTTTATCTATCTTACATGCAGTTGTGTGGTATTTGTACACATTTTGGTGTTTGTTGTGCACGAAGTGTGATGGATGGTTGAATGCATGTGTCCAGCAATAGCTTCATGGTATATGCACTGTTGTGTGAGAGTACAATCCCCCCCCCTCCCCAGCGAGAATGGACTGGACCACTACATATAAATAGTAGCAGTCTGAGTAAGTGAGGTAGTTCATGCTAGTTCCACAGTTCATGTGTTACTAGTTCAAAGTTGGAGTTCAGCGTTCACAGTTTGAGTTAGTGTGTTGGATTGTTGGTTCTTAAAAGATTGTTGCTACATTAACTGTGGTTACTGCCACTTGTTTCGATTATATTGTTATTACACTGTTGCAGTGTCTTCATTTATCCATAAGGATATAACATCTGGTGATGAAGATTGTTCGAAACTCACATTGGTTATGTGACAATTTCTACGTCATGGAAAACCTATTAGCCGCAGTAGTACAGCTTCAAGAGAAGCAACCAGAACAAGTACAGGATTTGCAAAACAAATACTACAACAACAATTGGGTTACAGTCGGGAAATCCAAAAATCCAGTAAGCTTGTTTACGCCTGACAGCGTGGCTAACACAATTTCTGAATTTACATATAATTTGGAGGAGGGTATTATATTTCTCACATATTATAGAAATAGGGGGAAATTTTTAACAAGTGCAAGTCATATTCGGAGCAGCAGAAAGTAAGGCTTTTACTCTGCAAGGTATCTCCTGCCGAACCTTTACATTACTGTAACTTTATTCTGCCCAAAACGTTGAGTGAGATTGGTTTCCAAGAAACCGTGGAACTGCTTTCAAAAAATTTTTTGTGATAGAAGTTCATTATTCAACACCAGAATGGAGTGTTGGAACTTAACAAAAAATGAGGAAGATGATTTTGTTACCTACGCCAGAGTAGTCAACTGTATGTGTGAAAATTTCAAATTCCAGGATGTCACTCAGGATATGTTCAAATCACTTATGTTCGTGCTAGGATTTGTAGCACCTTAAGACTGAGGAATTCAGGCATGGATTCTCTTGAAAATAGAGCAGGTGAACCAAGATTTATCTCTACAGACCACCATGGTAAATCTTTAACATAATGTGAAAAAAATACAAGATAAAGACTCTGCAAAAATTCAAATGTGTCGTCCTGGGGAAGCACAATCAAAAAGTGTCAGACCCCAATCCATGTTGTGGTTGTTGTGGCCTACACTACGAAAAGGATTGTCTGTTTAAAAACAAAAAGTGCTATAGTTGTCAGAAGCTGAGACACAGGAGTTCTCATTGTAGAATAAGACTGAGTCTCAAGCAAAAATTTCTAAGGTGTTTTCAATGGAGGGATTGCAATGGAAAAACAAGAAAATTTGTGCTTGTAAAAATAAAGGATGTGACTACCAAATTACAGTTAGACACAGATAGTGACATCTCAATTATAAATGCGGATACTTGGGGGAAAAAAAATTGGTAAATCGAGATTATGTAAAACAGTAAAAATAGTGCGTGGTGTAACGGGTGATAAATTACATTTCAAAGTACCGTTCGTGGAAATTGAAACCGTAAATGAAGAGTTGGACAGACTTGAAAAGAGTAGAGTCATCAAAAAGGTGGATTACTCGAAGTGGACAGCACCCATAAATGTATTCTAAAAAAAAAGAGAGAGAGATTAGGCTGTGTCCCGGTTTCTCTACAGGTTTGAATGGCTGCTTAAAAACATACCACCATCCACTCCTGACTGCAGAGGACAATTTTTTCAAAGTTAAATTGTGGGAAATTTTTTTTCCAAATTAGATCTGTCTGAAGCCTATTTACAGATAAAAGTAACTGAAAAATGCTCAGAGTATTTGACAATAAATACACACAGAGGAGTGTACAGATGCATACAATTACCTTTTGGATTAAAAGTGGCACCAGCAATATTCCAGCAAATCATGGATACTGAAATCATGTTATCTGATTGTGAATTTGCAATCCCAAACTTGGATGATATTTTGATCAAGAGTAATTCTTGGGAACAACGTAAAGCTGTTTAAGAAAATTAAAGTTTTCGGGTTCACTTTCAGTGAAGTAAAAAAAAGAAAAGGCGAATTCTCAAAAGGGGAGATGTGCAAGAGTACGATGTCCCCTGGCAAGAATGGACTGGGCCACTACATATAAATAGTAGCGGTTTGAGTGAGGTAGTTGGTGTTAGTTCCACAGTTCGTGTATCGATAGTTCAGATTTGGAGTTCAAAGTTCACAGTTCGAGTTAGCAAAAGATCTTAAAAGATTGTTGTTATGTGTGGTTACTGCTTCAATTAAGTTGTTATTACACTGTTGCCTAAGGATTATGAGAAGTATACACACATATATATATATACATATACACGCACACACACACACACGTGTATGTTTGTAAGTAATAAATATATGTCTAGTTTCAGTCAGACTGCAGCTATATTGGGGGCCCTGCATTGATGTTTTAGTTGAATAAATTGACCCCAATATATTCATACACACACACACGTGTGGATGTGTATGTCTGTTTACACACACAAGCAGGAATACCCTGGTCTGTACTCTAAATGTCTTCCCAGATTTGTAATGTTAATTAACCATTTAATGGTTGGGAGCATTATAACAGCATAGAGATACAAGCTTGGTAGGCTATTTTAACAGAAGTACAAACACAAAGGTCACAGACCTCAGCAAATGACTGGAAGATCAAGAGACTCACTGGTGCACACTCCAGCATTTAATAACTTTTGATGACCTCACGCAATATGTTGCCTACTGTAACCTAAAGTTATGATAAAGTTTGATAACATTTAATTAAGATTGAATGTTCTTATAAAATTATGAACCAAGTTAAATTAATCATCATAATGAGTATGCACGTCATTAATTCATTTGAAAGACATCAGTGACAAATAGGACAGAAGCAGCTTCATCTAGAATGAATGTCCAGGCTGTGGTTCTTGTAAATTGATTACTTTTTTACCCCCCAAAGAATGCATCTATTGCCATGAGCATTTTTGGAGTTTTCTTTCACAAATAGGCGCAGGAGTGGCTGTGTGGTAAGTAGCTTGCTAACCAACCACATGTTTCCGGGTTCAGTCCCACTGCATGGCACCTTGGGCAAGTGTCTTCTACTATAGCCCCTGGCCGACCAATGCCTTGTGAGTGGATTTGGTAGACGGAAACTGAAAGAAGCCCGTCATATATATATATGTATGTATATATATATGCGTGTGTGTGTTTGTGTGTCTGTGTTTGTCTCCCTAGCATTGCTCGACAATGCTGGTGTGTTTATGTCCCTGTTACTTAGCAGTTCAGCAAAAGAGACCGATAGAATAAGTACTGGGCTTACAAAAGAATAAGTCCCGGGGTCGAGTTGCTCGATTAAAGGCAGTGCTCCAGCATGGCTGCAGTCAAATGACTAAAACAAGTAAAAGAGTAAAGAGTAAACCAATTCATGTTTAGAGAATAGCATTCCAGGCCACCTACCTTTATGCTGTTCTGTGCTTCTTTAGGGTCATAATCAACGAACTGCTTCATTGTTTCTATGATCTTTTTGAAGCTGTTACTAAGGAATTTAGTAGTAAGAGTTCTTATGGCTGTTTTTGGTTCTACAGCAAGGTCTTCAGGTTTCATTTTTTAATGTGCTGCTGCTCTAACTCCTACAATTCTTCAATAGATAAGCTGTTATCATACAACAATTAACTCCTCCAAATCTTCAGCATTGACATTTTACATTTTACACATATTGGCAAATTTATGGATGGCTGCTGGTAGAACTTTTTTTTTAAATTCCAGGAAGTCACTGCATGCTTCTGGCCATGGTTTCTTTGAGACTCTATTCTTGCAGTTCTCTGTTACTTTGTCTCAGGCTGCTCTGATATTATCCATGGCCTGATAGTTTTGTGTGTGTGTGTGTGTGTGTGTGTATTGTCTCTTTAATAAGTTGTTTAAAAGTGCATTGAAAGTAGAAATTAAGCCTGCTGTTAGTATGGAGTAAGGAATGGGTGTTTTGAGTAAGTGAACCATTTTAATAGTACTGCAAGTGTTGAGAATCTGGAGGAAGATTTTTGGTTTATGTTCTTCATAATAGCTTTCAATACTGGACAAAGTTATGAAACAATGAGTGTGTAAAAACTCTATTACCCAGACATTCTTGTTTGATTTTGAAATCACTGTCAGAGGAATTAAATGAGCCTTAGTTTCAGTTTGTTTCCTGAAGCATTGTTGCCAACTGGTAGTGTTAAATGGCTATTTTCAGCTTTGATCCAAGAAATGTTCATTTTCTCTTGGAAGATGAAAGGGTAGAATTGTGTTCTTTTCCAGAAAAGGCCTGTTTCATCTACATTGAATAAAAGTTGTTGGGGGGGATAGTTATTACACTCTTTATTCTTAAGAACCTGGGGAAATACCTTGACTGCCTCAGTGGTTGTACTTGCAGGCTTCAGTAGACGTATCTTTTTCCTTTCATTTGTTTCCGTCATTTGACTGCAGCCATGCTGGGACACCACCTTGAGGAACTTTAGTTGAATAATTGACCCTAGCACGATTTCTTTTTTTTTTTAAAGCTTAGTACTTATTCTTTTGGTCTCTTTTGCTGAACCAACAAGTTATGGGGATGTAAACCCACCAGCACTGGTTGTCAAGACAGACATATACACAAAGGGCTTACAAGGCTTTAGTTGGCTCTAGGCTATAGTAGAAGACACTTGCCCAAGGTGAGAATGAACCCAGAACCATGTGGTTGGGAAGCAAACTTCTTAACACACAGTCACCCCTGAGCCTAGATACAGTGTAAGTTATGTTGTCATTTGAATATATCCAACCAACTTCTACTTGTTGAGTATGCTTCTGATTTGCTCAGTTCACTTCTGTTTTCTCTGGGAGTGTTAGTTGAAAGTCTCCTGCTGAGATGACTTACTCTACTGGGAGGAGAATTTCTTCCCACAGCATTAAGAATCTGATTCAAAGCCTCAAAATTAACTTCATGGGACACAGTGTACTCATTAAGCATTATCATCAAATTCTGTTTTAGCACTAATGCAGTTTCTGTTTCTTTGTAATATCACGGGTTGCTGTGTCGTGGATGGTGTAATTCAATGCCGAATTGAGTGCACTATGAGCTGTTTTGCCATCAGACAGTGTAGTGGCAAAGATACCTGAAAATGCAGCTGTCATAGTAATAACCCTGTACTTCTATACTTCAGTCAGCAGCAGCTTCAAGAGAAAGGCAGTTCTTGTTCCACTAAGTTCATCGAAAAAGACCTTTTTACCATTTTTTGTTCTGAATATGACCCTCAAGTAGCTTAGACTCACTTTCAGCCATAAAATGAGTAGAGAGAGTGATGGCAGATGGATGACAAGGGTGAGTGAGTGTGTGAAGGGAACAAAAGTATGATAGGAAGAAAAAAAAACAGGGTGATTGGAGGGAAAGTAGCGATGGATGGTGACAGAGGTAGACAGTAGTGTGATAGATGTGGATATGGTAGTGTATTGGATGGAAACATTTCTGCTGTGTTCTTTTGTATAGAGAAGACTCCATTCTTGCAGTTCTCAATTACTTTGTCTCGGGCTGCTCTGATATTATCCATGGCCTTCAAATATTCCTGATAGTTTTGTGTGTTTGTGTGTGTAATGTCTCTTTAATAAGTTGTTTAACCCTTTAGTGTTCGCATTATTCTGCCAAAGTTAATGCCTTTTCATCCACATTGTTTTGAACTAATCATTCATTAATCTTGTAGCTATGAGATTTTGATGAGGTAGCTGTTAATTTTTAAAACGATATTGTAGGGTTGGTGTGAGAGACCAGATCTGGCCAGTTTGAACATAAAACAGGCAGAATACTTTTGGCCGGTTTAAATGCAAAAGGGTTAAAAGTGCATTGAAAGTAGAAATTAAGCCTGCTGTTAGTATGGAGTAAGGAATGGGTGTTTTGAGTAAGTGAACCTTTTTAATAGTAATGCAAGTGTTGAGAATCTGGAGGAAGATTTTTGGTATTGTCCAAATTAGCAATAATCTTTCCAGTGGCACCAGATTTGATGCTTTTCAATGATTATTGTTTCTTCAACTTTACCCTTGCAATATCTGAGTGCCCTACAGCAAATTTGTTCTCTGTTTCTGGCTGTTTTGGATTAAGAGTATTGGTTGTGAATAATGTAGGGCCACTGAGCCATTGCAATAAGGTAGTGTCTGGGACTACTTATTAATGAATTTGGCAGTGTATACCTAGAGTCTGTATAATGAGCATTGCCAGCAAGAATAGGTTCTGCCAAAGCTTTAAATAAATCTGCTCTCAGTGTTGTCTGATTGTCACAAATGTTTTTGAGATGGTATGATTGTAGTTTACTAAATTGATCGAGGCAATACTGTTGAAATATGTTGACCTAGGTGTAATAAATTAGTTGATGCAACTCTTTTCATTAGATGCTAGGAATAAAACTGCAGCTGAGATTTTCTGATTGTCCATTTTTTCAGAATTATGTACTTAGTCTTCATAAGCATCTGATATTAAGTATGGCAAGTCCATTGCAAGTTAGTAAGTTATATCTCCTAGAACGTACATCAGGCTTCTCATTGGCATGCAAACCTATTTCTACGTCCACTGGAATTTTTCCAGCATCAGTTTGTTACTAATAAATATACTATGACTGCTTCCATCAGACATAACTCAATGAGTTTTTCAAAACTTATTTACATCAGGAATTTGGCTATTATTGTTTCCAAGTGCTCTTTCCATGTGTTGTCCATAAAAATAAATTTGTAACCAGGACAGTAATACCCTATTTGGTTCCTTGCAGTTCCAGTAAATCAGTAGACAATTCCATGTATTCCGTAATTAGCCATTCTTCTTCTTATTATTATTACTATTACAGTGTCTACTTTCATGGAGGGTGTGATCATTGTGCTGTTGAACTTTGTTACTTGTAAAATCCTTTGCTTCAGATGTGTAATTTGAGAAAAAGTAATTTAGTTTGTCAGGTATTACAGAAACATTTGTAGCATAAACCAAAAGAGGAATTTTTCAATATGCCCTCTGATTGTCCACAAAGAAACATTAACCCTCTCGTTACCAACCCGGCTGAAACTGGCTCTGGTTCTATAGTACAAATGTCGTGTTTTCATAAGTTTTGAATTAAAATCTTCCACCAAACCTTAATCAAAATTAATGTTCCTAACACTAGCTTCATGATATCTAAGTTATTTCACTAAATTCTTTGTTATATTTAAAATTAATTGAAAGAAACACGGAGCATCTCAACAGAAATATGGTAACAAAAGGGTTAATGATATTTTATTTCCATGAGACAACTATAAATGAAGTTCTCAACATTAATTCATAGAAACCCATCAGTATCATGGCATCTAGCCATAATTATGTGTAAATCTTGCATCATTTCAAAAGTACCTTCTGCATTGAATAGAATCTTAAGGTAAAATTTGCTCACATTATGGGAAGTTGTTATCTGGAAATTCCATGCTGGAGCATTTCCATGTTCCTCAACATGAAATTTCTTGTCTTTGTTTCCACGAGTATCTCTGAAGTTATCATGCAGCATCTATTTCCTGAAGAGATTGCCTTTGTATCTGATTAATTCTCAATCTGTATGATAATTTATAAGTTCAAAACATATCTAGATTATATGCTTCTGGAATTTGGATAATTTGGAAGAAATTTTTTTTTTAAATAATGGAAACTAATTTGGCAATATTTGAGTTAAGATATTACTACTTATAGGGTAATTTGACAACCTGCTGAATTGTTTTTTCTAGCTATGCCAGTGGCTATAATCATAGGTTTGAAATATTCCGTAGTAGTTGTTCATTTTTGTTGTTGCAGATATACACCTACAAACACACACATGTGGTGTGTAGGTGCAGGCATTGGTTATGGTAAAGAAGTTTGCTTTAGGTTAGGTCCCACTGTGTGTCATCTTGGGTAAGTGTCTTCTATGATAACCTGATCAACCAATGCTATGTGACAGTTTGATTGGAGGCAACTAAGAAATTTGTTGTGTGTGCACATGAATGTCATGTGTATTGAATTGTGACCATTCGCTCTGCATTTTTAAAGATCTGTGACATAAAAAGTATGCCCTATTTGAAAAACAGGTATGGGTTGGCAGCAGGAAGGACATTAACCCTTTCGTTTACCGTATTTATTTTGAGATGTTCTGTGTTTCTTTCAATTACTTTAAATATAACAAAGAATTTAGTAAAATAACTTAGTCATCATTCAGCTAGTGTTAGGAACATAAATTGTGACTAAGGTTTGGTGGAAGATTTTAATTCAAAACTTATGAAAACAAGACATTTGTACTCAGAGCCAGAAGCAGTTTCAGCCGGGTTGGTAACGAAAGGGTTAAATAAATCTCTGTCCATTGTCATTGTAGCATGGAAGAATGATGTTGACTAAACAAATGATACATGCTCTCTTTGTTTTACTCCTTTGAATGAAGTATGCATAGGATATACACACAGTCACATATACCTACCTACATGCATACATGCATGTGTTTATTGCATTTACTGTGCATATTACTGAAGTCTCTTGATGTCTTGGAGTGTTTAGTTCTGCTTGTATATGTTGCTCCCTATATTCCTGCTATAGCTGTGCTTGGCCTTTTTGAACTAAGGTATCAACTATTGTGGGGATCTTACTGTTGCATGCAACACGTGTTAGCTAGTATAATTATGGTTGTTGATTTTTCTTTATGCTGGTTATAATTTTAATCAACACATGTAATCAACAGTAGTGGTCATAAGTGAATAGATTTAATAAGCAATGGTTTATATCTGTTTATTACATGATTCGGGATTTCCTCAGCATCACAATTTGGACACATGTCCACTACAATAAGCTCTGTCCAACTAAAGCCTCATGAGTGGATTTGGTCAAAAGAAAACTGAAAGAAACCCAATGTGTTTGTTTGCATCTCTTTGCCTTGGTGATGGATGTAAACAAGCATCATTATGTCCGTTGTTTCCAATTGTCTGTGGAGACATTTTGGCTGTGGGAAACTATTACCTTGCCTCCAGACAGGTAAGGGTTGATGACAGGAAGGAAATCGAGTCATAAAAAAAAAAAAAATCTGCCTGAACAGATTCTGTCTGACTCCAGCATAGAAAAATGGATGTTGTGGCTGTGTGGTAAGTAGCTTGCCTACCAACCACATGGTTCTGGATTCAGTCCACTGCGTAGCATCTTGGGCAAGTGTCTTCTGCTATTGCCCCGGGCCGACCAATGCCTTGTGAGTGGATTTGGTAGACGGAAACTGAAAGAAGCCTGTTGTATATATGTATATATATATATATATATATATATATATATGTATGTGTGTGTTTGTGTCTGTGTTTGTCCCTCTAGCATTGCTTGACAACCGATGCTGGTGTGTTTACGTCCCCATCACTTAGTGGTTCGGCAAAAGAGACCGATAGAATAAGTACTGAGCTTACAAAGAATAAGTCCCGGGGTCGATTTGCTCGACTAAAGGCGGTGCTCCAGCATGGCCGCAGTCAAATGACTGAAACAAGTAAAAGAGAGTAATTTTATATGTTATATCATTTATATATTGTCATCATCGTTTTAACATTTAATTTTTCATGTTTGCATGGGTCAGATAAAATTCATTGGAAGATTTTCTACAGTTGAATGCCCTTCCTGCCACCAACCCTAGCCTGTTTTTCAAATTAGGTAATATTTCCCCTAGTCTTTTGAACATAAATAGCATGTGATTTCATAGAAGATTGTCAATAAATGGCACGGCTTGTATGCCAGTAACATTCATTCATGAGCAGTGCATAATATGAAAACAAAGAGACAAACACTCACTCACTCTCTCATGTGTGCAGAAGCTTTTTTTGTCTTTCCACCTACTAAATTCACTCACAAGGTTTTGAGTGTCCAAAAGATCGCTCTTCTAATGTTCTATTGATTTACTATGAACTACATGACATCATAGGCCTCAGACTTTTCTTGTCGGAATGAGCATGCGATGACAAGCGGTGGCAGATGACACACAAGATAAGTGCAAGGGAAGCAACATGAGCTTTTACACCCTTTTCGTTGTAATATCTTAGCATTTTTTCCAATAAAAATGCCACAAAGACATTTTTTTCCAATTAAGAGCCGATAACAAATAGTTTTTGATGCTAATAAATACTTATACGCTTAGATTAAATTTCTGTCAATTCGCAATACCTATGATATTTATAATCTTACATTATGTAACACTTACATGGGATGAGGGAAGCAAGATGACATCCTGCTTTCATAAGAAAAACACTGAAAAGATAACATGTGCCTAGTTTTCTGTGTTTATTGAATTAATACTTTATACATTTTCAAATTACAGAGCACCCTTAATATAAAGTGGTTTTTTTTTTTCCAATTTAAAATTAGCTGCATAATGTAAACGTCTCAATTTCATTCAAATATCTATGTGACAAAATTTTGGTCATTGCTTCCCCAGCCAGAAATATCACCGCACACTCTTGTTGTGTGTATGTGTGTGTGTGTGGCCCCCATGCTGGTGGCACGTAAAAAGCACCATCCGATCGTGGTCGTTGCCAGACTTGCCTGGCCCCCGTACTGGTGGCACGTAAAAAGCACCATCCGTCCGTGGCCGTTTTCCAGCCCCGTCTGGCACCTGTGCGGGTGGCACGTAAAAAGGAACCCACTACACTCTCGGAGTGGTTGGCGTTAGGAAGGGCATCCAGCCGTAGAAACACTGCCAGATCAGACTGGGCCTGGTGCAGCCTTCTGGCTTCCCAGACCCCAGTTGAACCGTCCAACCCATGCTAGCATGGAAAACGGACGCTAAATGATGATGATGATGATGATATATATATATATATATATATATATATATACATACATACATACATACATACATATATTTACATATATATTTATCATCATCATTTAGCGTCCGCTTTCCATGCTAGCATGGGTTGGACGGTTCAACTGGGGTCTGGGAAGCCAGAAGGCTGCACCAGGCCCAGTCTGATCTGGCAGTGTTTCTATGGCTGGATGCCCTTCCTAACACCAACCACTCTGTGAGTGTAGTGGGTGCTTTTTACATGCCACACATATAAATGTTTATATTTGTGTATGTGTGTATATATATATATATATATATATATATATATATACATATATACACACATACACAAACACATTTTGAAATGGACTTTGGATTTCTAAGTTTTCAACATGAGACTGTCCATGTTAAATGTCATTACGTCTTGTCATCTATATATTTGTTCTGGTTTTGTTTAACTCTTGTCAAAAGAAAGCTATGCAGATAATGCAGGATTCATTTAAAACAGTGTGAATAAATCCGCATCACATTTGACAGGTTAATCTGAATGTTAAAAGTGTTACCTGATAATTTTTTTTAAATATCTCAGATATTTTTCTTTTTTACCTTAAGGGTCTTCTTTTTTTTCTCAAAGTCTTCACATTTTTTAGTTTAAACACTGGAGATAACATGTTATATGTCATTGTAATATATTATGTACATCTTGTAAAATATATACATATGTTTTGATCTTGTTCAACACTTGTTATAGTGCAGCCATATATTTCTAAAGTTTTCATCTCCTTTTTGACCAGACTTATCAGATGGTCGCAATGCATATCCATTCTTCCTTTCCTTTTCCATTTTGGACTGAATTGTTTAACTCATCTTCCCATCTTCTAAGTAGTTTCTTCCTAACAGCATGGGTCTACCTGTTGTCTGTGAGCCTTGAGACATGTCCAACCCAGTAAAACTTGTGTTTTCAGTATTCTGCAATCACACCACTCATGCCTTTCTGTTCTAAAATTACCTTGCTTTTTGGATAGACTCCCACAATGATATTCATATGCATCAATCCTTCCATGGCCCTCTGTATCGTAGCCAGTCACTGTTTGTTAACTGACATTACGTCAGTTACAATAATAAGTGTTCCATTTGATCCAATCAACAGAACAGCCTGCTCACAAAATTAACATGCAAGTGGCTCAATGCTCTAGACACGCATATCCTTAACCCTTTAGCATTTAAACCGGCCATAAGTATTCTGCCTGTTCTATGTTCAAACTGGCCAGATCTGGTCTCTCACACCAACCCTACAATATTGTTTGAAAACTGAACAGCTACCTAATCAAAATCTCATAGCTACATGATAATGCATGATTAGTTCAAAACAATGTGGATAAAAAAGCATTAATTTTGGCAGAATAATGCGAACACTAAAGGGTTAATGTAGTTCTCGGGGAGATTCAGTGTGACACAGAATGTGACAAGGCTGGCCCTTTGAATTACAGGTAAAACTCATTTTTGCCAGCTGAGTGGACTGGAGCAACAGAAAATAAAGTGTCTTGCTCAAGGACACAACACACCATCAGGATTCATATTCATGACCTTACAATCATGAGCTGAATAAGCGACACACCTTCACTTCCTTCTTTATACTAATACATGTAGGACAGAGCTACTGAACAGATTGGTGCACACAGTCTTGTCCAGCAGTACTTTGAACACATCTCTAACTGAGGGAAACACCTTCCACTCTACTCTTATTCTGCCTGAGGTTTTGGTGTTCGTGTCTTAGTGTGTTTCCTTTCTGTCCTCAGCACATGTACTCTTTTGCCTCCTCACTGTCATCACTTCCCACCTCCTCTATTCAGCCTTTTACTATGTTCTCAGGTTGCATCTGTTTTGCTTTCATTTTTGAGACCTATTTGCTTGAATTCTCAGCATGCAGCTCTATCAGCATGGCCTGCAGTTGATCCGAGTTTTCTGTGATGACATCATCTGTGAAACAAAGATGTTTTAGTAACACACCACTGCTGACCATTTTAAGCATGCAGTGAAGAGTCTTGGGGAAATTGTAACCCCTTGACTAGAACTCACATGGTTGAAAATTCTCTTCTGGAAGCTTTAAATAAAAGAAAAAAATCATATTTTGTTTACTTCCAGTAACATCTGAGTTTAGAATATTGCTTCTTGTTGTAATAGTGCATCTCTTGTTGTAAATCAGTACATCTTTTTTTCTTCTTTTTCTTCTCAAAAATCAATTTAATTTTGATAACATTGAGAATTTTTAAAAACCCTTCTCTAAGTTTAAGATGGTCTTTTGTTGTTGTATTTTTTAAGACAACTTTTTTTATGCTTTGAACATCAAGATATAGGATCTGACATTTTTAAGATAAATTTTTTAAATTATGCAATATTTAAAAATCCTTTAATAGTAAAGCAACATTTTAAATAATGTGTGTGCTTGTGTAAAGATTTTTAAGTATACAATATATTGATTGGGTGGTCACAGATGGAACATCTTTGTGTTATTACCTATTATCACAGGTTATTCAATGTTAAATAAAATTTTAGGAAGTTCATATTCTTGAAGCAACCTGTGTTATGTAGCTTGCCAAAGATATGTCAATGAGTGCAAATTACAATTACAATTTTAATCTTTTATTTTCAACAAGATTTAGTTGTTAAGAGGGTACGTACATTCTTTTTGTACCCTACTTCTATTGCTTTGATTTCTTTTCTTTTTTTTTTTTTTATTGTATGTTCTGACCTAAAATATAGTAAGACCGTCCCATCCCTGATATATCATCATCATCATTCTGAAGTTCATTTTTACTTGCTAAATTCAATAAGCAAATTTTTTATGGCCAGATGCTCTTCCTGTCACTAATCTTCACTGGAATATTTTCCCCTAGTATGGAATTGTTTACATGGAAGCTTGCAAACAAACAACACTACTCATATAACAGTGACATTTGTTTACAATTAGTGCACAATGACATAAGGACAGACACACACACACACTTGTGCATGATGGACTTCTTTGAGTTTTTAATCAACCAAATTCACTTGCAAAACATATATTTCCCTGACCATTTTGTGTGTGTAAAATTTATGGGTGTTAACTGCTTAGGAATATGTGGGAATTTTGAAAATAGTTTCTTCTCCTCCAGAATTGTTATCCCCTTTCTGTAAAAATACAATGAAGAAAATCAATTTTGAAAGCAGTTCAAAAATGAAAAACTTACAAGTAGAGTTTTAGGGTGAATTTAATTAAACGGTGTGAAAAAATTTGTTGCTGATTCAGAGCATCCTGGACTTAACCAAAATTTTTGTAAACAAACAGTAGACTGTCTGATATATTCTGATTTTTTAATATACAAGAAAAATAGGTGTCATGTAGACGCACAAATTTAGTTAGACATGACCACAGCTTTCCAAGTAAGACCGCCCCATCCCTGAATCCTAAATCTTTTACCTAAAACCTAACTCCACTACCTAATTCGTAACCCGAAATGCAACCCTAACTCTAAAGTTTAAACCCTAATCTTAATCCTTATGTGCTAATCCTAATCTCTCCTTTAACTCATCCTAATCTCTGACTCTAACCCTTGGATTTTACCTCTAAACCCTAATCCCTAACTCTTAGCCCTAAACCCAACCCTAATCCTATGCTCCAACCCTAACCCTAACTGAACCCCAAACTAATGCACTAAATTTTATTAAATATTGCTGCAACATTAGTCAGACTGTCTACTTTTTGTTTGAAAATTTTTGCTTCAGGGCATAAAGTTCAGGATTCCCAATCTTTGCTATTTAAGACAAAAATAAAAAATGTTCAAATGAAAAATAAGAATCTAAAAAATTAGAGTTGTGGTTCTCATTCCAAAACTCTGTTGTTATTGAATGATTTTTTTTTTTTGCTTAACCTTTGGCATGCTTAGGTGCATCATCTCACTGTATGAGTTACCCTCCTGTAGCTGCCAGTACATTGTGTCATATTGAGAGACGAGGAAACTCCTAGGGTGTCAATATGCCTACAGCATGCTAAAGGTTAATGATTTGCACTTCCCTTATATGAAATTCCTTTAATTTACTGTAAATGATGGTGAGGGAACAAAATTGCTGAAATTGTCCGGCAGGTGGATGTCTCCAGGATCGTTCGGCAGGATGCCCCGAGACGTCAGCCTAAGACGCCGTCAGCCCGGCGGGTGGCCGCCGCCTTCACGCCACCCTTCATTCTCCGTTTAAAATGGCGGTGCCCCAGCATGGGCACAGCTCATGAGCTGAAACTGGAAAAATCAAAATCATTTGTGTAAACTTCTTATATCATAGACCCTTTCATGGAATTGTGGATAACTTGTTGACCTCCATGTACATTTCTAAAGTGCAATTAAAAAGTATTTGATAAAAAAAAAAAATTCTCAATTTAAAAGCAATAATTTGTTCATTCTGTGTTGTTACTCCTTTTTAATAAGAAATATTTAAAGAAATTTAATAAAAACACTTAACAAAATTGATAAAAAAAAACAATTCAGTCATATTATATAGATATAGTGGAAATATTTAGTGTGAGATATTTGTTTGGTGAATACTAGTTTTTGCATTGATATTTGGTTGAAAATTAGTGTAAATTACATTAAATTGAAAATTGCTAGGCAACTGAAATCATTACTGTATATGAGTAACGAATGCATACTGGGATTGAGTATTTCTATTACAGTATCTTCGTGAAAATTGTGTGTCCTTGTCCTTAACTGGCTGGTGTAACATGTTTACTAGGTGTATGCTGATGATGTGATATCTGCTAAGGTATTTAACTCCTTAGCATTTAAACTGGCTGCTTCTGGCCAAAATTATTTTCAAACCAACCAGATTCAATCACTCGCACCTAACTTGCAAAGTCATTTTAAAGATAAATGATTGCATCATCAAAATCTTGAAGCTACAAGCTAATGCAGGGTTTATAGCTCAAAACAATCTTATAATAATTTTGCTTGTTACTCCGTTGCTTAACCCATCTGCAATGCTTTCACGTGATTAGTTGGGGATGGGGGGGGAGGTCAAGTGTGTAATTCTTTTTGTTTTTAACTAAGATTTTTTCTTCCATTACTTAGCCTGTCTGTGATGCCTTCATGTGATTAGTTAAAGGGAAAATCAAAGTGCAAAAGAAAAAGGAGAGAGAAAAAGAGGGTGAGGCAAAGAGGGAGAGTGCTGTGTATTAAGTCTATAAAATTGTGTATAAAATATATAAAAGTGCATTACATAATCATTGTATTCCAATTTTCTTCACTTTTCAAAGATTAGCAGGTGAGCGACTATCTTTTGATACAGACAACACAGGCTACACTTGCAGGATTTTTGGATAATGTTTTCAGAAATAACCCAATAAGTTTACCATTAATTTCATGAAATATTCACAAGTCCCGTTAATGGGAATAAATAAGCATTACATTTGACAGAATAATCAATGTTAAATAGCTAAATTGAATCATATTCTTACTAAAAAATACAGTTCACTAATAATTCATCACTCTTAATACCCAAAATTATTTCAAAGGGTGTTTATCAATCCCTTGTATCGCTGCATAGGCATTCCCTTCCCAGTAGTGACCCTTCACTGAACCCCTAGCCACATAGGAACACCCACTCCCTCAAGAGTCAATATCGACTCACTTTGCCGACTCCTGTTTTAAAATAAGCATTGCCAAAGCATTATTTTAATTATTGTAGGTATCATTGATTAATTGGATAATTTTAATTATTTTACCTGGCAATGGAGGTGTTCTCTGCTAGTAATTGCAGCCAAATATCCTATATAACTACACACTCCTATCTTAATAGTGATGGACAGCAGCAAAATGATCTGTTACAATCCATCCACCCATATTAATCAACAACATCACTAATCTTGAACAACCCCATGATAATTCAACACAACAAAACACACAGGCACAAGGGACAATAGCAGCAACAGAAAATTAGTGCTTATAACAACCAACCTACAATGAAAAGAAAACAAAAGTTGGAGACAGGAAGTAGACATACTCCTCATTAGGGGTGGTAGTTTCAGAAGTATTTTGCAGGGCTTCATACCTGTTTCTTAATGTCATTGCAAATTGGATCGCATTATCAGGATTTTCTAGAGATGACCAGTCATAGCATTTATGTTTGGTTTCAGGCTTTTTATTTGAATTTTAACTGATACTGTCCTGTGTTCAGAGGAAACATTATTAAGCGTATCAAATGCCATGCAGTTCATGGCACTGTTTGCCCATTTTTGGTTAATGAATATGGAGTCTAACTGTACTTTTGTACCACTCGGGTATGTGATTGTCTACTGCTCTCCAGGCTTGCTTTTGATATCTTGTATTAAGTCAGACGGGTCTATTTGTGGATGTGAATTCATGCAGATATCCTCCATTTCAATCTCTTTTTTCATGAAAGCTGTATTTGTACTCATCCTTTGCAAGGTGAGCATATCTCCTATAAGCATGACATTATAACAAGGTATTTGTCTCACAAGATAAAAGAGTTCAAGGTAGAACTTGACAACCTCTGCTTCATCAGAAACATTTGTCGAGTAGTAGCAAGATATAACAGTGGTGTGTGGGTGGACCTTTTCAATAGTGTTCAGTGAGTCAAAAGCATGGGGACTAAGTAACATTCCTACACCTCCCCAGTGTACAGTTGTTAGGGCCATTTCATGCTGAAGCAGTGATTAAGGCCCACCCATTTCCAGTATGATGCTATTTTAGTTTGAGATTGCTGTGAAGAAAACAATGTTCTCGTATACAAATTATACTTATATATTTTGGTTTGACAGCAGATGCAGTGAGTTCTGGCAACTGATTTATGGGGTTTAATGTTTAGACATTGAAGGTGCAAATGTTGCAATACTTTTTACGTTTCAAAGTTTGGTTTTGAGTTTGGATTTTTTACTGACCTTTTTATTCCTGTAACAACAGTAAATATACTTTTAGTATTTTTCTTTTCAACATAAGTAATACTAAGATCACATTGCTATTAAATATCTACCTATCAACTTGCTTTGCTTCACTTTAATTTGGTATGTGACAGTATTTGATTATGTAACTATATTGTATATAAACAAACAATATACTTCTTTTTGCTTGGTTTGCATCAAAAGGCTAACAATAATGTGAATGAGGTGGGCTTAATTTTTCACTACACATAAGTGTAGATTGGCTAACAATATTTACAATGACATTGTGTTTAGTAACAAATACTAACTGTATCAAAAAGGTGTTGAAGTGTGTGTGTACACAAAAAATCATTGGCAGTATTTAGGCAATATTTTTTATTCTTTTTTAAATGCAAGTTCTTTTAACATAATTGCATTTCATCTTACAGCACTATTTTCCAATGTTCTTCTCACATGCATGCCATAACATATACCTATGCATATACCCTATAGAAATATATGGATACAGTGATATCAAATTAAAGTAAAATTAGCTCTTGAGGATACTGTGTTTGCACAAGTGTGTGTGGCTGGCTAGATACATGATGTGTCTTTGTCTTGGTCGATTCATCTGTTCTGGGTATTTTCATAACTATTCCCATGTAACTGATAGCCTTATGCTGCTGGTCACAGAGGGACTCTATTTTTAACACTGCCTGATGAGAGATTCAGTCCTTGAAACAGAAAGTTCTATAATGGAAGACAAGGTAAAATCATGTACCCTCTATATATTGAATATCAGAAGTTGAATCTTTCCCCTATATTCTTTCTCTACATACAAGCTTAATGTTCATAATTTATAGGAACATTAGTTATGCATTTTGAGTGGAAAATATCTCATTAAGACTTAATATGTATCATGTGTCTTGTCATTGAGTATGTATTATATACAGTAGTCTAGCACCTAGCAAAAATAATGGGCTTTATTTTGGGTAAAGAATACATTGTGCAAAGAAATTTTCCATAATACTCATTGTTGAATATACAGTGCCCTACATTGCTGGCATTGGGCTTCAGCAATAAATGACAAAAAGTAGAAGAATATGGAGAATGTCTCATCATGGATAAGTGAAAAGCATGTGGAAGAATAGATTTAGCTGAGATTGAAGACCAAATCACCATTAGTCAGATATTATATCTTTATTTTATGTCCTGCTGTGTTGTGAATGGGGTTAGTGGTTTTGGACAGACCTGTGAATAGTGTTATGTATATATATACATATATACTATTAATATTTAGTAGAAGCAAAGAGTTTTGTGCAGTGGCACTTATCAAACCTGTGTGTGTGACATTTCCTTCCTTTTTTACCATTATCATATTTTTTATAACATTTGCTCGCCCTCTCTGTCTGTCTGTCTCTCTCTCTCTCACTATATTGATTAAACCTCACCAAGTTAAATATTTAAACCACCTGAAGAATGACTGTAACTCGAAAATTTTAAGAATTGGACAGCCATGAAACGATCGTAGTGTTATATTAATTATCTTTTTTAATAATTTTGATATATATTTAAATAATATAAATTAATTAATCTTATGTATTGGCTTAAGTTTTTCATTGTATGATTTGCCCAATAGTGGTTTTATCTCTAATTTAATATAATATATATATATATATATATATATTAGTGCCTGTGTGTATAGTGTATGTATACACACTCACGAGCAGAATACCCAGTGTCCACCCAGCATTTCCTCAGCTGAAATGTAGCTGTAAATGGCTCAGAATCTGTTTTTCTTCTTCTTTAATGAAGGCACAAATCAATACCATTGAATCTGGGATTTCTTTTGGAATGCTAGTGTTTAACAGGATTAAGTGAATGTAAAAACCTTTTATTCTTGAGATTAAAAAATTTTTTTTTAATAATTTAAAACCTGCTTGGAAATTGGAGTGTTTGGATGTAACCACTTTAGGAAACATCATTCTGATAACCTTTGCAACTGCCAAACATTCCATACTAAAGAAGTGTTGTGATGCACTCTGTTTGTCAGTAGATCTATATCCATCATAAACTTGGAAATTTAGAACATTATCATGTCATTAATTCATGATAACATTTTCTGCTTTACTGACAATCGCTTCCCACTGACTCTTGAGCTTCTTACATAGAATTGGTCATTAGCAAAGCAGTACTCCTTAAGATGTTGCCTAGCAGCTGCCAATGTTTGCCCTTGAGATTTAATGATTGACAAGGACAAAGCTTAGGTGTTCTGGAAACTGAAGTTTCCTAAATTGAAAACACACATCTCTTTAGTAGAAGTGGAATTTTTAGTCATTAGCCAGAGGGAAAGTGGATAAGAAAAAGAATTTGCCAATGTTCTGCACTGTGAGGACTAAAGACTTGAGGTATTTCGTGTTGCAAGACAGTTTGTGAGAGAGAATCATGATGTCGTAGGAGAGAGATATGTATCCGCATGGATGATGGTTCACTTGCACTAAACGAGGCTGCAAAGAGAGAGGTTTGGAGATGCCACTATGAAAGGTTGCTCAATAAAGAGAATGAATGAGAGTCTGCTGAATGTCGACCCAACAGAGGAACCTGCTATACGAATTGACAGTACCGTGATAGATAAAGCAATTAAGAGTATGAAGACAGGGAAAGCCCCCGGCCCTTCAGGAATCACAGCAGAGATGCTCAAAATATCTGGCAGTGTTGACTATAGCCTAGTCACCTGTATCTATAGTCAACTGCTACAAAGGTAAAGGTGAGGCTTTAGATACAAATAATTACAGAGGTATCAAGTTGTTGGATCAGGTAATGAAGGTCACAGAGAGGATCATAGCCCAACTAATTAGGGAGAGATGCAGTTTGGGTTCGAACCAGGGTAAAGCATCACTGATGCTATATTTCTGGTTAGACAGCTGCAGGAGAAATACCTAGCCAAAGATAAACCTCTGTACCTGGCTTTCGTTGATATGGAGAAAGCCTTTGACAGGGTCCCCCGATCCCTTATCTGGTGGTCAATGAGGAAACTAGGAATAGATGATTGGTTAGTGAGAGCTGTGCAAGGTTAGTTCCATTGGTGACAGAGTAATGTTGGTTGGAATCAACCCTGAGCTTCATTCTCACTTGTTTTTGTTTTAATTCCTCCATTTGAAAATTGACTTTGGTTGGACATTCAACTCCAGAAAGGATATATCTTCATCTTTTAAGTGGTTCATTCATTAGATGTGCACATGCGCGCGCACACACACACACACACACACAGTTGTTGTCATCATCGTTTAACGTTTGTCTTCCATGCTGGCATGGATTGGACTGTCTGACTGTAGCTGGCCAGCTGTTTTGGCATAGTATTTATGGTTGGATGCCCTTCATAACACCCACATAAAAAAAAACACCCAGCCCATTCTGTAATGTGATTAACATTAGGATGGACATTTAGCTCGAAAAACCATGCCAAAAAAGGCAGTGGAGCTTCATGCAATCCTCTCGCTTGCTAGCTCCTGTCAAACTGACCAACCCATGCCAGCATGGAAGAAGGATGTTAAATGATCATATGCATGTATATACATACATGCATGCACGTGCGCGCGCGCGCGCACACACACACACACACACAATATTACTGGTAGTTAAAGAAGCTCACCTTGAAATCCTGTGGTTTTGTGTTTTGCACCACAGAATGATGATACCTTAGGCATATGTCTTGAGCTCCAACGTGACTAATGCTTTCTGAGTGAGTTTGGTAGATAGAATTTTGTGCTGAAGGCTGTCCTGTGCGTTTCTGTGCACATGCACACATCTTTGTGTACCCAGCACTGACAGCTTGATGTTCATTCCTGTAACTTTGTGGATTGCCAAAAAAAGTAACTGATACAATAAATGACAGAGTAAAAGAATGTAAGCATGTCTAATTTAATACTCTTTTACTCTTTTACTTGTTTCAGTCATTTGTCTGCGGCCATGCTGGAGCACTGCCTTTAGTCGAGCAAATCGACCCCGGGACTTATTCTTTGTAAGCCCACTACTTATTCTATTGGTCTCTTTTGCCGAACCGCTAAGTGACGGGGACGTAAACACACCAGCATCGGTTTTCAAGCAATGCTAGGGGGACAAACACACACATACACACATATATATATATACATATATACGACAGGCTTCTTTCAGTTTCCGTCTACCA
The DNA here is from genome assembly GCF_006345805.1 of Octopus sinensis. Taxonomy (NCBI): domain Eukaryota; kingdom Metazoa; phylum Mollusca; class Cephalopoda; order Octopoda; family Octopodidae; genus Octopus; species Octopus sinensis. Next base: position 3,155,400 of record NC_043021.1, read on the forward strand.
AATCCACTCACAAGGCATTGGTCAGCCCGGGGCTATAGCAGAAGACACTTGCCCAAGATGCCACACAGTGGGACTGAACCCACAACCATGTGGTTGGTTAGCAAGCTACTTACCACACAGCCACTCCTGCAAATGTGCAAAATTTTTTTTTTAATAATTACATATGTAAGAATATCTGTAAATATTTTTTTTTAAAAAAAGCATACATGCACTATATTACATATACATATATAACATATACAGGTGTATATTATTTACGTATATATACACACACATGCATACACAAATACAGATGTCTAGCCTAAAACAGTTATCAAACACAAAACTAGTCACTGCTATCCAATCTATATTGATGCTACGTATGAACCAGTAGTCACTAGTTGTGGGCTTTCTTCCTCAAACTTTCTTCCCTTCATCACAGTTCTACGTTTCAAGCTACATGGTGAGAGCCAGACACATTCATCACACATTTTTGCCTTGCATGTTTAACGGACGGATAGATTAGTAGTCTGGAGCAGGTACCTGCCTCTAAGTTGTCTAACCATCTGACAAGATCAATAGCGCTGTCCATATAGTAATTGTGTGAGGTTTCACAGACAGCAAGCACATCTTGCATTGCTTACTCAATTAAGGACTTGAGGCTATATATTTTCCAAGCATTCACTGAATACTGCACTGCTTTCCTACGTAACAATGTCGTTCTAGCTTTCTAGCTTTCTTCTTCTGCTTCTCCCGTGCAAGCAGATGCAGGCTAGTTCATTGTACAGACACAAATGCATATAAACATATGCACACACACACACACACACACACTTGTTCAAGCAAACGTGTACACGTACAGATTCACACGCACACATGCAGATGTCCATCCTTACTTCTGCACACCATAGAAACACTCATGCACCTACATACACACTAGTCACCTCATTCTATATCATATATACACACTGCTATGTTTGCAGCTTTATGCTGTGTATACAACACTATTAGCATACCTCATCTACACATCGCTGCTTTCATTATACACCGTGTGTGCACACTACTGTTATTATATACACTCCACTGTATTATAATTACATCGTGTACACATCAGTGCTTTTATTGCAGTACATCATACTCTACACCATATTTAGCTGGCATGACTAAAGATACAATTTCCTTGGTACACCGTTGATGTTTACTGCTGCTATACCACACACTTCAAATTGAGTTGTTCATACAGATGCATACCCGTACCTCCATCTTTGCAATCACGTCTGCGTGTACTCCTCACCGTTTCATACACATCCTAAATGTTATCAGTTCCTCCATCACCCCTTCTGTCTGTCTGTCTGTCTCTTTTCACCCTCTCTACATCTCGCCTATCTGATCTGATCTTTTTTCTTCTTCTACCACTTGCAACTTGTGCTCTCTCTCTCTCTCTCACACAATATATATCAAGCAGCCCATTTAATATCTAGATTAAAGGATCACCTCAGACTGACACTTTACCTCTGCATGGTTGCTTGACCTGCTAGAAATAGCAGCTAAATCCCCTCAATAAAATCTTACTGTCTTTATATAAAAATTGAAAAGAAAAAAAAAGAAAAAAAAGCACAGTGTGTAATGTTGTTCTAAATTCCTGAGAGAGGAGGGATGTTCACATTTGGAAAGCCTCAGGTCTGCTCAAACCGGAACTGATCTGAAGTTTAAATAGCAAAAACAACTTCAATTACCTCCTCCATTCCCAGTTTAAGTTCATCCTTGGTTTTGCAGAATCTCTCTGCATTAACATACTGAAGTGTATGTCTGTCTGTGCGTATGCTAATCCTTGAAATAAAAGAAAGTTTCTTCTCCTCCACCTCCTCCTTCTTCCCTATTGGAATATTCTAAAGTTTAATAAATATTGATAATAATAATTCTTTCTACAATAGGCACAAGGCCTGAAATTTGTGGGGAGCGTTAAGCCGATCACATCGACCCAGTACATGACTGGTACTTAATCTATTGACCCTGAAAGGGTGGATGAAAGGCAAAGTCAGCCTTGGTGGAACTTGAGCTCAGACAGACGAAATGCTACTTAGCATTTTGCCTGGTGTGCTAATGGCTCCACCAACTTGCCACCTTAATAATAATAATGATATTATTATTATCATTATTATCATCATTATCATCATTATTAACATTATTATTATCATTATCATCATTATTATTATTATCATTATTAGTATCATTATTATTAATGATAATAATAATGATAATAATGATAATGATAATAATAATAATGATGATAATGATAATAATAATAATGATGATAATGATAATAATAATGTTAATAATGATGATGATGATAATAATAATGATGATAATGATAATAATAATAATGATGATGATGATAATAATGATAATAATAATGATTATTGCTATTATTATTATTCTTTCTACTGTAGACACAAGGCCTGAAATTTGGGGTTAGGGTCTAGTTGATTACATTGACCCCAGTACTTGACTATTCCTTGATTTATCAACCATGAAGGGATAACAGGCAAAGTTGACTGTAGTATTTGAACTCCAATCGTGGTGAGTTAGAAGCAATGCTGCTAATCATTTTGTCCACCACTCTAACAACTCTCCAGTCTGCTATAATAACAATTTTTTTTTTTTAATAATTTTCAGATTTTGGCGCAAGGCCAGCATTTTTAAAGGGAAGAGGCAAGTAGGTTACATTGATCCCAGTACTTGACTGGTGTTTTTTTTATTGGCACCAAAAGGATGAAAGATAAAATTCTCCTCATCAGTATTTGACCTCAGAACATAAAAGAGCCACAAGAAATGACAGTAAGCACGTTGGCCAACATGCTAACAATTCTGCCAGCTCACTGCTAATAATAATAATAATAATAATAATGATAATAATAATAACGGTAATAATAATAATGGTAATAATAATAATGATAATAATGATAATAATGATAATGATAATAATGGTAATGATAATAATGGTAATGATAATAATAATAATGATAATAATAGTAATGATAATGATAATAATAATAATAATAATGGTAATGATAATAATGGTAATGATAATAATAGTAATAATAATAATAGTGATAATAATAATGATAATAGTAGTAATAATAATAATAGTGATAATAATAATGATAATAATAGTAATAATAATAATAATAGTAATAATAACAACAACAATAATAACTCTTTCTAAATTTGGTTCAAGTCTAGTAATTTTGAGGGAAAAGGTCCATCTTGACTGGTACTTATTTTATTGATCCCTGAAAAATGAAAGACAAAATCAACTGTGACAAGATTTGAACTCCGCCGGAAGAAATGCCACCAAGCATTTTCTCCGTGTCAACTCCCCATCCACTTGCAGCAGCAGTAGTGGTGGTGGTGGTGGTGGTGGTGGTAGTAGTAGTGTAATGGTTTCAAATTTTGGCTCAGGTTCAGCTGTTTTTGAAGGGAGAAGGAAGTCGATTACATACGTAACCCAGTGCATGACTGGTACTTTCATTTTATCAACCCCCCGAAAGGATGAAACACGGAATCCGACCTTGACAGAATTTGAACCCAGAACACAGACAGATGAAATGCTGCTAAGCATTTTGTCCAGCGTGCTAATGGTTCTGCCAGCTCCACTACCTTCAGTAGTAGTAGTAGTAGTAATCTGATATGGATAAAATGCCATATGTCTAAAGAAGATCGTTATGTGTGATTGTTTTTTGTTATTCAGTTTGGTCTGTATATTCTTATTTTGACCCCACACAGTATCTCTGACTGGTCATTCTCATAATAGTAGTAATCTGGCACAAAATCAAGTATTTTGGGAAAATATTGTTCTCATACAACTGAAATGGGGCAAACTGTATGTGTGTGTGTTATGACTATATAGATGTGTGTATACATGTTATGACTATATAGATGTGTGTATACATGTTATGACTATATAGATGTGTGTATACATGTTACACACACAGTGTTTATATTAGTGGTAAATAATGATGTTTATTATTATTATTATTATTATTATGACAAGTGAGGTTGAAGTGAGATAAACTGGTTTCTTTTTAGCCAACTTGCTTGTCTTTCACTGTTTATTCAATAACAGAGCTGTTCACTGCTCTGGATATATGGAGTTGGCTCTGTTAGAAATACACACACACACACACACATACACCTCTAGCAACTCAGGCCTGCTAAGACACAATAATAATAATAATAATAATGATAATAATAATATAGAATGGTTCTAGTTGAGTAACAGAACTGTGTTGTTGTTTCTAGCCGAATGCTAGAGTTAAGACCAGCGTTCTAGTAGTAGTTATTAGTTAATACATCAAGTGGAATTTTGCTGATATTGCTTGTAGCCAACCGAAATAGTACCAGAGTAGGTTTATGACAACATATAGTTTTAGTTTAGACTGGCAGCAGTCTTCTTTCTAATAGCTGGGAAGGAGTATTGCCCTGCTATTTTCTCTGCCAACTTCCACTTTTGTAATTTATGTACTAGCTACACTCCAGAGGCTGGCTGGATGGATAGCTGGCTGGCTGGCTGGCTGGCTGGCTTGGCTTGCTTGTTTTACTAATTAGTTACTCTGTAGTTCTTTCTCACTGTCAAGATTGACTCATTAATATACCACACTGTTTAGTATACTGATATATTAAGCTTAGATGGATGGATTATCTTAGACACACACACACACACACGAAAGGGATATTTCTTCTATATATATATATATATGTATGTATATGTATGTATGTATATGTATGTATATGTATGTATATATATGTATGTATATATATGTATATGTATGTATATGTATATGTATATATATATACTCTTTTACTTGTTTCAGTCATTTGACTGCGGCCATGCTGTGTATATATATGTATATGTATATAAAATCTAGGAACCAAATATTTCAATTTTGTTTTTCTTGCAGCTACCCTTATTGAAATTGATAAAAATAAGTATTGTAAAAAATTACTTGTAGGGTGCCAACTGAAATATATTTTGCTGTTTATTTTTATTCTTCGATCTGAACTCAAAACACTATAACAATTGGCTTTACTATTTTTTCTTCCTCCCTAATCATTAAAATATAAATATATACTAGTTATATTCTAGAACAAGTTTAATCAACCGTATCCACACCTCCTACTCTTTATCAATCGTATAATTTGTGCCCAGGGAAAGTGAATCGTTTATGTTGGGGCAGTTAAATACTTTACAAATTTTAATTCTCTCCCCTAAAATGCTTTATAAATTTCAGCTCTGTTCCCTATATTTGGCCTTTTTGTTCTTTTCAGGGTTGATAAAATTAACTCATAAAGGCAATTCATTCGATTAATCCTTTGTACTTTGTGCCCAAGGTAGAAATTCCTACTGTTATTGTTGTTATTATTATTAAGGCAGTGACCTGGCAGAATCGTTAGCACACTGGACAGAATGCTTAGTGATATTTCACCCATCCACTGTATTCTGAGTTAAAGTTCTGCCAAGGTTGATTTTGCCTTTCATCCTATTGGGGTCAATAAAATAAGCACTGAGGTCAATGACCACCCCACTCACAAAGTTGCTGGGCTTGTGCCAAAATTTGAATCCATTATTATTATTGTTGTTGTTGTTTTTGTTGTTATTATTATTATTATTATTATTATTATTACTATTATTATTGCGGCAAGCTAGCAGAATCATTAACAAGCCAGGCAAAAGGTTTTTTGGCATTTTGTCTATCTTTACAACCTGAGTTCAAATTTTGCCAAGTTCGACTCGGCCTTTCATCCTTTTGGGGGTCAGTAAAATAAGTTCCAGTTGAGCACTGGGGTCATTGTTATCAACTGGCGTCCTCCCCTAAAATTTCAGGCCTTGTGCCTACTGTAGAAAGGATTATTATTTAAGGTGGCAAGCTGGCAGAATCTTTAGCGTGCTGGACGAAATGCTTAGCAGTATTTCACCCATCACTACATTCTGAGTTCAATTTCCGCCCAAGGTCGATTTGGTTTTTGCTCTTTTGAGGTCAGTGAAATAAGTACCCGTTGAACACCTGTGGTCAAATTAATCCCCCACCACCACCACCAGAAATTTCAGGCTTTGTACCTATAGTAAAAAGAATTATAATGAGTCATGGATTGACAGAAATGCTTTGCAATAATTTGTCCTGGCTCTTTACAATTTGAGCTCAAGCCCCACCTCCATCCAAAACAATTTCTGATCTTGTGCCTATAGTTTAATATTATTATTATTATTATTATTTTTAAAAATCATTTCATTGTATGCCCCAAAACTTTGTATTGTTCCCCTCAGCCTTCACCCTGGTGGCAAATAAAATCATTGTTATTAATGTGGTGAGATGGCTGAACCATTAGCATGTTGGGTAAAATGCTAAACAGCATTTCTTCCAGTTCTGCTTGTTTTGAGTTCAAATCCCTCAGAGGTCAGTTTTGCTATATACATCCTTTTGAAGTGAATAAAATAAGTACCAGTTGCAGGGTGGGGTTGATGTAATCGACTATCCACCTCATTCCCTAAACTTGTTTTCCTTGTCCCAAAATTAGAAAAAATCATTACTATTAAAAGGCAGTGAGCTGGCAAAATTGTTAGTCCATCAGACAATGCTTAGATCTTTTACATCTTTCTCGAGGTCAGTTTCGCCTTTTAATCCTTTCAGGGTCAATGGTTGATCTAAGTAACTAGCCCCTTCTCTTCAAAATTGCTGACCTTGTGTCAAAATTTGAAACAATCATCATCATCACCATTTATTTATTGTTATTTTATTATTATTATAATTATTGTTATTCATTTTTATCATTATTATTATTATTATCATAAGGCAGTGAGCTGGCAGAATCGTTAGCACGCTGGACAAAATGCTTAGCAGTATTTTACCTGTCACTACATTCTGAGTTCAAATTCTGCCAAGGCTGACTTTGCCTTTCATCCTTTCGGGGTCGATATATTAAGCACCAGTGAAACACTGGAGTTGATGTAATTCAGGCCTTGTGCCTATAGTAGAAAGGATCATTATTATTATTATTATATTATTATTATTATTATTATTATTACTATTATTATTGCGGCAAGCTAGCAGAATCATTAACAAGCCAGGCAAAAGGTTTTTTGGCATTTTGTCTATCTTTACAACCTGAGTTCAAATTTTGCCAAGTTCGACTCGGCCTTTCATCCTTTTGGGGGTCAGTAAAATAAGTTCCAGTTGAGCACTGGGGTCATTGTTATCAACTGGCGTCCTCCCCTAAAATTTCAGGCCTTGTGCCTACTGTAGAAAGGATTATTATTTAAGGTGGCAAGCTGGCAGAATCTTTAGCGTGCTGGACGAAATGCTTAGCAGTATTTCACCCATCACTACATTCTGAGTTCAATTTCCGCCCAAGGTCGATTTGGTTTTTGCTCTTTTGAGGTCAGTGAAATAAGTACCCGTTGAACACCTGTGGTCAAATTAATCCCCCACCACCACCACCAGAAATTTCAGGCTTTGTACCTATAGTAAAAAGAATTATAATGAGTCATGGATTGACAGAAATGCTTTGCAATAATTTGTCCTGGCTCTTTACAATTTGAGCTCAAGCCCCACCTCCATCCAAAACAATTTCTGATCTTGTGCCTATAGTTTAATATTATTATTATTATTATTTTTAAAAATCATTTCATTGTATGCCCCAAAACTTTGTATTGTTCCCCTCAGCCTTCACCCTGGTGGCAAATAAAATCATTGTTATTAATGTGGTGAGATGGCTGAACCATTAGCATGTTGGGTAAAATGCTAAACAGCATTTCTTCCAGTTCTGCTTGTTTTGAGTTCAAATCCCTCAGAGGTCAGTTTTGCTATATACATCCTTTTGAAGTGAATAAAATAAGTACCAGTTGCAGGGTGGGGTTGATGTAATCGACTATCCACCTCATTCCCTAAACTTGTTTTCCTTGTCCCAAAATTAGAAAAAATCATTACTATTAAAAGGCAGTGAGCTGGCAAAATTGTTAGTCCATCAGACAATGCTTAGATCTTTTACATCTTTCTCGAGGTCAGTTTCGCCTTTTAATCCTTTCAGGGTCAATGGTTGATCTAAGTAACTAGCCCCTTCTCTTCAAAATTGCTGACCTTGTGTCAAAATTTGAAACAATCATCATCATCACCATTTATTTATTGTTATTTTATTATTATTATAATTATTGTTATTCATTTTTATCATTATTATTATTATTATCATAAGGCAGTGAGCTGGCAGAATCGTTAGCACGCTGGACAAAACGCTTAGCAGTATTTTACCTGTCACTATATTCTGAGTTCAAATTCTGCCATGGCTTACTTTGCCTTTCATCCTTTCGGGGTCGATATATTAAGCACCAGTGAAACACTGGAGTTGATGTAATTCAGGCCTTGTGCCTATAGTAGAAAGGATCATTATTATTATTATTATTATTATTATTATGCCTCTAAGGTGACGAGCTGGCAGAATCGTTAGCACACTGGGTGAAATGCTTAGCAGTATTTCGTTTGCTGCTACATTCTGAGTTCAAATTCTGCCGAAGTCGATTTTGCCTTTCATCCTTTTGGGGTCAATAAAATAAGTACCAGCTGAACACTGGGGTTGATATAATCGACTTACCCCCCCACCTCTCCTCAAGCTGCCCTTGTGGCAAAATTTTGAAATAATAATAATAATAATAATAATTATTATTATTGCTTTTATTACATCTACTAATAGTGTGTGGTGAATAACAAAATCATTAGAATGTAAAATAAAATGTCTAAGACCTAGCTAGTATTGGCAATTTAAATTTGCTTTTGTAACAAATAAGATATATTTGAAGGTAACTTTTTAATTTCCTGGACCATGTCCTAATTTTTTTTTCTTCCCCCCTATCTAAATAAACCTCGTTGACTCAATCTAGTTTTCTTCTTCCTAGGCTGGTAAACAAAAACAACCAAGTCTCTGCTTACACGCAAGCTCACTTCTTCTATCTCTCAATACAGTTTCTGCTACTATGTGCATACTCAATAATATAGTAGCATAGAATCGAGCTTTCAGCAGGAAAATATGTTGAAATAAAAGGGATATATTTGAGTCTGATCAACCCTTAAATTTCAGCTCCTGAAATGCAAACCATTTTAACAAATATGAATTAAATTGTTTGGTTATATCTTATTCAAATGCACGCACGCACACACACACACACACAATGTGTGTGCGTGTGTGTGGCAAAAAAGTCATGCATTTATTTATATTGAATAAATATTGATTTGAATTCCTCGCGAAAACATTATTCCTCTTATGTAATAGAAATCTTGAAAACGTGTTCAATAATGTTGTTCTTGTTTGGCTAGAATTTGGAATGACAAAACTGTTGTTTCACGGGTAATGCTGAACTGTGATTTAAAAAGACTGTTGTGAAGATAGCTATGTGGCAAGTGCCTTTTTTTTTTTTTTAATACATTTTTTTTTCCCCTGGCTATATAGAGTTCAACTGAAGTTAAATTAAATTCACCAGATGTTTACTTAAATCTCTCTTAAAAATTGCCTGCCCCCCTAAATAGAATTTAAATTATGGCTAAATGGGGTTTTTTCCTTCCGACACCCCTAACTTCAGTTAGTGAATTAAAACAGTGAAATATTTAATAACAATGCAATAATAACAACAACAATTGTTAGAAAGAACCTTTGGTTGACAATGTGTGTGTGTGTGCGTGTGTGCACGTTAGCTCTGTTTAGAAGCAGCCAAACTGATTGGCCTCAATGTATTGATTTTGTTCTGTTCATTCACGTCTCCTCTTCTTTGATTCTGTCTTACAATCCTCAGGTGTGCTCACAAACTTTTCACTAAGTAGTAGTAGTAATAGTAATAATATTGCAGTTGCTTAGTAGCAGAAAGTAAACTAATTAAAAACATTGTTCTAGTTTGCTCCAGAACTAGTAGTAGCAAGCAGTCTGTGGTTTTGTTTTTCATTTTTGTGGATTTCTTTTTTGTATTATATTTTTGCATTTACTTCTTTTTTTAAATATATTTTTGCCGTCTTGATGTAATTTTATGTTTTTAATTTATTTAATTTAATTTCAAAGTATATAAAACATAAAGATGTAATAATGATGGCTATTATAATATGTACATAGCTATAACTTTTGTGGTCATTTCTGAATGACTGCTTAGTTCTTGAATGTAGATTTAAAAGGAAAAAAGCTGTCTGTTATTAAAGCAGATTAGTAGGTGGATTAATAGCATTTGTGTGTGTGTGTGTGTGTGTGTGTGTGTGTGTGTGTGTGTATGTATGCGTGCATGCATGCTTGTTTTCTAGCTACATCATATCAGAACTGTTCTCTCTCACTCTACACGCAATCTCTTTTGTGTGGTGGATGGATTCAGTCACCAGTGTAGCTACATAGTGAGTGAAGTATTAATTTACACTCACATACCTACTGCAGTGATTAGTCTCACTCGATAAAACCCTAGATACTACACTTAAATAAATTAAGGTGATTATAATACTGTTAATTATATGAAAATAATAATAATAATAGTCTGTAAAGGGCTGTTTTTTTTTTTTGGTTCCACCCCCTCACCCGTCTCCTTTCCACATTTTTGTAAAAGCTGTGAAGGTAGAAGAAAGCAATTCTTTATCCAAGTGACCTGACTGGTCTCAGCTTGTTGATCCAACCTTTGTTTGAACTATGGAAGTGCAGAAGGGCTGAGTTCAAAAATAGAGAGAAAACTGGCTTCACATTGAAATGTGGACTCTGGAATGGAGGTGGCTGATTTATTTGGAAGTAGGATATACCTCACATGCACACACACCACTAATATATTCCAAATGCTAACAGATGCTTCATGCTTAACTATTCCTCTAGCAACATGTTTATGAATTCAAAATATTTACAGTAATAAAAATAAAATTTATTTATTGTAAACATTCCGGTTTTAAACACTAAAGATAGGTTATGTGAAGAAATTGTTGGTTATGCTCATGTATAGTTAGTAGTAAAGATTCTCTCTCTCTCTCTCTCTCAATAATTTTTCCTGGGTGTCTTTTTATCTAAATACAAATATAGTATAGGACCCTTTCTCCACCCATCTTAAGCTATATATATAAATGGATGGTAGCCCTTCATGATTTTTTAAACTAATCTTTCTAAATACAATTAATATACAAACTTCTAAATATTACTTGCTTCTACAGAGAAATTGTTTTGTAAAAATCCATTAATAATTAAAGCTGTTTCTCCTGTGTGTGTGTGTGTTGTTTAGAGAACAGTAGTCTTTCACACTGCACACACCTAACCTTAACAACCACTTGGTTGTCCTGTGAGTTGTACTTAAAATTTTACTCCACCACTCCAATTTAACTATCAACAAAAATACAGGGTGTCACAGAATTTCGTGGTTGAAAACCCTGTCTTAGATTATAAGATTCTTTTTATAGATTACTGATATTATTATAAAATTGTGAAATATACCCTGTATAGAAAAAAAAGGGGACCAAAAAAAAAAAAAAAATTGACTTGAGCTTCAGTTTATATGTTGATAAATAACGTAGGTATCTAACGTCTCCTTTCAAAACTGAAGAAGTTGCAAGACGTGGAAATAGCACCAGGTTTTCAATAGAGAATGTAGTTTCTTAGATAAAGCATTAACCATAGAAATAGTGTGCAGTCTTGCTTGGTTTGATTGGTTGAGAGCATTGCGTCAGGGATTTTAATGGAATCACTGATCTAATATTGATCTATTCTGTGAAAGATAAGGAATGAATGTTTTCCACTGAAATGAGAACTGTTGTGATATCTGAGCTGAGATTAAGGGCAATGGTTTCACAGATTGTTATTGTCAGGAAGGCTGCTGTAGGTAAGTGCAATTTGGAAATAGGAAGAGCGTAATATTGGTCTGCCATCGTGTGAATTATAATTTTCAATACAAGAGCTGCTGATGTAATCAAAAGATTCTGATCTTCATGCATCCTTGGTGGAAGTTAAAGTAATATAGATTAGAAATTAGAAATTGTATTGAAATGGTTGTGTATGTTGTAAGCCTGCCAGCGAAAGTAAATTGTCTTCTATGTGTATCCATGTGTTCAGCATACATATATGTATTAATGTACAAATATGGGCCGGGGGGGGGGAGAAAATTTTGGGTGTCTAAACAAAAACCATTTTAGTAGTTTTATATGAATTTAAAATAATCTTGTTCCAGCACTTGTTCTGATATAAAAAAAAATTGAACACTTTTTCTAAAACATATTGAAGTTTCTTAACCCTTTCGTTACCAGCCCGGCCAAAACCGGCTCTGGCTCTGTAGTACAAATGTCTTGTTTTCATTAGTTTTGCATTAAAATATACCACCAAAGCTTAGTCGCAATTTATGTTCCTAACACTCGCTGAATGATAACTAAGTTATTTTACTAAATTCTTTGTTATATTTAAAATAATAGAAAGAAACACAGAACATCTCAAAATAAATACAGTAACGAAAGGGTTAAACTCTGAGAGAAAGTCACAGATTCTTCATAAAGAACTTGTGATAATGGTTATTAAGTTATCCAGAACTTTACTGTTCTTACTTGAATATGCCTTTTATTAATTAGTGAGTTAGTGTTTGTAGCTCAAATTAAAAGGGGGGAAAATGGGATGATTTGTTAACAACTTATCTTGAACATAAATTTGGATAGAATTGTATAAGTTGTATTTGGTGGTTGTTGGTATTTTGTGGCAGATGTGTATACTGTAGGAATCACCAAGCTTTGTTTTGTAATCATCTTTTGCATTTTATTTCCTAAGCAGTGGGGTGAGATTAGGGTTGATGATTTCTCTAGATCCTTTCAAATTATAAAGATTGCAGACTGGCAGGATTGTTAGCAAGTCAGATAAAAAGGCTTCCCAGCATTTCTTCCTGCTTCTTATGTTCTGAATTCAATTACCATCAAGATCAACTTTGCCTTAAGTACTGGGGTCAGTGTCATTGACTCCCCATTCCTTTTAGAATTGAAACAATTATTAAGGCAGTGAGCCAGCAGAATCATTAGCACTCGGGTCAAAACACTTAACTGCATTTCTTCTGTCTTCGTGTTCTGAGTTCAAATTCCACCGAAGCCAACTTTGCTTTTCATTCTCTTGGGGTTAGTAAAATAAGAAGCAGCTGAGCACTGGGGGTCAGTATAATCAACTACTCCCCTCTCCCCAAATTTCAGGCCTTGTCCCTACAGTAGAAAGGATTATTATTGTTGCTATTGTGGTGGTGAGGTGGCAGAATTGTTAGCACACCAGACACGGTCGTCTTTCATCTTCAAAAATGCTGGCACTGTGTCATAAGCAGAAAGAATTGTTGTTGCTCAGGTTTTAATGTTGGTCAAAATAACAGTAACTTACTCTTTATTTCCCTAATATTGTGAGTGTTCATAACTCAGAGATCTTTCATTCTATGGCAATATATGGTCATGTATTTTTCCAAGTATAAAAGATCTCCATATTAGTGTATTGGTTAAGTTAAAGTTAAGCTCTTAAGTTTTCTGGCTAAATAAAATTGTAAATGTCTTTTTCTTTTAAACAGTGCACTTGAATTGCTGTCATTATATTTGGATTTTTCTAGTTATTTTTAAGTTCTCTTGATGTTCGGTTGAATCCATTAAAATTATAATTTTGCATCTACTTTCTATGCTGGCATGGGATGGATGGTCAGAAGACTATTTCTTAAATTAGTATCTCAGTTTTTGCTTGTGTTTCTACAGAGGGTACTAGGTTTTTTAGGGGTTTTTTTTTTTACATGGTGCCAACACTATAGAAGTTATCCTGACTTCAGCAAAACCAAAGAGTAGTCCTCTCAGTGAATAAGTTACTGTTAATTTATTCCCAGTGTGTCTTGGAGGGTCATTATGCCAATAATAAACACATGCGGATTCTGTTTCACTTCTTTATTATTTATTTGTCTATTGCTTAACTATTCAACTAATTAACTGTTTGATTAATCGTTTGGTCAATCAATTAATCAGGTTTATGAAAGTGCTTTTGACGGCGTTCATGACCTCATCAATGACATACTCTTGCTACTTCAGATCTGTTTACACGGTAATGAAGGACTTTGACAAATGAATAAATAAAACAGAGCCTGTACATGTGGTTCTTATTTGGATACTGATCCTCCTGGGATACAACAGAATGTTTCACCACATGAGTTCATGTCAAGAATCTTGCAAACCAAATACAAAGACAAAATATTATAAATCTATATTTGGTCTAGTCTCTTTCTTTATATAGGTGTCCCCTCACTTGGGTTCTGGCTCATTTTACTTCATGCATTCTTTTCCATAGAAGCTGAAATCTTTACAGCTTAGTCTAGGGAAGAACGATGTTCAGGATCTTTTGCAGGATCGTGGGGGTTGGGTGGGGAAGACTTAAGGCTGGAGACCTGTTCTGAATGTTACCAACAGATTGGACTCTCTTAAAAGCAACAAAGGTCCACGTGGTGATGTTATACAGGATGACCAACTAAGTTTACCTCTCCGTCTTCCACTGCACAATTTCTAACTAATGCCATGGTAGAATATAGTTGACCAGACTGTCCACCAAAAGTATTGAGTCTGGGCCTAACTTAATGATATGTCCAAGCAGAGTATTCAATTATTATTGTCTTAGTTCATCATCATTTCATCCACTTTGCCTTGCATGAGTTTGATGGAGTTTATTGAGGCAGATTCTCTACATCTGGATGTCCTTCTTGTTTCTAAATTATGTAATATTTTCCCATTGCTAGACCTTTTTTTTTCTACAGAAGACTCCGAAACAATAATGCTCATTTACAACCATCAGGTGACATCTAGGCAAGGGTACACACACACTCACATTCATACATATATACATGCAAGCACACAACAGCAGGCTTCTTTTAGTGTCTGTATACCACATCTACTCAAAGCTTTGCTCATCCCCATAGCTATAATAGAAGACACTTGCCCAAGGTGCCACACAGTGGAACTGAACTTAAGACCACATCGTTGGGAAGCCAGCTTCTTAACCACATGCATTTCATTGTTATATTTATTATTGAAAACCCATTGCTCAAGCCTACATATTGCATATTTTTGCTTTTGGGTGAGATGATGTTCCTTGAGTTTTGTTTTTATTTAGAAATTGTTGATGTTACTATTACTACTACTACTACTACTACATTTCATCATCATTGTGAACAAATGTCAATCTTATTTTAATGTAGTTTTACCCACTCTGTAATCTCCCCTCTTCTATCTAGCAGTTGTTTACATAGCAGGATCTGTTATTGGTCTTGTCAATTTGTGTCTTTGTTTTAAAAAATGTCTTTAACTCCGGAACTGTAGCCTTAAACTTAACTTAATCCAGATTTGGGAACATTTAGTTCTGCTGAAACCTAATGAACAGCTGGAGGGTTAAGGTAAATGAGTCATACCTTGATTAGTATTCTTCTCTTGAAAGAAACTGACTTACACTACAAATAAATAAATATATAATATATTATATATATATATATATATATATATTATATATATATATAAATAAACAAGTTTACTTGTTTGAAATATAATTTCTAATAACGACACACTCATTCACCTCAAGAGGTATTTTACTAATTTTGTATGTTATAAATGTTTAACAAAACTAAACAATATAAAGAAAGACCGTTTAGTATTGTTACAGGCTTGCTGTATAATCATCATTGTATATCTATCTTCCTCGTGCTCCTGTTATTGTTAATCACCATATATTTAAATATTTACTTGAAGAACCAAATTTTTTCTATTCACTATTCTGTGAAGGTTGTGCTTCAATCTAGATGATGATGGTGGTGATGATTTTTAACCTTGATGGCTGTGAACTGTGATAAAAAGGAAATGTGTGAATGCATCTGATAACCTAAGGGGATTGTTAGAAGAGTTAGTGTTTAGCTTAAGTTTTTGCTGTTCTATTGATGGTGTATGATACTCATCTTATTGGTGATCTGATGCTGGTTATCTCAGGTAGCTTAACCCTTTTGTTACTGTATTTATTTTGAGATGCTCTCATTACCATATTTATTCTGAGATGCTCTATGTTTCTTTCAATTAATTTTAAATATAACAAAGAATTTAGTAAAATAACTTAGTTATCATTCAGTTAGTGTTAGGAACATAAATTGTGACTAAGGTTTGGTGGAAGATTTTAATTCAAAACTTATGAAAACGAGACATTTGTACTCAGAGCCAGAGCCGGTTTCAGCCGGGTTGGTAATGAAAGGGTTAAGACAATCTGGTGCCAATCTCCTAACAGTTCAGTGGATTGTTGTATGTTGCAATGAATATGAGAAGTAAAGAGCAATGAGCTTTCAGTTTGAGGTGTTGGGCTCCATTGGTGGCACAAGTTGGAACCTTGCTATAATCGTTGCATCATGCCTCTAGACAAGCTGCAGCATCATTGTTTAACATCTGTTTTCTATGCTGGTATGGGTTGGATGGATTGATAGCAGCTGGCAAACTGGAGGACTGCACATAACTCCTATGCTCGCTTTGGCATTCAGATTTCTATGGCTGGATCCCCTTCCTAATGCCAACCATTCCACAGATTGTGCTGGGTGTTTTATACACAGAATCAACACAAGTGTGGTCACAAAGTAGGGTGTAGTATTGAGTGGGGTGATTTTTTTTTTTCAAATGAGGAGAGGTTAAAGTATGACAGAGGGGCAGGAACAAGTGTCTTGCAGTAGAGGAAAAACATAGGTACCCCAGTTGGAAATATCTGTTTAAATGGTTTTGACTAACAGATGGGTAATGGTAGAATATTCAGCTGTAAAAACAAAACTGCTGATCTGCAGTGCAAAGACTAGCCAAAAGCACAACCCAATAACAAATTAGTGGCTGCACTTAGTCCATATTGAGTTCATATGATCATCATTGCTTGCATCTTTTTAATTTTCAAAATGTTAATAATACACCTGAACTCAATATTCCACCAGTTCAGTGTGATAATGTATGCACTTTATTTTGGTTACTGGAGCTGTTCAGAATGTACAATATTAAGATGTATCGTTAATCATTTCAGTGTCTGAATTCCACTTAGAGTAGGAAGCTACATTGATTAGGAAGCACACAGACTCTTACTTCTAGTACTGAATTAATACAAAGATAGTGTGTGTGATGTTAGGAAGAGAAAAAAAGCACTTCTTTGAAATTGTAATAGTTTAGATATAGCAAATGTCTGAACTACACAAGCATGCTTATGAATCCAAATGATTAGTTGTGATTAACTCTAGTTCCTGCAATGTCTTTTAGATTGGAAGACTATAGAATTGCAGAAACATCTATTGCAACCACTCTTATTTATGAAAACTGTGACAATCCTGTTTAACTCGATCATATAAAGCAGTGCTTTTCAACCTTTTTGCAGGAGCGGAACCCCAAGGAAACATTCCACTGGCTCGAGGAACCCCTGTGCAATAATTTAATAGTCTTATGCACACATATCTGCACGGGAGAATTAAAAATTACTGCCTATTTTAGCAGTTTTGTAACTTCTTGTGGGAATCCCTGGACTGTACTGGCAGAACCCTAAGGTTCCGCGGAACCCTGGTTGAAAACCACTGATATAAAGACATTGATCTATAATTTTGGTGATATTTTCAACCTGTGAGTTTCCTTAACTGCTTGCCTGTGGGAGGTTGAAGGAGTTATTTTGCAGCTAAGTAGCTGTCCAGTGAAGTTCAGAAATGCACCTTATTTCAGTACAAGGTATTTCAGTCAGTCATTCAACACTTGGACTTTGAACTTCTGCACACAAATGTTTCACATTACACACAAAATGACTGTGTGGTAAGAGGTTTGCTTCCCAACCACATAGTTTCAAGTTCAGTCCCACTACGTGGCACTTTGGACATGTCTTCTTCTATAGCACCAGGCTGACCAAAGCCTTGTGAGTGGATTTGGTAGACAGAAACTGAAAGAAGCCTTTCATATATATATATATACATGTCTTTGCATAATAGTTGTAAGCTTGTGTCACCATTCCAATCTTTTGTGGAAACCTGTCTGGTCAATTGGAAATATTTCACTTGGAAGCAGGTAAGGGTTGACAACAGAAGAGGCAACCAGTTACATAAAAATCCACCTCACCAAATTCTGTCAGGCACATTTGAGCACGATAATTATTATATGGTAAGGATAAAGTGTTTGCTCAAAAATGTTTCTGGTGAATCCACCATAGCAACATAAAGTAACCTTGTTATGTGTGCAAGATAAGCATAGATAGCTTTAAAAAAAATGGGCCTTTCTGACTTATTAAATGACCACGGGGCACACATTGATGCTACTATTTAGATAAGTAGCAGAATTAATAAATATATCTTTGATAGTTGGGGAATTTAGCAAACTATAATTGAAAATTGAAGCAAATAATTTTAAACATTTAGCATTGAGATTTCTTTGTCAAATATAATGCTTATTATTCACATTGTTTTGAATTATTTATGCATTACCTTGTAGCTTCAAGATATTGCTGATGTGTTTGTAT
The DNA here is from genome assembly GCF_006345805.1 of Octopus sinensis. NCBI lineage: Eukaryota > Metazoa > Mollusca > Cephalopoda > Octopoda > Octopodidae > Octopus > Octopus sinensis. Next base: position 3,173,904 of record NC_043021.1, read on the forward strand.
ATTTTTAGAATGACATTGTAGGGGAGGTGTGAGAGGTTGGATCTGGTCAGTTTTAGCATAAAATACATAGAATATTAGGGTCAGTTTTGGCTGGTTTAAATGCTAAAGGGTTAACCCTTTCGTTACCGTATTTCTGTTGAGATGCTCTGTGTTTCTTTCAATTATTTTAAGTATAACAAAGAATTTAGTAAAATAACTTACTAAATAACTACAGCTAGTGTTAGGAACATAAATTGTGACTAAGGTTTGGTGGAAGATTTTAATTCAAAATTTATGAAAGCAAGACATTTGTACTCCAGAGCCGGTTTCAGCCGGGTTGGTAACGAAAGGGTTAAAGAACCCAATGTGATGAGCCACCCCTACTGTATTCAAAAGTATTGGTGCTCTCCACACAGCTATCTATGTCTGTGGATTACCTCCAGGCATGAAATTTCTTAATAATGAAATATGAAGCAGCCTGAGATGATATATGCAAAAAGTTTACTCTGCCCTAGATATTGAGTTCTTTTTGGTTTGTCAGTAAGAGTAGTTTGTAAGTAGAAAACAGTCAATACTGTCTAATTCAGTGGTTCTCAACCAGGATCCATGTAGCCCCTTAGGGGCCATATAAGATTTTTAGGGGTCCATGCAACAAAAGTTGGAGTTTAATGCATAAAAAGGTTTTTACATAAAATTATGATGGGCAGTTTAAATGTGAGCAGTTTTGTATCAGAACCAAACACGTTGCTATCAGAAGGACTAATGTTATATTTAGTCCATAAATACTATTATCAAGATCCCAGTACTTATCTCTACTACTGTGGTACTAAGCAGATGGTATTATGCTGATGCGAGTATTATACAAGGTGGCGAGCTGGCAGAATTGTTAGCACGCCGGGCGAAATGCTTAGCAGTATTTCGTCTGCCGTTACGTTCTGAGTTCAAATTCCGCCGAGGTCGACTTTGCCTTTCATCCTTTTAGGGTCGATTAAGTAAGTACCAGTTACACACTGGGGTCGATATAATCGACTTAATCCGTTTGTTTGTCCTCTCTGTGTTTAGCCCCTTGTGGGTAGTAAAGAAATGGGTATTATGCTGCTGCATCTGTACAGAAGTCTATCATAAACAATTCACAGATGGTGTCTCTGTCCTCAACAGATAGATGAGCTAAGACATACAGAAGTACTGTATGGACATAGACCTATGACCTGTTGTTGAAAACCACTAAAACATTGCTTCTACCATAATGCAGGGGGAGTTGTTTGAGGTACACTTCTGGTGAGACAGCTGCAAGAAAATTGCTTGATAAAGAACAAAATTCTAGTTTATATTCATTGACTCAATGAGGCTCTTGTCAGAGTTGTTCAACCCAACATTTATTGATAAGTAAGCTAAACATTTATGATGTTTAGGATTTGAAAGCCCTTGTGGACCATCTGTACACCAATGACTTGAGACTCATTGCAGAATCTCTCAAAAGTTTATAGACCCGAATGAATAAACTCTCTTCAAAAGGCCAGAAAGTGAACAAAACAAATATTGGTTTGGAATCTTTTGGCACAAGGCCAGCAATATCAGAGTAGGAGGATATTCAGTTATATCAAGTTCAGTGCACAACTGGTACTTATTTTAGCAAACCTAAAAGGATGAAAAGTCAAGTGAATAAAACAAATATTAAGGTACATAGATATGAGTGGTGTTCAAAAGGCTGTTTGCAGAAAGACCTTACTGAATGTCTTGTAGAAACATAGGTGAGAATTATTTTAATTAACTTGCAATACTGATATTCTTGGTTGGGTCCCAAATGTGACAACTAATACTCTCCTGCTCCCCAAAACCATTAACCTTCATATTTAAAACTGTTAAGACAACAGGGGAACTATTCTGTTGCATAAGTGGTAATGAATATATTTTGAGAAGAGTTAATGAATTGGATTATGATTACTTTTTACTAACGAGTATTTGATTTGTTCTACCTTGAAAATTATTTTGTCTTTTGCTGCGACTCTTATATCTCTTCCTTTTCTTTTCATTGCAGGTCACAAACTTCAAGATAAACAGATGAATACAGTGTGTGCAGCTCTGGCCATAACATCATGTCTGCATTGAAACTTGTTTCCCCCACCCCATTAATATGAGCTTCTTATATGCCCAGCCAATAACAAGAACCATAGCCTGGCCATTATAGTTCTTGTCCTCAGCTGTTATACAATTGGTGTGAATTGAATGATCCAGTGTCAGATGATGTTTTAACACTTACTGTAGATATCAAACACAGGCGGAGAATTCTGCCAAAGCAAAGCCAAGCTCTGTGAATGTAACTTACTTGGTGTTTATATTACAATCAGATGAAGAATGTTTCTCACCACATTTTCTTTCATCCCTTTAACATGATTACATAAAAATCCTTCCTGTGAAATATTTAAAAAAAAAAAAAAAACAGTATTGTGTGTGTGTATATATAAACAGTCCTCTTTTGCACAAAGGATTAATCTTTGTCACTGTAACTACAAACATTCTCTCTGTAAATGCTATTTGTGTTAACCATGGCTCATGTACAGTAATGTTACCAAATCTATCTCATGGATGTATATAGATATCTGTGTCTACATGGAGAAAATACCGAGTAGATTTGTCCATGCAATCCATTTTTGTTGCTGCAAAAATATTTTAAGCCTTTAGGTTCACTGCTGATACAGTACAAAGCTGCAATGAGAACCCTAAAAGCCATGTCTTTTGTCTACCCATCTAAAGAAAGGGCCTTAAAATCATAAAAATACAAGGAAAAAAAAAACAACTCAACAATATATATATATATATATATTATATATATATACACACACACACATATATATATAATATATATATATATAAAATTATCAAACCATAAAGTTTGTCAGAAATGTCTGCAAACAAAAAGCGTGGTGGCAGTAGCCGTGTCTCAAAGGCTGAGCAAGCACTAAAGAGCAGCAGCGGTAATGGCAGACCAGGAAGGTTGGTGGTAGAGTCTGGAGAAGATACTCCCAAGTCAGTGGAGAAATCTTCCTCAAAGTCTAGTGAAAGCGTTGGAAATCAAACCCCAAAGACCTCTGTGAATGCTGGAAAAGCTGTTCGTAAAGCTGGACGCCCTCGAAAGCCTCGCGACGGTGATGGCAGTACACCAGCAACTTCCACAGCCCTACAGAACCCTGCCACTCTTTCTACCTCTGGTCCGCTGTCATCTGTTGGTGCCAAAAAAAGAGGCCGAAAAGCCAAGAATCCCGAATCTGCAGTTTCCACTGGGAGGAAAAAGAGTATTAATAAACGTGCCCTTGAAATTGTGGATACTTCGAAAGCAGCAATGGAGAAGTTACAAAAGAAAAAACCCAAAGGAACAAAGTTGTTGGCCACAACAAAAAGTAAAAAAATAGGGAAAGTTTACACAGAAAAGGGAATTCTTAGCAAAGTAAAGAAGGTTTGTCCAACAGAAAGCAAAGGCGCTAACAAGAAAGCTGCTAAAGAACTACAGTCTGTAAATAATAGTAAACTAAAATCTTCAACTTTGCATAAAGTTCTCAAAGGTTCTAAAACAAAGAAATTGTTTTCAAACTCTGAAACTGATACCAGTGAAAGCAGCAAAATGCCAAAATCCAAAAAACTAGGGCACAACAAAGACAGTAGCGGGACTGGGCTTAAAAAGGTTAAGCTAAAAACTTTGATTAAGATGAAAAAATCTGGTAGTCAGCCAGGTAGGAAACGCAAAATACCTCAAGCTGAGTGTGAAGATTCTAAAAAGAAAACCAAAGCCAAAAAAATTGTCCAAAGTACTCCGGCCATTATCTCAAAACGGAAGTGCAAAAGTAAAAAAAATGACAATCCAGAAAGCGAGAACAAAGGCCAGTTGGTGATAAAGAAAAAACCAGGTCCTGTGAAAGGAAGTAAAAAGGCTGTCCCAAAGACTTCTGCACTTGATACTAGCAGTAAAGTACAGAAACTGAAGAAATCGTTATCGGATAAATTAAAAATTAAGAAATATAAGAAAGTGAAAGATAACCCGTCTCCGCACAGACTTAGTGGCGCTGAAAACGTGGTTCAGCAATCCAACAAGTTTGAATCAGCCGATAATAGTAGAATATGTGAAACAAAAGATATCTGCTTCTCAAAGACATCTCCACTTGAGTCAGGTACACCTACGAATGGAGCAGAAAGTTCTAAAAGACTGGTGAAAACTACACTGGACAGTCATAAATTGAATGTTCAGGGTGTCCATGAAAGTGAAATATCCGATTGTTTCAAACAAGGAGTTAATGAGGATTCTATCAACAATGTCGTAGAACTGGCTGACATGTCTAACAGTGAAGGACTCAATACTGTCTTGGTGCCAAACAAGACCAAATTCCTCAACTCTTCGGTGACTGATGTTACGGACAGCGAAGATGTAAATACACAAAGCACAATAGACAGTGAGGATGTCACTACGCGAAGTACTCTCGATAGCGAGGATGTGAATACTCAGAGTACCGTGGAAAGTGATCGAGTGACTACTCCTTGTACAGTTGATAGTGAGGCAGTCAATACTCCAGGTACTGTTGATAGTGATCAGGTTAACACACCATATACCATAGATAGTGAAGATATAAATACTCAGAGTACTGCAGACAGTGAGAGGATCAATACTCCTTGTACAGAAGAAAGTGAAAACGCCATCCCTCCGCTTTCTGTTGACAGTGAGGAGGTGAACACCCCTTGCAGTGTCTTCAGTGAACAGGTGAACACCCCTTGCAGTGTCCTCAGTGAACAGGTGAACACTTCCTGCAGTGTAGATAGTACAGAGGCTGCAATGCCAAGCTCAATAGAAAGTGAACGGATTAATACACCTTGTTCGATTGATGCTGACGATCCCAGCAGTTGTGAACTGGTAGCTTCAGATTTGAAGGCTACTCCTGTTGTCAGTTCCCAGAGTCTAGAATACAACACTGTGGAATCTTCGAAAACCCCAGTTAATCTGAAGGTGGAAGATAATGTGTGTTCCAATCAGACGTTAAGTAGTCTTGAACCGAAGTCACCAGCGGCAGCAGCAGCGGCAAGTGTGGAACCATCAATTTTACTTGATAACCAATCCAAAGAAGTGATAAATACAGGTAGACAGAGTTCACTTCCAAACTCAGAAAGTTCTGAACCAAACCAAGCTGACTGCCAGTCGTTTCCCAACCAGTCCAAAGTTGAAGTGGAGGATGACATTTATGCCAAACCAGCAAGCTCTGTGGAAATGAGTCCTTTACTTTTGGAACTTTCCCCTGCTGAAAGTGACATAAACGTAGTTGATGATGTCGAGGTTGTTGATCCCACTAACACATCACCAACTGAACCAGATCTGTCTACAGACAATCAGGCAGATCTTGGCTCAGAGTTGATTCGCAGTCCTGTTTCACACAGTAAGAAAGCTTCCGAGCAGTTGCTGGAAATGCAACATTCTACAGAAGAAAATCATGGAGATTGTTCTACGTTTTCAGCACTGAAGGAGAAAAACTGCGATGACTCTTCGGTGTTTACTGTTCAGGCAAAACTTGTGTCTTCAAATCCATCAGTTGAATTAGTTTCAGATGCCACCAGTTCTATGCCGGTGTTTTCATCAACTGTTAGCAAAGATCTTCAAGCAACAAATGTTGCAGCCGTATTTATTCCCTCTGCAAAGGCTGAGGACGAAGCTTACAGATCTAAATGCTGCACCAATGATGTTGGAAATCTTGCAGAACCAGTGCAAAAAGAACTTGCTATTGCTGCAGAAGATAGTAAAGAATCTGTGACTGATGAAGTGTTGGAAAAGTCAGCATGTGTCAATATGCCTGGCTTGGTGTCTGTCATCTCAAGACCTTCCATTATTTCTTCAAGTAAAACAGACATTATTAAACACCAGCAGCAAACTAACCCAGCTGATATACATAATCTACACGAAGACAACAAGAAACCATTTCAACCCCAGTTCCCTGTCAAAGAGAAAAACATTTTTGCCTCGTTTGCTGAACTTGATCCCAAGCTTCACGAAAAGCCTCTGTCTGTAATCCGAGCAACAGCAAATCCAGAAGCTAGTGTTTCAGCTTCACTGGTGATGGAGATGTTATCACCACCCCCATCTTCCACCTTCAAACTCTCAAACTGCACTTCTGTATTGAGCAAGATCTCGAAATGTAGCACCGATGTAGACACGTGTAGTCCTGATGGAAATAAATCAGCCACTAAAATCCTGCAGGATCTTTCTTCATCTGAAACTGTTCCGACCAGAATTCAATCACCACCACCACCGGAAACAATTTCTCACGGCTCTTCATTCTTTGAAAGTAAAATGAATTACGTAAAGGCTACGGAGACAGAGACTTCAGCCTCACCACCCAGAGCTGGTGAGGAATGTCATAAAATCACATCGTCACACACTTATTCGAAATTTGCTGAAGATTTGCCTGATCAGAGAAACCTGCTGAAAGTTATCTCCCTTGAGCAACCTTCCTCTGGTGGTGAGCCACAACCTGCTTCACAAGCAACACCATTGTTACTTGGAAGTAAACTGTCAGCAAAGCAAAAGGATGATCAACCTCCAGCAACTGAATTGGATTCCACATCTGATGAACAGAAAGTTGTTGAGAGCAGTTTGAGTACGAAAATACAATGGCAGCCAAATGCTGTAGCCGCCATGTCTTCTGATGCCAAAGAGTTGGACCCTAACATAGCGTCTGTGATCAAATGTAGTGATGGTGCCAACAAGTCTGATCCAATTAAACTGTTCAAAGAGCAAATCATTAAGAATGAAATTCCTAATGAATCGCTTCAAATTAAGACTTTACCCAGTAAAGATAATTTGTATTCTCCTTCCAGTATTGTTGCCACGGCTGCGTCTGAAATTGACTTAAATTTGAACACTGCAGCATGTTCTGCTAGCTTTAAAGATGAACGTGGTTTACCCTTGGATACAGCTTCTGTCAAACTTGATCCAGACAAGCCTACGGATAATGACATTTTCAAAGTTAATTCTGATTTACAAAAAGATACAGTTAATCTTAAAGATGATGCTGATACACAGTCAGATTCAGCTAGTCCTAAAACAGATCCTTATATGCAATCAGATGAGGATAGCCCTCAAGTCAACTCTGATGTGCTATCAAATGAAGATAGCCCCAAAGATGAGCCTGATACAATACTGAATGTAGATAGCCCCAAAGATGAGCCTGATACAATACTGAATGTAGATAGCCCTAAAGATGAGCCTGATACAATATTGAATGTAGATAGCCCCAAAGACGAGCCTGTTACACTATCAAATTTAGATATCCCCCAAAATGAGTCCAACACATTATCAAATGTTGATAGCCCCAAAGATGAACCTAATGCATTATCAAATATAGAAAGTACCAGATATGAGCCTGGTGTATTATTAAATGTAGGTCACCCCAAAGTTGAGCTCAATACATTGTCAGATCTAAGTATTCCTAAAGATGAACCTGGTACATTGTCAAATGTAGATAGCCCTAAACATGTACCCAATGCATTATCAAATGAAGATAGCCCCAAAGAAGAGCCTGATACATTAATAAGTATAGGTAGCCCCAAAGATGAGCCCAATATATTAATAAATATTGATAGCCACAATGTTGAACCTAGTATATTAATGAATGTAGGTAGCCCCCAAAATGAGCCAGATACATTGCCCAGTGTAGGTAGTCCCAAAGTTGAACATGGCACGTTGATAAATGTCAGTAGCCCCAATGATGAACCCACTACATTATCGAATGTAGATAGCCCCAAAGTTGAACCTGACACAGTAATAACTGTCAGTAGCTCCCAAAATGAACCCAATACATTATCAAATATAGGTAGCCCCAATGATGAGCTCAATACATCAATAAATGTAGGTAGCCCCAATGATGAGCCCAATACAATAATAAGTGCAGGTAGCCCCAAAGGTGAGCCCAATACAATAATAAATGCAGGTAGCCCCAAAGGTGAGCCCAATACATTATCAGTTGTTGGAAGCCCTAGAGATGAGCCCAGTGCATTATCTATTGTTGATAGCCCTAGAGATGAACCTAATGCATTAATAAACGTTGGTAGCCCTAGAGATGAGCCCAATACATTATCAATTGTTGGTAGCCCTAGAGATGAGCCCAATACATTAATAAATGTTGGTAGCCCTAGAGATGAACCCAATACATTAATAAATGTTGGTAGCCCTAGAGATGAGCCCAATACATTAATAAATGTTGGTAGCCCTAGAGATGAGCCCAATACATTAATAAATGTAAGTAGCCCCAAAAGTGAGCCTGATACATTATCAGTTGCTGTTAGCCCTAGAGTTAAGTCCAATACATTAGTAAATGTAAGTAGTCCCAAAGATGAGCCCAATACATTGTCAGTTGTTAGTAGCCCCAAAGATGAGCCCAATACATTGTCAATTGTTGGTAGCCCCAAAGATGAGCCCAATACATTAATAAGTGTAGGTAGCCCCAAAGATGAGCCCAATACATTGTCAATTGTTGGTAGCCCCAAAGATGAGCCCAATACATTAATAAGTGTAGGTAGCCCCAAAGATGAGCCCAATACATTGTCAATTGTTGGTAGCCCCAAAGATGGACATGATACATTAATCAATGCAGATAGTCCCAAAGATAATAAGTCTGATGTATTATCAAATATAAATAGCCCCAAAGATGAGCCCAATGCAATATCAAATACAGACAGTCCCAAAGATAAGTCCAATACTTCAATAAATGAAGGTAGTCCTAAAGATGTACCTGATATACAATCAGGCGCAACATGCCCCGAAATTGACCTCAGTATGCAGTTTGATGTAACTAACTCCCAAGTTGATGCTAATATGCAATCAGATTCTGAATGTTCTATGGATGTGCAGTTGGATGCAACTAATTCCGAAGTTGATGCCAATTTGCAGTCAGGCTCAGCTTGCTCTCGAGTTGAACTTGACATGCAGTTGGAAGTAACTAACCCTGCAGCTAACCCCATTATGCCTCTGTCTACAGCAGATGATTTGCAAATGAATTCAGCAGCTTCCAAAGCTGATGGTGGCTCTCAGTCGACTGTGACTGTTGTTAAAGTCAATTCTGCTGCTTATCAAGACAAATGCAGTCCTGACGTGAAGTCAGATGTTACTGACAACACAAACACTCCCCCTCCTGCATCTTGCGAGCCATCTTCCCCTGTGGTTGCTTCAGAGAATAAATCTCTTCAGCAGAATCAGTCTCCAGTCGCTGGAGATAAAGCAGAGCAGTTCATCAAAAAAACATCAAAGCCTTCGGATCAATGCCAACCATGTGAAGTGAACGATAGTTCTCAGTCCTCTTCGTTATTTCCACCTCATCAAACTTCATCATCGTCATCATCAGTATCATCTGTAATACTTCCATCATCATCGTCATCCTCATCCTCCTCATCATCATCCTCATCGGCATTGTCATCATCATTGCCATCAACATCATCATCATCATCATCAGAGCTACTGACTCATGAACAATCACCTAGCTTAGCTCTATCAGATATGCCTTCTCAAGAACAGAAACTACCATTGGTTATAAGGTTTAATGATTCATCTAATACATGTGATGTGAAAAGTGACGAGGAGAAGGAAGGAAAATCCAGTGTCAAAGCAGAGGCAACCAGTGTTGTGGTGGCAGAGAAGACGGATGTGGAAACGAAGATCAGTGAAGAAAATGCAGTTAGTTCTGTAGAGTCTTTGAATGACTCAAACGTAAATGGCATTCCTGAAAGTATAGGCAATGGCAATGAACCTCCTCCTGATATCAAGGCTTCTAGCCTTGATCCTTCATCAAATCTCAGCTGTAGTAGTGATAGTAGTAATAGTAACAGCAAGACGTTGTCTACTATGGTGACTGTTACTTCATCATCTATGGCTAGTCCATCATTGTCGAAATCTGATGAGGCTTCTGTGATACATAGTGAAGCCTCCTCCGATAGTGCAGTACCTTCCTATAAAAAGAACCCTGGTGCCTTGATACAAAATCCAACAAACACAACAGAATCTTTGGCTGCATTTTCTTTGAATTCTGCCCCCGTTAAAAAGGAGACTCTTACTGTCCCCCCAATCAAGATAAAGGTCGAGTCTGAAGCAACTCCATCGGACTCTTTGTCCCATTTGTCAACCTCCATGGTGATAGCTCCAGCCGCTGCTCAAAGAATTCTCTCGTTAGCAACTCTGGCCAACAAAGTCACTCTGAAATCTAGCCATGCCACACCAGCCATTAAGAAATCAAAATCAGAAGATTCTGAAAGTGGCAATTTGTTATTGAAAGGAGAGACAGGTGGTCACCTGGTGGAAAGCGAAGATAACAGTGAAAGCGTGGATGAAAGAGTTTCTGGTTCAAAGAGCAGTGCTCCAGCTCCCCATAGGGTTGTGAGTGGAGATTTAACCGACCATTCGAAGGCGGCCACAGTTGCCGCTCCTTCAGATAAAGTTCCTGAAAGAGATGTTTCTGGCTCATCAGCATCTACAGAATCTCCAAACATTGAGAAGCCTCCTCTTGGCAATGATGAGGATAACCTCTCCAGTGTTGAATTAGGGAAAACCCCTACAGCTACCGACTTGGACAAGGGCTCTGCAGAGAACACTAACAACAGTTGCCTGAAATCTCCAAACTCCACTTCTAACCCGCAGCTTGTTTGTGACCCTTCTCCGAAAGAGAAGGACAGTGAAGAGCAAAGAAAAGGTTCTAGTTGTCAGGTTACTGTTGACCTGTCCGTCTCGGTCAGCATCGAGCCCCCTCCCACTCCCTATCCTCCCCTCTCCATATCTCCAAAGGCATCTCATAAGAACATAGAGATGAGCAATGAGAGAACTGAAATGAGGTCATCCCCCCCTGATGATAAATCCAGCTCCTTAGCTGCAGTTAATAAGCCAGATGTGGAAATAGTCAAACCACAGCTGAAGCCATCATTTGCTATCTTTGACAGCTGCCTTGTGTGCATAATTTGCCGGAAGATGTGCAAAAGTAAGAAATCTTTCCAGGCGCATGTGTGGTGGCATTTTCATGCTTGTAGTCGGATGTGCACCCATTGTCTGCCTCCTCCAGAACCCATCAGTATTAATAACCAACACAAACTTCAGCTGAATAAGTGCCCTTATGTGATGGATGTTATGGTTAAGATATGTCGCACTCTTAAAAAGATACGTCAGGCGAAGCTGCAGTCTGGCAAAGACCAGGTTGAACGTGAAAAAACATTTGCAGAGGAGGAAACTGACACCGAGAGCGTGGATCTAGACTACGACTTGAACAACGGTGGTAGTGGTGGCGGTGGGGAAAACAGTAGCAGCAGCAAGATGGCGGATCTGTCACTGACCGCAGCACAAGTTGACAGCAGCCAGTCAAACAACCAGAAATCCAATGCAACCGATGACAACAGTATATTTGCCCCGGCAAACGTTGAGTATCTCAGGTCCCTCTACTCCAGTGGTAGTAACAGCAAAAAACGGACTAAAAAGTCTTCTTCCAGTGGCCCGAACCACCACCACCACCACCACCATCACCACCACCACCACCATAGTTCGTCCTCGTCGTCTTCTTCGTCCACCTCCTCATCTGTGGTAAACTCTTCAGTGTCGTCTTCCCACAAGAAAGGGGGTTTCTATGTCTGCGGTTTTCAGTACTGTACTTACTCCTGTATGAATTGTCTTCAGTTCCGTCTGCATCTCCAGCAGTGTCATAACTTTGAAACTGTGTTTCCTTGCTACCATTGTGGCCAGCTGAATTATTCAAAAGATGACCTCATCAAACACATGTACAATCATTCAAATGCGCGAGATTTTCTGCTATTTCGATGTTGGTTCCCTCGGTGTCGGTTTGGTACAAACATGCTTCAAGAGTTTCACGAACACAACAACATTTTCCATGTCGGTGAGTTAGTGTTTACCTGCTTCTACTGCAACACGGAGTTCCCCGAACTATCTGAACTGCTCAACCATCTCCAGTCTAATTTGCTGAAATTTGTACAATGTCCTCACTGCACTGTGAAGGACCGAAACCGAAGGACTGTTTTGAACCACATATCTACCGAACACCCACTGAAACCAAAGCAAATTGTGGTTACCTGCCAAGTTGTATGCAAAAAGAAGCAAACTGTCTCCCCTGATGCTAGTGAGATACTGCACAATCAGCATCTTAAACTAAACCAGTCTCTGTCCGAAGAACGAATACTGGAATGTATTAAATGTGGCCTGATCTGTCGTAACATAGCAACATTACGGAAACACTCCCGCGTCTGCCTCCGAGACGCTCTTTCCAAGAAAACATTCAGCTCACCGAGAGAGAACAATTTAACTATGATCTACTCTTGTCAATGGTGTAGTTTCCCAGCAGCCTCTGATACGATGCTTTTCCAGCACACTGTTGACCAGCATCCGGGCAAGAATGCCAATTTTGAGCAGATTGAGCTGAAGGCACTTGACTCAGGATATGGTGAATATGAAAACCTCTCTAGAATGTCGTCTTGGCTTGAAGCAACCAAGAGTGAAGCTATCATCTGCCCTTACTGCAAAGTTGGCTTTGATGATGAACTCCAGTGGAGTGAACACATGGAGCACGAACACAACCACGAAGAGCATATAGTCAAAGAAGAGGATGATGATGATGACGACGACGAGGATGGCCATTTATCAAAGTACCGATGTGATTTTTGTGAATTTAACGGTATTTCTGAAAAGGATCTCTTAGATCACCAGCAAATGATGACTATATCCGAGGGTCCAGACGGACTGCACAGAAGGGTTGTTGACCTCGCAAATGTAACACCAAAAGTGACAATGTTAACGGACACCAAGTTAACTGTGAGTAACGTTCAGTCATTCAAGAAGTTCAAGAGGTCACCAAGTAAAAAGATGAACAATGCATTCTTTAAGTGTTCTGGCTGCCACTTCCGGAGCTTGAGCAAGTGGCAATCATTGCGACACGTGAAGCATTGTTCCCTTGCAAAGCGACGCCTCTCAGAATATATGAAGAAAAGAGGGTCATTCGTTAGCCGAGATGAAGTGAAGGCAGATATGGACATATACAATTTCCCAGAAAGCAACTCTGGATCATCGTCTTCGTCGTCTGAGCGATTGAGTTTCACTGCTGCCAGCAGTGATGAGCTTCGTAATCAAAAGAGTTCTCGAATGATGTCATACATGCGGGACAAACAGATGAACCTGATGGCCAAGGAAGGTATTATTGACTGCACAGACAGCGAGGGATACAAGTGTTCAATTTGTAAACATACTGGCAAAACAATGATAAACATTCGGCAGCATCTGTGGAAAACTCATCTGAAACTAAAACCCGTTCGTTGTCCTTGCTGTCCATTCACGTCCTGGAAGAACTACACCCTGGAAAAGCACAAGATCAGCAAGCATCATCATTCGCATCCTAACCTCTCTGATCAAGAGATGAAATCGCTGGCTCAGAATCTCCAAGGAACCACAGATGGTCTCGTTGAATGTCAGCTCTGTTTCTACAAGAGTCCCAGTCCATATAAAGTACGAACACACCTCTGGCGAACGCACATGCACCTTGAAATGAAACAGTGTAGGTCCTGCTCTTATAAGTGTTGGTATTGGTACTTAATGAACATGCATCGACTGTCGCGACACAAAATAAAGGTAGACCAGAATAGCACGAAATATCAGCAGCAGCAACAGCAGAAGAGTCAAAACGAAAACAAAAATATGCTTGAAGGCAATGGTGAATCCAAAACTGATGAAAAAAATTCGTATAAACCAAATAGTGGTGACAATGCCATGTCTGACGAAGACATGAGTCAACTAGCTAAAGAGTTGATGGCGCGAAAGACTGATAATAAATACGAATGCACTATATGTAAATATGAATGCACACGCATTATGATAATGAAAATCCATATCTGGAAGCGCCATTTGAATGTAAAACAACGCAAATGCCCATATTGTCCGTACACTTGCTGGCTAGAAACGCGTTTGGCTCAACATGTCTGTCGGATTGTAGTAGCCAGCTCTTGTGATGTTAACTCCGATGGTGGCGGCGGTGGTGATGGTGGTGCCACAGGGCCAATACAGGACTCCAAATCTCGGTGGGTGATTTCAAAAGCAGATGAACATGGTTGCAAGTTATATATTAATAAATCAAAGCGTCCACACAAAAGACTATCGTTTGAAGAGTTCGGAAGGCCGTGTCCAAAGAAATTCCGATCACTTTCCGAAGGCGGGGCTGCCAATGGGAGTGCTGATAACAGTGTTGATGGCTTAGATGACTCTGAGAATACCTCGAGTTTTACCGCCACCTCAACTGTGGCAACTTTTGTCAAGGGAAGTAAGAACTTTTCTTGGATCCGACAGAAGCACGAGAAGTCTGTTTCTCAATCTTTCTTCCGCGTTAATGACAAAAAACTTTTTGCACGCACCACAGACCGTTTGAACCAGTTGGAAATTTATACGTGTGTTTTCTGTAGCTATAAGTCCTGGAATATGGAGGCAATGTGTCACCATACTTACAAACATAAGCTACAGTGTGGTTACTGCTTGTTCAGAGCCTACAGCCGGTAAGTTGTTTTAATTTAATCAGTAGGTCTCTCACTTTCTCTAATTTTGCACAGGGAACCTCGTCATATGCTTTAGTTACTGAATCTTATCTACTTTTGTTGTTTTTAAAAATTTATGCACATAGGGGCAGGAGTGGCTGTGTGGTAAGTAGCTTGCTAACCAACCACATGGTTCTGGGTTCAGTCCCACTGCGTGGCATCTTGGGCAAGTGTCTTCTGCTATAGCCCCAGGCCGACCAATGCCTTGTGAGTGGATTTGGTAGACGGAAACTGAAAGAAGCCTGTCGTATATATATTTATGTTTGTGTATATGTTTATGTGTCTGTGTTTGTCCCCCTAGCATTACTTGACAACCGATGCTGGTGTGTTTATGTTCCCGTTACTTAGCGGTTCGGCAAAAGAGACCGATAGAATAAGTACTGGGCTTACAAAAAGAATAAGTCCCGGGGTCGATTTGCTCGACTAAAGGCGGTGCTCCAGCATGGCCGCAGTCAAATGACAAACAAGTAAAAGAGTATATGTTTAAGCCATTAGCATTCAGATTATTATGTCAACTATGTTGGTT
The DNA here is from genome assembly GCF_006345805.1 of Octopus sinensis. NCBI lineage: Eukaryota > Metazoa > Mollusca > Cephalopoda > Octopoda > Octopodidae > Octopus > Octopus sinensis. The sequence continues at coordinate 3,188,995 of NC_043021.1, forward strand.
CACATTGTTTTCAATTAATCATGCAATTATCTTGTAGCTTTGAGTGTTTGATGGTGTGATTGTTTATTTTTAGAATGGCATTGTAGCATTGATGCAAGAGGCAGGATCTGGCCAAGGAAAAGCTGGTAGAATATCTTAGATATGGCTGGTTTTAAATTCTCCAACCCTTTGGCATTTGTATTATTTTGTCAAAAGCAATGCTTATTTATTCACACTGTTTTGAATTAATCATGCATTATCTTGTAGCTTTGAGATTTTGATGAGGTAACTGTTTAGAATGACATTGTAGGGTTGGTGTGATAAGCCAGATCTGGCCAGTTTGAACATAAAAGAGACAGAATATTTGGGCTGGATGTGGCCAGTTTAAATGCTAAAAGGTAGCTCAAAGAAATGACCATTACTATATTCTCTTGACCATTTGTCATGTTCTCCTTAAATTAATGCAATAAATGAATCGATTGCTTGGCTTATGATAAATGGCCCCTATTGTGTTTAGTTGAAGGAGAAATGGGAATTGTGGGCAAACATGCCTATTCCAGAGGCATTAGCAATGTAAGTGAAATAATTTTCACTATGATGAGAAATAAGATTGCACTCATCTTTACCAGGAGATGATGTCCTATGCAGCTCATAAGCAAGCTACTATTAACTTGTTTGGATGAAGAGAAGCTAAGCCATCGACCTTTACTGCTCAATATTTGCTTTAAATCAGTGGTTGTCAACTGGGGTCCATATAAGATTTTGTTGTTAAAATTTATATGTAGTAAATTAATTGTACAATAAACAAAATATTTTCACAATTCTTTTATACAATTCCTAATAATATTTAATCATAGTCACTGAATGGTTAGGAGGGATTCCACCCTGCTTCTTGAGTAAAATAGGAATCTAGGCCCCAAAACGGTTAAGAACCACTGCTTTAACCCTTCAGCATTCAGATTTATTCTGTCACATGTAATGCCTTTTTCATTCACGTTGTGTTTAAATAATCATGCTTTATCTCCCAGCTTTGAAATTTTGATGATGTGATTGTAGATTTTTAGAGTAGCATTGAAAGGTAAGTGTGACCAGCTGCATCTGACTGGTTAGAACCAAAAACAAGAAGCATATTTGGGCCTGGGATGTGTCTGGGTTAAATAAACATGGGCGGGGCTGGGTATATAGAAGCTGATAGAAGTGGCAGCACATCTCTCTTTTACTCTTATTTGTTTCAGTCATTTGACTGCGGCCATGCTGGAGCACCGCCTTAAATCGAGCAACTCGACCCCGGGACTTATTCTTTTGTAAGCCCAGTACTTATTCCATCGGTCTCTTTTGCCGAACCGCTAAGTAACGGGGACATAAACACACCAGCATCGGTTGTCAAGCAATGCTAGGGAGACAATCACAGACACACAAACACACACACGCATATATATATATATATATATACGACAGGCTTCTTTCAGTTTCCGTCTACCAAATCCACTCACAAGGCTTTGGTTGGCCCGAGGCTATAGCAGAAGACACTTGCCCAAGATGCCGCACAGTGGGACTGAACCCGGAACCATGTGGTTGGTTAGCAAGCTACTTACCACACAGCCACTCTGGGTATTTGTTGAAACATGTGAGTGAAATGTTGCCAATTTGATGATATTGATCGATTCTGGTTTCTATCAGCCTGTTCGATTCCAGCCCATTTGAGACTGGCCCCAGTTCTGTGATAAAGACTTCCTGTTTTAACGTGATCTCAAACCTTTCATCAAAGTTTCATATTTATGTTCCAAACATCAGCTTAATAATGACAAAGTTTACTAAATTCTTTAGAATTTTCTAAATTAATTGTATTAGTGAAGGCAGTGCATGTCAATAGAAATATGATAACTAGCATAAAAAAAAAATATCTTTACCAACATTAGCAAAACCAGTGGGTTTTTTTTCCTATGCTATTCCTTGTGTAAACCCACTACAGTTTAGAAATCACTAACATTGACTGTATGGCTTTTTTAAACACCTTGTTGTCTCCCTTTATGTGCTGAGTTTATTTCAGTGATGTGTTTCCTTGGGCCACAGGCACTGATGTATGGCTTCAGTACTGTTTAACTGATCTAAGATGAATCTGTTCCGGGATAGGATGCCAGCCTATATAGCAAGTAACATCCTCAGACAAACTTGTACCAATTCCTGACGGCTCTAAGGTCTATAGAATTCTTGTGTTATGTTCAGAAACACAAATAAGTATTTGTATCTATTACGATTGATGGTTTGTTAGCCAGTTGTCTTACACCTAGTCACTTGACCAATGTGTTTACACAACCCTTAAATAACGATTTCTTTAACCAAACATGAAATAGGGTTAGACTGACCACACAATAGAACTGTATTCAGCCATGTTCCTCTTTCACGTTCTTATCATTGTCGTTTAACATCCACTCTTCCATGCACAGGTCAGAATTCCCTTTTTTTCTTCTTCTTCTTTGAGACAGCTTTTCTATGACCAGATGCTCTTCCTGTTGCCAACCTCACCTGTTCCCAAACCTGATAATAGTTCCTCGTGGAAGACTGGAAACAAACATCACCTGTTGTATGTTGGTGATACACTTTTACAATCATAAAATGATGTCACGGCATGGTCACACACACACATAATGAGCTTCTTTCAGATTCCATCAACTAGATGCATTCACAAAGACATGGGACCCTGACAGGTGCTACTAATCTGCATCAGAGTAGACCTGGGAAAAATAGTGGCTAAGAAACAGTCCCACATGCCACAAAACCTTGGAACTTCTGACACCAGTGCCCCGCTACCAGATGCAGTTTAACCCTTTCGTTACCATATTTTTGAGATGTTCTGTGTTTCTTTCAATTAATTTTAAATATAACAAAGAATTTAGTAAAATAACTTAGTTATCATTAAGCTAGTGTTAGGAAGATACATTGTGACTAAGGTTTGGTGGAAGATTTTAATTCAGAACTTTTGCAAACAAGACATTTGTATTCAGAGCCAGAGGCAGTTTCAGCCAGGTTGGTATCGAAAGGGTTAAAACCATACCCATTAGACTTAATTGTTAATGCTAAGTGAGTTATGGTTGTAGAAGTGAAATGGCACAAATGGAATAATGGGTGCTTTGAGGTGTAATTAGAAGCGTGGTCATCTTGCAAGTGATGGATATGGAATTCAGATTCTCTCAATGGTTCTGTTCTTTTTGTCTCTAGTTTGTAGTTTATAATATCTGAGAAAAAAGACTTCTCCATACACTGTCAACATCAAGTACTGTATCCATTTCATTCTGAATATCCCAGTCTGTTTGGCTGTAAGTAGATACCAGAGTGTGAAATTCCTTCAAAACTCTGCAGCTTGTGTGAGTGACATAAACAATAGTTTTGTTAGTTTTAGGTTCTGGGTATAGGTTCTCTTGTAGCCCTGGTACATGAATAGATTGTGCCCCACAATGGAATCATATTTCAGTATGGACATCACGGAATATGATACCATTTGTGGGTGTGTGTGTGTGTGTTCACACCTGTGCTTATCCCTCTATTATATTAGGTTGTCAAGAAAGTTCTTGCGGCTTTTAACCTTCAAATTCAGATGCACATATCTTGGCTCAAACAAAAATTTATTAATCAAAATAAACACCATCAGAATCAACACTTTTGCCAACGCAAAACGAGTTTATTTATGCGAGTAGCATACAAATTTGGTGACAAAGTCGTTGAAGTTGTGTTTGGCATTGTCTTGGTTTTTTAAGCATTTCTCACTCAGGAAGTTGTTGAGATGCTTGAAAAAGTGATAGTCAGTAGGCAAGAGGTCTGGTGAGTATGGCTGATGAGGCAGAGTTTCGTAGCCCAATTCGTTTGACTTCTGCAGGGTCAGTTGTGCGGCATGCGACCGAGCGTTGTCATGGAGAAGAATTGGTCCTTTTCTATTGACCAATGCTGGTTGTTGTTATCAGAGTTTCTTATGCATTTTGTCCATTTGCTGACAGTACTTCGCTGTAATGGTTTCGCCTGGATCCAAAAAGTTGTGATGGATGAGACTGGCTGCAGACCACCAAACAGTCACCATGACCATCTTTTGGTGCAACTCTGACTTTGGGAAGTACCGTGGAGCTTCGTCAACGTCCAACCACTGAACTGAGCATGGCAGTTGTCATAAAGAATCCACTTTGCATCGCAAATCACAGTCCGGTCAAGAAACGGGTTTTTGTTGCGTAAAAGACGACGACAAAACGGGGTTGTTTTTTTTCTTTGGTTGGCGTTCAATTCGTGTGGCACCCATTTCTCAAGTATTTTTGTTTTTCCAATCTCTTTCAAGTGGTTGGAAATTGTCGTATACATTACGTCTAATTCAGAAGCAATTCTTGGCCAGAGAGTTTTGAATAAACCCACAACATATTTTATAGTATACAGTAAATCCCTCACTATATCACGGTTCACCTATTGCGGTTTATTATTTAAGCTTATGTCGATTCCTCCATGGTATCGTTTTACATTTATGATAAAATAAATACATACAAATTATAAAAATAATAACAAAAAAATATGGAATACTGATAAAAAAAATTATAGAGTATGATACTGTTTCTACTTTGACCTATCGCGGCGGGGTGGGGTTTTGAAACGTAGCACCAGTGATAGTCGAAGGATTACTGTACTCCACAGTTGTTAATCTGCTGAAATAACAGATAATTGTAGCAGTAAAAGCACAACCAACTCATCAGGCAGTATATTGTGTAGCCATGAGATTATCATTGTACTGTGTATTTAGAGGTTTCCTGATCACTTGATAGCGACTGCATAAATAAAAAAGCCAACAGTGAGGGAGACACAATTGAGTTCTACTATTTTGGCATAATAAACAACTGCTTCTGAGTATCATTTTTGTGATAAGCCCTTCGTATCTGTTGGCTCAGCAGTTCTGGAAGCTATATCTTCTTTTAAGTAATTCCCAGTAACTGAAAAGTGTCTGAGAATTCCACAAGATAAAAGAGATCTTAGATAAAATTTGATAAATATTTATTAAAAGTTATCCATTTCAACATAACATTTTACTTGTTTCAGTCCCTGGAGTATTGTCCTATTGGAGCACTAACTTAAGAGTTTTGTCGGTCAAATCGGCCCCAGTACTATTTTTATTATTATTATTATTTTTAAGTGCATTATTTATTTATTCTATTGGTTCTTAAGCCAATCTGCTAAGTTACAAGGGCATAAACAAACCTACACCGGTTAAGAAGCAGTGGTGAAGGACAGGCACGTGCACACTTCGTATGTATGTATCTGTCTGTGACGAGGTTTTATATTTTGCTTTTTTCTGTTACATTCTCTCTTCTAAATAATTTCATTTAATCTGTCTCTCATGAAAATTAATTTGCTGGGAATTATCCATTAAATAAAGACATGAATGGGTTCCAGAACGGCTGGCCACACACATCCGAAGTTATTTATCTCAAAGTCTTTGTTGACCTTTTCTTACTACTATACGTGTCCAATAGGCGCAGGAGTGGCTGTGTGGTAAGTAGCTTGCTTAGTTCTGGGTTCAGCCCCACTGCGTGACATCTTGGGCAAGTGTCTTCTGCTATAGCCTCGGGCCGACCAAAGCCTTGTGAGTGGATTTGGTAGATGGAAACTGAAAGAAGCCCGTCGTATATATACGTGTGTGTCTGTGTTTGTCCTTCTAGCATTGCTGGACAACCGATGCTGGTGTTTATGGCCCCGTAACTTAGCGGTTCGGTAAAAAATGACCGATAGAATAAGTACTAGGCTTACAAAGAATAAGTCCTGGGGTCGATTTGTTCGACTAAAGGCGGTGCTCCAGCATGGCCCACAGTCAAATGACTGAAACAAGAAAAAGAGTAAAAGAGCCTTTTACGTCTAGACACCCCTATTGGAAAGAAAATATAATTAAGTAAAGGAGAAAAAGAAATCCGTAGAAATACTGTCGGTTCCGGGGAGATAACTCTGTAACTTCCAACTTTTACTTTAATTAGTTTAGAAATGTGATGACGGATTCTGGTGCATTCTGTAGTTTAACTTTGATAGCTTTGGATGTTATTTTAAATGGCTAGTATGGTTCTCTTCCACGATGTAATTGCTTCAGTTTCAAGACACTGTCCCAGGTCAAATCACTTGCCGGACAAGTACAACTCCGAAATTAGTAAATATATTTCTGGAGCATTCGAGATACTTCCAAGTCAAAAAAAGCTACATGTTCACGACGCTTTCTCCAAAAGTGTACTTTCTCGTCAAATAACTAAAACTAGCTACACTTAAAGAATGTGGAGTTAACTTGTGTGGAACGACGATTAACTAATGCAGTTGTGGTTACACGTCGGAGCAGGGTGCAAACTAAATGTTGCCTTTCATATTATTTCTGAATGCACTCTGCTTGCGTGATTGCGCTAACAATGTTTATTCCCACAACAGAAACAAACGTGTTTTTAAGACAATCGGTCCTTGATGCGTCCCTCAACTGCCCTTACAATCAAAATCCATTACTCCCAAGTGGTTTGTCTGCAATAATAAATTTGTCATCGGCCAGTTTTAAAAAAGACATTTATTAATCAAATATCTTGACAAGGGAAGCAACTCTTGGATGTGCTTGTATATTAAGCTTCTCTCTGATTTATTTACTTACTCTTTTACTGCGGCCATGCTGGAGCAGCGCCTTTAGTCGAGCAAATCGACCCCGGGACTTACTCTTTGTAAGCCCAGTACTTATTCTATCGGTCTCTTTTGCCGAACCGCTAAGTAACGGGGTCATAAACACACCAGCATCGGTTGCCAAGCAATGCTAGGGGGACAAACACAGACAAACATATACACACACATATATTTATTTGTATATATATATATATATATACACACACATATATACGATGGGCTTCTTTCAGTTTCCGTCTACCAAATCTATTCACAAGGCTTTGGTCGGCCCGAGGCTATAGTAGAAGACACTTGCCCAAGGTGCCATGCAGTGGGACTGAACCTGGAACCACGTGGTTGGTAAACAAGCTACTTACCACACAGCCACTCCTGCGCCTACAAGTACTTACAATATGTTCATGGCCCTTTCTCCCAAGATGTACTTTTGTGAACTGCTAAAACTAGAATGAAAGAATGTGAAGTTAACTTGTGAAACGAGGATTAATTAATGCAGTTTTGGTTACGTAGGAGCGGTGTGCATATTGTTGCCTCCCATAGAACATTCGTATAATCATTTGTAAAGGAATGTGGTTTTGTGGTTAAGGTAACTGCACTAATAATGTTTATTCCCTCCCGCCCCAACTGAAGCGAACAGGTGTTTTTGGAGCAATTCTCAATTGCCCTTACAGCCGAAATCCATTACTCGAAGAATTGAAATAAAACCAATGACATCATCGGCCAATTATAAAACTCGTTTATAAGTGACAAAGGGAAGCAACTCTTTGTTGTGTTTGTCTATTAGCTTTTTCTCTCCGTGGTTTGTTACTGCAAGCCTGTTTGTACTCAACTAACAGGCAACAACCAGAACATTTTATCTTTTATCTATTTCAGTCATTAGACAAGGTATGGTGCTGCTGTAGTTTATAGCCCCAGGAAGACATCTCCTCCAGCTGGCTATTGACATACTGTCTGTGCAAAGGGAAATCATTGTTCCCATCTCCAGCCTGATGCGATACACACGGACCCAGGTTTCTGAGCAGTAACCCGTCATCAGCACGTGACAATCAGTGGCTAGGGATGAGAAGTGATATTTCCTTTTGCAAATATTGATAGTGTGCACACTAGCCAGCTGGAGGAGATGTCTTCCTGGGGCTACAAGCTAGAGTAGCATCATCCCATATGGGTCAACCACATTTAGGTGGCAAATATACTTCACAATATATATGTATGTGTGTGTGTGTGTGTATATATATATGTGTATATATATGTGTATATATGTATGTATATATAAATAAAATGTTTCTATTTCTTGACTAATGTTTGCTCTGCACTAATCCCTTTTTTTTCTCTCTTTGTTTTTATGAACAGGAAGAAGATTGCTGATCATATTGATGAATTCCATCAAGCACCACTGAAGATTGTTGTAGATAAAAACTTCAAGAAATACCAAATGGTATTTCCTTCACTGGGTGCCAGCAGAGAAAAGTTCCGTAGTAAGGGCATGACAGACATGTACCGTCACCGAAGAGCAAGTGGCAGTACCAGAAACAAAGTTATCAACCTTGACGACTCCGATGATTCTGACGACTCCGAGTCGACGTCTGACTGGCGGCCTTCCTCCGAGAGCGATGACGATGATTACATCACACGATACTGCTGTTGTTATTGTTCGATGCGAACACATGACTATGAGCGCTTCCGTAAGCATATTGCTAAACATTCCAGAAGCTGTGAGGAGCTTCAGTGTCAAAGCTGCTCATACCGTACGCATGATACGTACAAGTTTGAGCATCACCTCAAGAAGCATCCAAGGGAGCATTTTTGTGGCTACTGCAACTTCTCGTCGATGCAAGAGTCCTTTGTGCAGCTGCATGTTCGGCGATTGCATCCAAAAAAACCAATTCAGATTCATAGTCGTAGCAAAGCTGCTGCAGCCAGCAACAGGACTCTGCCATCTGCGGTGGTGCCAGCCAATTTCAATGTGCGTGTTGTTCTTAAAGACTTCCTGGCACTTGACACTCTGGAATTTGATTCCTTAATGAAAGCCAATTTCATTCACAGCATTGATCTTGAAGACATTGTTCTTGAAGAAGATAAACTGTTGTCTGTATTGTGATCTCTCCATCACTCCTCCTCCTCACCCTCCTCCTCCTCTCTGAAGAAGAGGGGTGGTTTTAACAAACAAACAAACAAACACACCCTTTCCTAGCCCCTCCCCCCTGCTGTACATAGTACCATTGGTTGATAATGTAGCCAAATAAAAGTCTAGACAAATACTATAACCAAGATGGAGAAAAATAAGAAAAAACAAAAAAAAAAAAAACTTGGTTGGCTGATGAACTTACAAAAAAAATTTTTTTTTTTTTAAACCTGTGTTTTATTTTTCAAATTCTTCTGTGAAGAATTAGTGGCCGTTTGCTTCAATAAGATTAGGAAGAATCTGAGCAGGAACCAGCAACCTTGAAATGGTTCTTAATGTGATTCCTTTCCATTGGAATGTAATTTGAAGTTTAAAGTTCTGAATCTCTCTCACCGTGGCATGTGGTCTTTAACTGGTGTCACAAAGCTTAAGTTAAAACAGTTTCCTCCTGTGACATTTGTTAATTAAGGACCAGCTTCTTTACTTCAAACATCCTGGTTTTCATCCTACCCTCCCATCCACCCACCCACCAACTGTAAACACGTTTGCGCCTGTGCACAGAACGCATTTGCATCCACCCGTCAATTCTCCTCCCAGAATCCTGTTCTGGGCTTGAGACATTACAGGTGATCGATCATCAATATGTGTGTCACCTGTAGTGTTAATTGGTGAAAATTGTCATCATACCTTAAGTTTGGAACAAGGGAGAAGTAATAATGACACCTTGCCCCACACCCCAATCCTGACCCATGCATGTACCAGCCCTGTTGAGACAGGCACCAAGACCCACCTTTAAACCTGATAAAAACCCATTTTGAAGATATCATTAAAAGAAATGAAAACACCAAAAGGCATTCATTTAAAGCTGTTAAATGTCTGCGTGTGTGTATGTGTATATATATATATCACACACTTGTATATTAGTGCACATACATGGGTACATATATATGTATGTATATACACATATGTGTGTATATGCACATATATTCATGTATATGTGTGTATATGCATGTATATATAAATGTGTGTGTGTGTGTGTATATATATAATGATACTGAATATGTATGTGTGATGTTATGTATATATCAGGCATGTAAGTATGTAGATAGGTGTGATGTTATGTATATTTGGCACCAAGTGTGTGTGTGTATGTATGTATGTATGTATGTAGATATTAATGGCTGCGAGGTTAAGGTGCTAGATTTACAGACCAGATGGTCGTGTGTTCAAACCTTGCTAGTGCAGCCATTGTACTGTTGTGCTGCTCCTGGGCAAAGGCAAAGCAGAGCAAATAATGAATAGAGCTCCGCTTGTTCCTGTGTTTTTTGCCTGACTTAATTTTAAACAGGTCCCTACTACCTGATTCACTGTTTGAGTGGTTAGTGGTAAGGAAGGGCAAAACATCTGTAGGTGTGAAAAATAATTTGCTCCAACAAAAAAAAAATCCATCCCACCCATAAAAGCATAGAAAACGAAAAAAAAAAAAATCACAAAAAAATGGATGTAAAACAGCAACAATAAAAATGTTATTAAAACCGTCGCGTCACAAAAAAAAAAACAAGATTTTGGACTTGCTTGTACGTCATTCCAGGTCATAACAGCACATCGTAATATTTCCAAGACCCCGTTCCCATGGTTTTTCTATCTTCCTTTTATATTACTTTGTTTTGTTAAAATTTTTTTTTTCTAGGTCACAGTTAAAAAGTAAGGGAGGTTGGAAAAGGCAAAACTTTTTTTGTCCTATTTAATATGAAAGAATTTACTGTGTGTACCAGACCTTGGCCATCTTGATGAAAATAACTGATTATTGTTGTTCTCTAGCCCCGAACAAGACCTCAACCAATACATGCTGCCCCAATTTGTCTTTTCTTTCAGATGTTTTATGTCTACATATACCTTATCCAAAATGTTCTCCGACACCACCACCCCCTTTTTTTTTTTAAATATGGTAAAGTATGACATGAAGATGCAGGGATTTGGTTGCTATTTCTAGCATTTCAAGACTAGGTGTACCTTAAACAGAAAATTGGAGTTTAGGAGGAAAGAACATTTTGGATATTAACATGGTAAAGTGTGATACGAAGGCACAAGGATTTGCTTTCTATTTCCAGCAGTTCAGGACAAAGTGTACCTTATCCAAACTGTTCTTTCCTCCCTGCTCCTATATTTGTTTCTAATAGTAAGGTATGATATGAAGACGCAGGGATTTGCTTGCTATTTCTAGCATTTCAAGACTAGGTGTACCTTAAACAAAAAAATTGGAGTTTAGGAGGAAAGAACGTTTTGGATATTAACATGGTAAAGTGTGATACGAAGGCACAAGGATTTGCTTTCTATTTCCAGCAGTTCAGGACAAAGTGTACCTTATCCAACCTGTTCTTTCCTCCCTGCTCCTATATTTGTTTCTAATAGTAAGGTATGATATGAAGACGCAGGGATTAGCTTGCTATTTTTAGCAGTTCAGGATGAAAGTCAAAAATTATTTATCAACAATGGAGGCAGTATTAATACAGACAGGTGATATTTGTCCCCATTTCAATGTGGATGTTCTGTTGGGACAAACCCTTATGTTGGCTTTTGGTGTCAAATGCACTCTTGCTTATCACTACCAGGGAGATAGATTTCCACCGACAGAACCAACAGATCACGTGATTTCAACCTTCCTTGGTCTTGTCAGTGATAGATGCTCAACAACTAGAGAGGGATATCAGCAATTCATCTCTGCTAATGATATATGGAATAACAGTGCCGGAACAGACGCTGGTATCACCACTCCAATTTTTGGTTTTAATATGGTAAAGTGTGATATGAGGGCATGGGGGCTTGTTTGCTAATTCTAGCAGTTCAGGACAAGGTGTACCGTATCCAAACTGTTACAGGGATTTGCTTGCTATTTTGTAGCAGTTCAGGACAAGGTGTACCTTACCCAAAGTGTCCTTTCTTTCCCATTCCAATTTCTGTTTTTAACATATGGTGTGACATGGCAAACTGGCAGAACCGTTAGCATGCCAACGTCAGCTTTGCCTCTCGCATCCTTTCAAGGCCAATAAAAGAAGTACCAGTTGAATACTGGAGTTGATATAAGCGACTTACACCCTTGCCTGAAATTGCTGGCCTTGTGCCAAAATTTAAAAACCAACACAGTAAGGAGTGGACACTGATTTATTTGCTATTTTTAGCAGCTCAGTAACACCCTCCACTCCATACATGCTCTTTTGTTCATGTGACCTACGGAGATGAATGTTTTTGTGTATGTGCATGCACGCATGCATCTAAATCAGCTTTTGTTAATGTTTTGTTATACTAAAAACTTTTTCTTTTATATGAAAACAGGTTTTTGCAGTTTATGATTATGACTACGACTACCGTGAAAAACCTTATGAACTCCATTTATTGAGTGTTGTGAAAGTTCTGCACTGGTTTAAATCCTAAACTTGCTTGAAAGCACATTTAAGATGATATTGTTTGGAGTGGGTGTCAAAAACTGAAAACTAAGAACTGCTCTGTGCAAGAAACAAAGTTTGACCTCATTTTAGAAAGAAGTTCCTGTGTGCATTTAATGCCTTTTCTTCCTTCAGTTTTTGAGCTTAACCCCCATGTCTGTTCAAAGCATTTTCATATGGTCTGCATAATAGCTTCCAATTTATTCTGGTGGTTGAGAAAAATTGGTTACGTGCATCATATATGGTGCATGGACAATAATACAGGACAGGTAAAGGATTACTATCAGTTACCTCAAGCAGTGAGTTAGAATTGAAGGATTATTATTGAGGCAGCAAAATGCAATGAACGGCTTAGAACCATTAACACGCTTGGTGAAAAGCAGGCATTTCATCCATCTCCACGTTCTGAGCTCAAATTCCACCAAAGTTGACTGTCTTTCATCCTTTCGGGATAAAATAAGTAGCAGTCAACTTTGCTTCCCTTTGAAAGCTACTGACCCCTCTACCAAAATTTGAACGCATTGTTTTGGCAGCAGCCTGGGATAATCATTGTAAGCATTGGATAAAATGCTTTGCAGTATTTTTCACCGTTTTATAATCTGAGTGAAGTCATCTTGGGAGTAGTAAAATACAGCAGCAGTCAAGTGCTGTGGTGTCAGAGCTACCAACCGTTCCTATCACCCTCAATAAGAAACCATCATTTGATACTATTTGTTAGGCCAGATATTTATATTCTCATCAATATATGTGGAAATATTTGTGTGTAATCAACTCAACTGTATTCAATCAAACTCGGCAGGTGAAAGGACAACAGGTCAAGAAAAAAAGAAAAAAAAATGTCCTGCAATAGTTATTTTTATATGGACTAAACTGCATTTTGTTAAAATCTCTAGTTAAAAAGCTAAGCAAAACTATTAATTTGGCTTAGTCTATTCGAGGTACAAAAAGAAAAGAGAGGGCATCCCTGAACTGCTTGGGTTAAGTTTTTCAATCAGCCACCAGGTAGTTTCAAGCTCAACCTTTATATAATCAAATTTCATCGTTTTATTTATATATCATGTAAAGTCTTGTTTTTATTTAGCACATCCACCTATTTTAAATCAGTCTTAGTTGTGCATATATATATATACTAGCAGTATCGCTCGGGTTTGTAAGGGAAATAACTATATAAGCATTTTTAGAGAGTTACCTCCCTTATATAACCCAAGCAAAAATCATTAAAAATGTTGGTGAATTTTTTTTTAAATCGTAGACGCGCGCTAATACCCAGAAGGGCTCGATATGAATGACGACTATAAGATACCCGCTTTTGGTTAAACTGCACGGCAAAATGCGGGAGTAGTTAGGAATCTATATCGGAGGAGACAGAGTCTCACACACACAACTTCAATTTTATATATAAAGAGGAGAGATAGTGATGCAGATAAACATGATTAAGCTTGATCTTATAATAATTTTGCTTGTTCCTTTGTTACTTAGCCCATTCATAACACTTCTACGTGATTAGCTGAAGGGAGAGGTGGTGGTGATTGAAACGTTTTTTTTTTCTTTTTAACTAAGTTTTTTTCCCCCTCTGTTACTTAGTCCATCTGAAACACTTTCACATGATTAGTTGAAGGGAAAATCAAAGAGCAAAAGAAAGTGTTGTGTATCAAGTCTATAAAATTGTGCATAAAGTATATAAAATCTATTAAGTAATCATTGTATTCCAATTTCCTTCACTTTTCAAAGATTAGCAAGGTGAGCGACTATCTTTTGATACAGACACAACACAGGCTACACTTTCAGGTTTTTTTGAATAACGTTTTCAGAAATAACCCAATAAGTTCACCATTAATTCTGTGAAATAGTCACAGGTCCCACTAGTATATATAAACATAGGTACATATAGATACATACAACTAAATATATTCAGAAGATAAGCGCACACACACAACAGAAGTAAATAGATCCTTTATAATCATTGAAATTCATTTAAATCTGAAATTATACGATCAAATTATTGTTATAATGTGAAGATTTAATATTTAGTAGACATGCCCTTTGCATTATTCGATGCAAGGACCCTATTAGGCATGTTACTGGTCAGATGACAAATATTCTCTTGAGGGATGTCATACCAGGTTTCATGAAGTAATCTCACAAGATCTGGCTTCGAAGATGCTTTCTTGTTCTTTTTAAAAAGTGTCCAGTCCATTATGTCCCAGAGGTGTTCAATAAGGTTCATATCTGGTGACTGGCTTGGCTAGGGAAGCTTTTTAATGCCATTCTCATCCAACAAATCTTGGGTCATTTTAGCCGTGTGACAAAGAGCCCCATCTTTCATAAATAGTCTTCTTTAATCATTTCACCACTGTAGAAGATTGGAAAGACTCCTTTCTGCAATATGGACACATATTTATCTGAGTTTATGTTTCCCTCACATTCCACTGATCAACAATTCTTCTCCAGACCATCACAGAATAGTTGTTTCATTGTTGGCTGCAATCTTTTCACATCAAATTCTTTGATCACAGAGTCTCCAGACCCACACTTGACCATTGGACTCAGAAAATATGACAGCGTCCCAAAATGCTAGTGGTCTCTCCAGCATCTCACTCGCCCAATCTTTTCTCTGCTTGATGTTGGCTGATCGAAGAAGTGGCTTCCTTCCTGCTGCTCTGCCATATTAACCAAGTTTGTGGAGATACCTGACATCAACTTGTTCTGTGTCAGAGGCCTTGCAACGAGATTATCCTCCACACTTGTCTAAGCAAAGAGAAGGGTCCTGTCCGAGAGCCCTGGTTGAGGTGATGTGGACTCCTTTCCTTCTCAGGTGAATTGCAAAATCACTCTATTAAGCATTTTACGCTATGTCCACCTTCAGAATGACCCATGATACGGCCTCTTTGAAATTCAGACAGTTTCAAGGCTTCTTTTGTACATGGCATAATTAAACAGTCACATATAGAACCTCAAACATAAAAATGTCAATTAATCCAAAATATAAACCTCAACAAGTTAGAATAAACATAAAACGATGGTTTATGGGGTGTCTATTTACTTCTGTTGTGTGTTATACAGCACATAAAAAATACAGAATACTAAGGAGATAATGCAAAAAACCAAGCATCTGCTGTATTTTTATGCTCTAAGTAAATTTACACATATATCTCACTATCTACATGATTATATGTGTACCGGTATATATGATTATATTGACCCAATATAATCATCTTAATTTTGAAGAATAAAATATTAAAAAAAGACGCTTTAATATTTTATTCTTCAAAATTAAGATGAAGTAATTTTTTTATCTAAAATATACTCTCCTTCATTTTCTACAATGCTCTTCCATTTATCTGGTAGACTTGCAAGGCCCTTCTTCCAAAATTCACCTGTCCCCAATGAAAAATACTCCTCCGGTATTGTTCCGACCGCATCTACAGAATTCATATTTCTTCCGTCCAAATGATTTTGAAGACTGAAATAAATGACAATCAGATGGGGTAATGTCCAATGAATGTGGTGGGTGGGTCATCGTTTCCCATTCAAACTGCTCCAGCGTTTGGAATGTCATCCTCACTGTATGTGGCTGAGCATTATCCTGAGGGAAGAGTACTTTTTGTCTTGAAACCAAAGGAGGTCCTTCTAGTGTTTAAGACTTAAGCTGCCCACAGTAGATCTCTTTTGTTATTGTTTGGTTTGGATTTAAAAGTTCTAAGTGGACTAAACCTTTCGTATCCTACCACACAGATAACAACACCTTATGTAGGGTTCCAGTGTTTCTCCTTTCCTTACTCACTGTCTTCAGCACTTGACATTTTTATAGAGAACCCATTTCTCATCAATATTCAGTCCAGAAAAGGTTCGTTTATGAGACAGGACATCAAAGAAGAGCACATATTCACTCTCTGTGTGTGATTAGACTCAGAAAGTTTGCAAGGAACCCATTGCCCCAATTTTCTGGCTTTTCCAATGGCAAGCAGACGATGAATGGTTGAATGACCAAAATCCAAGCTTCTCTGCTGGTTCCTCAACAGATATGATGGTATTTTGTTCCACCTGGCTTTGCAGTATGTCTTCATCAAGCTCTACAGATATTCCAGGACAAGGCTCGTCTTCTAGGCTGTAGTTTCTGGCTTGGAATCTCTGGAACCACTGTTGAAACTGGCTTACGCTTATTGTGCAATCCCCATATTCTGCATTCATATTCCTCGTAGTTTCTGTTGAATTGTTGCCTTTATTGAACTCACAAAGCAAAATATGCTCCTTTGTCACTTCCATTATAACTTTGAAAACATAACTTAAAATCGAACTGCACTCTTCAAAACTGGCACTAAGAATAAGGACACGTTAAAATTACTACCTGCTTTTATATCAAGTTGATGCAGATAGTTGATCCTGTCCCCCTCCGACTTTTAGGTCATGCAATTGAAAAAACTGCATTATTTATGGAATGACTCAATATGTTATATATATATATACATACACACGCGTGTGTGTATCTATGAAGGCGCGTGGTTTAGTGGTTGGGGCATTCGGCTCACAATTGTGAGTTCAGTCCCTGGCGACGCGTTGTGTCCTTGAGCAAGACACTTTATTTCCCATTGCTCAAGTTCACTCAGCTGGCAAAAATGAGTAGGACCTGTATTTCAAAGGGCCAGCCTTGTCACACTCTGTGTCATGTTGAATCTCCCTGAGAACTACGTTAAGGGTCCACATGTCTGTGGAGTGCTCAGCCACTTGCACATTAATTTCATGAGCAAGCTGTTCCATTGATCGTATCGGCTGGGACCCTAATCACCGTCACCGAAAGAGTGCTCCTATCTGTATATATATATATAATTATGTTTTATATATCAAGCCTAATCATGTTTATCTACCTCACCTGGATTTTCCTTACAGCCCATGGACCTAGTCCTCTCTAAAGACCTCGGAGTTTAAGTTAAATCATTTGAGCACAACTGTGTTTTCTGTATTGAGCATTTCCAGCTCTCACCTACTGACTCTATGTATATATTGTGTGTGTAGGGGGGTTGCATACTGGCTTGGAAAAATCTGCATAGAAATGAGCAAACAAATATATATTCTAGCATCAATTAAACAATTACTCTTTTACTTGTTTCAGTCATTTGACTGCGGCCATGCTGGGGCACCGCCTTTAGTCGAGCAAATCGACCCCGGGACTTATTCTTTTGGAAGCCCAGTACTTATTCTATCGGTCTCTTTTGCCGAACCGCTAAGTGACGGGGACGTAAACAAACCAGCATCGGTTGTCAAGCAATGCTAGGGGGACAAACACAGACACACAAACATACACACACACATATATATATACATACATATATACGACGGGCTTCTTTCAGTTTCCGTCTACCAAATCCACTCACAAGGCATTGGTCGGCCCGAGGCTATAGCAGAAGACACTTGCCCAAGATGCCACGCAGTGGGACTGAACCCAGAACCATGTGGTTGGTTAGCAAGCTACTTACCACCCAGCCACTCCTAGCACTATGACCCAGCAACGCCGAGTCATATGTACACATTCCTCAATGCTTCAACATTTGCCTCTGAATACATTTAAATAACACACACACATGATTAAGAAACTTCCTAACCATATCTGGTTCAAGCCCTGTGTGGGGCACATTGGCCAAGTGTCTTCTACCGTAGCCCTAGGTTATGAGTCTTTAGGTGTGGATTTGGTAGACGAGAACTGGAAGAAGGCCAATGTGTATATGTGAAATATGTCTTTTATCTTGTTTTAATCATTGGACTGCAGCCATTTTGGGGGCACCTCCTTAAAGGGTTTGGTCAAACAAATCGACCCCAGGACTTATTCTTTGTAAGCCTGGTACTTGTTTTATCATTCTCTTATGCTGAATCACTAAGTTACAGGGATGTAAACACACCAACATTGGTTATCAAGTGATGCTGGAAGGGGTGGACAAGCAAAGGCACACACAGATATATACATACATATATGACGGGCTTCTTCCAGTTTTCATCTACCTGTATTTCATCACATGACCGACCAAGCTGTCAGATGTTGCACATCACTGGCCTCAATGTGTTTTGCATGGTTTCAGCCTTCAAATGATGCCACCCCACTGGCTTCACAAGCAGGCCAACATTCCCCCCTAATCAAAAGGGGGACTGGAGCAATATGAGATGAAGTGTTTTGCTCAAGAACATGCCGTGCCATCCAATCAGGGAATTGAACCCGTGATCTAGTGATCATGAGTGCAACAGCCTAACCACTAGGCCATGTGCCTTCACATGAAATTCATAATGACCACTAAATTTATTTCTGAAGTCATCTGTAGTTAGCCTCTACAACTTAGTTGAGCTGAAGAGCAAAAGGCCCTGGTTCCGTTCTGGGTTTTGGCATGTTTGGGTTCCGTTTTGACCTTATAATCAATATTCTTATATTGGGAGTGGGATGATAGAAGCAGGTTTCCTTTTTCTCAATTACAAATATATTGGCAAGTAATCATCACTACAACAAGATATATATAGATATATCACACATTCATTACATCTGTGCATATATATATATATATATACAAAGGTAGGTAATAATCTTGAACACCAACTGCCTCTGACGACTTGTGTCATATGTCACAAAACTTGTAAGACAATATCTGGACTTAGAAGACATGTGCTAGTCCACAAAAACATTCCTTCAGAATCTGATTCCAAAGGACAAAGATACAGAAGAAACTAGAATAATATCTGTCCCTTGTGTTTGAAACCCTGTCAGTCAGCAGCTGGTCTTAAAAGTCATCTAAGGGCTCATTACCAGAGGGATTGTGCTGTGTGATGGGGTGTGTGTTGATGGGACAGCCATCATCTGTCAAGAGGAAGCAGTCATCACAGGTGTAAACAAGGTGCGTTCAAAAAGTACCCGACTGTTTTTTCTTGCCAAAACTAATGGGCACGGGCAAAATTCCTTTGGGTGGGGAGCGATGAATGTAAAAACAATAAAATAAATGGGTTTATTTGTGAAATACAGTTGTGATTTGAATTTGCTACAGAAAGTGGTCTATGTTTGTGGTGGGAAGTGGGGTCTCAAGGAATGTTGCCAAGCGACAGCATCCTGAAAACATTTGGGGACCACTGATCTGGGGCAATGACTTGTGGTGCATTATACAATTGTTTCCGTAAGCAGGCGATATTTTTATTCCATTTCTCATACAATGTTATGAAAATCATCGTGTTATATAATACATGCCATACTTCAGAATACATGGAAATATGTAATAATAAACCTATGGTCCATTCGCTTCCTCAGATGATTTGAAGGTAGGGCCCTACAAATTTCAGTGTGTCACGATATGTACATCAGGTGAACCCCAAAAAGCTTTCACTTGATATCTCCTCTAAGTTTTGAGACAATCTTAATACAAGGGTATAGGGGTAGATCAAAATAAAGTCCAGTTAAATTTATCTTACATCAAAGCATTAACAGTAAAACTACAGCCTGCCGTTTAATGATTTTTATGGCAATGACAGGGGACTAGCAAAGGAAGTTTACTCTACGAATTCACTGGCGCCTTTACCCTACAACCCCATCTCAATGATGCCCCCAATCGACAAACAAAAATACACTCGAAAATGAATTAGCATCCGCATTCTCTCCCATAATTACGATGCTAAAATAACCGCACACATACTATATATATTATACATATAGACACACGCATATGGATATATATATATAAACACATACAAGTTCATGCACACACACATTCCTCTACCCACATAAGTCGCACAAAAATTGCAATGCCAAGATGTATATATGTATGTATGTATGTATGATACATACATATGAACACTTGTTCACACACGTATATGTGTATATATATATATATATGTGTGTGTGTGTGTATGTATATATACAAACGTATATATACATAATTAAAGACCCACACATATACACATATGCTGTACTCATCAAATGCAAAATAAGTTTATAAATACCAGGATTCACACACAAACCTAGGCTTCTTTGTATGTATACACACATACATGCCTGCATACACACACACACACACACACCCTCGTACATGCACAGTTACACATAAATACATGACTAATACGAAACCGTTTTATTTCTACTTAGAAATATCTAGTTTCAATGTCATCATAATTGCCCACACGTTTAAAAATACACACCCAAATATTCACTCATATTTACATACATAGACACACAGCCATATATATATACATACATACATATATTGCCCTATATATACACCCACGCATACACATAAGCACATAAATGTATACCATGTTCGCTAAACATAAAAGATATGTTAATATACGCAAGAATTCTCATATATATATATATATATATATATATATATATATATATATATATATATAGTTAATCCAAACATGAAAACACGAGGACGTGGAAAAGTATAGTAT